>NC_085140.1:252160963-252501713 GCF_024139115.2 Armigeres subalbatus
GCTCTCGTAGGAGCCAAAGCTGCTGCTGCCGAGCTGAGCTGCCTTCCAACGAGATACATTTCTCCCGTTTGTTCCGCTCCGCCGCCACCCACTTTCGTCATTCGCCCCAAACTCGCGATGAAGGCGCGATAGGAAGATTTCATTAGCGATCATCAGTGGCAGCAGCTGCGGCACCACACCCCTCGCGCACTCGGCAAACGTTAGACTCAACAAAAACGACAACGACGACGTGATTTTCAGAGGCTCTCTTTCAGCGCTTGGGTTTGAATTTTAAGTGAGTCGTAAAGTGTGTTCGATGGAAGTGAACGGGGAATTCTCGCCGCGTCGTGAAGACCGGGCAGTAGATGATCTGTGCAGCGCAGCAACAGCACCTCAAGACGTGCTTCCTAGTTTTCGACGTCGAGAGCCATTCCCGGGGCGATCGGAATCGTTGAACTGGCGAGTGAGGTATGTTATTTCGCTTCAACGGTGATGCCACCACTAAGGAAAATATTTTCCTATTCTTCAACTGGGTGACTGGCGGCGGGTGAGGCCTCTCGATGGGATGATGAATGAATTTTCGAGTGTTTTTGAAATTTTTCGCTTACTTACGAGCGATGCTCGGCGATCGATGTTTCTGAACTGATGCAAAAAAAAGATCGGAATCCCAACAACCAACGGACAACGGTGCGGTACTGCGATGGAACAGATTGGAAACGAGTCAGACGATGTAAAAAAAGAGATAAAATTGTGGAGAATAAAAAACTACAAAAAGGTGAAATCAATCCATCTACAGTTCTTTTTTTTCTTTTTTCGAACCTAAATGTTTGTTTTGACCAGACAGTAGTTGGCAAATCTTCGCAAAATTTGTTTGCACTTCGTAGGAAAAAAAGCTTGGATCGAACAGAGAAAGAAGTTGGATTTTCTAGAGAACTTCCGTTATAGATCTCCATTTTGGATTGTCAATACACTCATTTGCTTTAAGGGCGTTAGCATTTTTTTCGACACAAGGTATAAAATACTTCGCCAGAGTAAAGCATGCGACTTGTCTGTATTTATGGGGCCTAAAAAATACCCCTAGCCGTAACAGAAAATAGAACATTTTTGCATATTGATTTCAAAATCGTTCATTTAGTTACATAGAATTTGGTGTACAAATTGCTCCAGCAATTTGAAACTGATTACCAACATCGCTACTGTGATTTTATAAAGGACTAGCAGACCCGACAAACTTCGTTTCGCCTAAAATTGATTTATTCTCTGATTAGTTCTCTAGTTATGCAGAAATTTATGTTTCATTTGTATGGAAGCTCCCCTTTCCAAAGGGAGGAGGGGTCTCGAACCATTCTAAGCACCTTCCCCGGCCCCAAAAGCTTCTGCTGACTGATTTCGATTTGGCTGAAATTTTTGTCCAGAGCATCAAGGAAATAGGGTAAATGTTCCCATATTAATAACAGCCCGTATATTCATCACAACCGTCGATAAACCAAATTGAAAATCAATTTTATCACAATATCTCTCACCAAATGTTCACAATAATGATTGGAATACATTCTTTAAAGATCGGAATACTATTTTAGATTCATTTCCAGGAATGTATTAGCTCACGAGATCCACATTAATAAAAACAAAATAAGGAATCACATTTATTTCCATTTTCCTACCTTTTAGCTGCTGATTCGATGCGCTGCGGAACTATTACTAGCAGATGCATCTCTTTTTACCGCACTGTTTTTCACTCAATTTCCAGATAAAACAAATTCATTCTGTTGAAATTCACTTCACAACATATAAAGTAGATTCCACTTTCACAATTGATCAAATTATATTAAAAAAACAACGTAATTTCCTATAGTTTGATATAGGTTCAACTTTCACAACTTCTTAAATATCCTTGTCCATATTCCAAACTGTTTACATGGCTTGCAGTATTCTTAAGGGTTGCCAACCTACATTTTTGCTTCATGAATGCTTGCATGCATCTTCATTATGAAATTCAACAGTTTTGTTTGTAAAATAAGGTGTATCAAAAAGATAATTTATGATGATCATAAAATTTAACGGATACGGATAGAAAACTGTAACAAAAACTGTAATTTTGTCATTTATTGCTGATAATATTTTGAAACATTGAAGAATTCGGCATCACTGTTAACATATCGTTACGTACACACACGAGTAATAGTATGCGTATTTTCTGTTGGAAATGGTGTTATTGATATAGGTACAGGCATAGGATTAACTTTCTTGTGATATTATTGAAATAGGTGCATGGAGGCGATGATGTATTTTAGTTAAATACTTGTAAAATGGGATATTTATGAAATTTTGAAAGCCGCAAAATTGTTTTCAATTAAAAATCAGTTCAGTTGAGTATAATTATTTTCATGGTTCTTGATTGCTGAGTGAGAAATCAATGTATTTTATGTGCACATTGGCTTATTGTTATTGATATAGGAACAGATACCCTAGATTTAAATAAGAGGGCGCCGATTCAAAAAATTGAAAAAGAGATTTTTCAGCCACCTTATGGCTCACCCGAACAAGGAATCGTATCCGAATTTTCCGATAAACTCTGGGGAAAAATCTCAATCAAGGCTCTTTCGTATGCATCCTGGCTTCTATCTCCGTTTCAGCTGACGTAGGTGAATTTTTAGAGAACTATGACCAAGAGCCCAATGCTGGAAAACTTTTGGAAGTCAGTCGCTATTGTGTTCAACAAAACTTTTCGAACGAGTCGTAGAAATCATGTGTTAGATCATGTGAACGCCTGAAATGGATCGAATATATATCTTCTATGAATCATTGAAATTGAAATATTGTTCGAAACAACTCAACCAATCCTCGATAAAGTCAGACCAAACGTTTTAAAATACGGCAAATCCTATTCAGGACAACTTACTACCTCATGGGTCCGTTCAAAGATAAAGTTTGATAGATGTGAATGTACGCACACTCAGTTTTTTAAAAAGAGATAACGAAATCGTTCAGAAAGGTATCTTGATGTGGACGAAGAATCAGAAGGAATAATTTTTGGCCGTTACGGCCGTCAAATGTTGGTGGTCTAGAGTTAATCTTTGTCAACTGCACTGTCCAGCTGTTCACAATGAGAGAGCATAATTACAGTCCGGCCAAGAGTAGCGACAAGGACGTGACACCCACTTGAAAAAATCTTACCCTTTAGGGCAAAGTTAAATTTCTCGATCTGTTCAACTCTATGTGGGAGGAAGTAATAGAATGAAAGTTTGGTTACACCAATCCAGGAATTACTTTAAAATCTCGGTCCATCTCCCTGGAATTCTACCAGACTATAATCGATTAATGGTGACAGATTCAGACACATTTACTAGGCTTACAGACCCGGCGAATATACAGGGGAAAAATACTTTGCTGTCTCGGAAGGTCTACTGCATGAAGTGCACAGTGAGGTACCGATATCTAAGGCATTCAACCAAATCTGGATTATTAATTCTTTACCAGCTAGAGGGCTGGAGTTCAACAGGACCCTCCCTAAACAATTTCCTGAGCGGTCCATCCTCCAGAGTTGACACCAGGCTTGTAAAATGTCATCTGCATGTCATTTGACTAATTTGTTAATAACTTTCTTCAGAAATTAAATTAATTTTAGATGTACTCATAACGCCTGAGCAGGCCTATATTTTTGTTCAAGGGTACATTGCTCTAAATATAACATCTATGGCTGGAGAGTGAAAACTCTCCAAAATGTCAC
Source organism: Armigeres subalbatus (assembly GCF_024139115.2). NCBI lineage: Eukaryota > Metazoa > Arthropoda > Insecta > Diptera > Culicidae > Armigeres > Armigeres subalbatus. Next base: position 252,164,673 of record NC_085140.1, read on the forward strand.
GTGTCATTTGATATAATGTCATTTTAATGACATTTGGCCTCCCACGCCCCAGATTACATATTTACAGTAATGTCTTGTTAGACAAAGTTGTAGGCACATTTAAGCGCTATAAGTTCGTCATTCATCAAGAATCAATTGCAGACATCTGAAAAAATTCCGGGAAAATTATACAAACGAATGCAAATGACATTTTACAACACTGGTTGACACAATCACTTCATATCAATCACTTCCGGAAAGCGACCGAAAACTGCTCCAGTATTAGAAAATACATTTAAGCTCTTTTAGTGGAATGTCTTCAACTGTCTCAGACGAGTTTAGCACTTTCCATTTAGTTCCACTACGTTTTGTTATCTTTACAGATACGTATATCGACCTCTTGTCGCAAATCGAGTCAAGTAGTGGAATTAAATGGAAAGTGCTAAACTCGTCTGAGACAGTTGCTCCAGTATGTTGAAAAATTTTACTTCTATCTACAACACCTATGTAAGGATACTACCAGTTCATTTTCCCACCGTGCCAGTGAATTATTTTTTATCCTTAATTTAAAAGGCTCAACCACACGAAGGCTTCACGGAGCCGAAACACGTTATTTTCTTAAATCTAAGTTAATATTATTACAATAATATTTCCTAGAGAAAGCCATTCAAATATTATGTTTATCAGATAATCTAACTCCACTTCTACTTCTGTTTCTCTTACTAATGCTAAGTTGTTAGAAACTCTGAGTGCCTAGTTGGGCTTTGGGACAGAAGGTCGAAAGACAAAAGGTCGAAGGACGAAAGGTCAACGGACAAAATGTCGAAGAGACAAAATGTCGAAGGGACAAAATGTCGAAAGGACAAAAGGTCGACGGGACAAAAGGTCGAAGGGACAAAAGTTCGGAAGCCTAAAATTTAAAAATCTATAATTCTGTACCCACGAAAAAGATAACATATACGACAACATGTATCTGAGGAAATATCTAGCTTATTACATTTCCCAGAGATTTCTCCTTCTTTATTTCATGAGCAGTTCTTTAGCCAATTTTAATTACAATTTACAACAGCCAGGTCGAGCATTGTATGATTTTTATTAGTTCTCGGGACGGTACTTGTTAGATCGTGCTCTTGTAACACGTGTCGCTTTGAGTGCATGTTTGAGTGAAACACGTTAGTTTAGGTATCTTTGAATCTAACATGACTAACACGACTTCCTATACATTACATTCCGATGTCGATCATGGAGATACAGAAAATTGTCAGTCTCTTGTAGCAATGTGTGTCAAATTCATTTTCCATTCTCTCACCATGTATTAGATGGGGATGTTATTGGTTTTAATTCAACGTGTACACTGCACATGTACACTAAAACTGGCCTTAAGCTGTACATAACTGTTTAAATAAACACTCAAACACGCGTGATGTTGTATTTTGTACAACATTAACGAAAAAACATCTCTCCTTTGCACTAGAAGTCCACCATACAACACATTTTGAAATTTAGCCTCTTGAATGAGTTATTGAAAAACTACTAAATGATCGAAGGCAGATTACTAAATGATCGATAACATCGTTGGTGCCCAGATACATAAATTCCATTATCAAGACATTCTAAGTTGTTGAAAACATGGCCCAATTTAACCCCTATTTGGCCATTTGTTACTCCTGATGACGGCACCTACATCATAGTTTTGCTTTTTATTGTTCTCAATACTATGGCTTTTCAATTTTCACCAATTTTGTAATTTCGATCCTTTGTCCTTTCGACATTTTGTCCTTTCGACCTTTTGTCCTTCGACCTTTTGTCATAGATTCGAGAATGAGAAAATCTCTCACTTATCATGTCTGTATACACTCTCGATAGGTAACATACCGTGAGAGACGTTCTTCGGTAGCTGTTACGATAATGAACTGATTCGGGAAAATCGCTCAGTGGAAAAGCTGCGACGGTTTTCGGAATGATGATGTTTCGGCGGTTGGTAATTTCGAATTATCGCCTTGGGCCTGTACGGTCGAGTTATGTAGTTGTTCACAGCAGTTCTGTTTTGGGTGAGCTGGTTTTTGGCATAGCTTAAAAATTTTTGGTTGCCCATGATAGGTAATAAGGGTCGAATGACCATCAATTGTCGCGATTGACGGGTCAGGTTGTTTTATTTTCATGTGTAAGATGCGTACGCCATTATACACACCGGGAAAAAACTTTTTCCATCTTTCTCTGGTCACCGATTGCACATCGCCAAATTGTTCCAAATATTTGATTACCTTAGTAAGCTTCATTTCCGGAGGAAGGTCGTGTACTTGGACTTGAATGGTCTCGCTTTCCACGTATACTGGCATTTTGAAGCCCTTGTCAACGTGAAATATTACGAGCCTGTTATTATGAAGTATCTGATAGCGAGCGGCTGTCTCACTATCTTTAACCTCAATGTATACACAATTGCGTATTTTGTGCAATTGTATATTTTCTGTGTCACCTAATTGGAGCTGTATTTCTTTCTTCAGGAACTGGTGAACTTTGGCTGCAGTAGGGCGTTCAGGAAGAATATTAAAATTAACCACAAGAGTATGTTTGCGGACAATACTCATTTTAGTAAGCAAAACATAAATAACTGGAAAAGCGAATTCTAAAACACGTCCTATGTCTGCGAGCAGTGGTTGTCAACTCGCAGTGAAATCTTGGAGTGCAGAATTATATCTTCTTCAGACGGTCTGATTCAGGATGTTGCGCCATTATTGGCAATCTGCATTCGATTGTAAACCGAATTCTGCACGATTCACATTTTCGTGATTTAATATCTGTCTATCTATCAATCCTATCCTATAACTTATCCTAACCAATCCAATTCTATTTCATGCTATTCTATACTGTATCTTATCCAATTTTATCCTATCCAATCATATTCTATCAAATTCTATCCTATCTTAACCTATCCAATCCAATCCTATCCTATTTATCTATCAATATAAATTAAAATAAATGAAGGTTTCCTTTGTCACAATTTAAATCGCGAAACTCAAAACTTGATCACTTTTTACCTATCAATCAAAGAAAGACCAATTTCGACTATGGTTTAAACCACGATACGCTTTTCAATAGTTATGTTTTCTTTGTTTACTTCAGATGAAAAAATAGTTTGTTTTTTTTTTGTGGGTTTGAAGATTAAAACCCCCTGTGCAAATTCGTCATGACGCCCTCAAAGAGTAAAGAATTAATCCATGTATAAAAGTTCACACAAACAAGAGAAAAAGAATTCGTGAAAATTTGCTTGATGAATTTTGGCCAGAACTCCTGAAGTGAAGATTTGGTAATAAGCGGAAGAATTTTTATGGATCTTCTTTGAGGCAATACCTGAAGAAACTTTTGTCGAGCAATCCCTAGAGCAGATCCCAACAACCCACAATACTTGGTAGAGTTAAGGAAAACACCAGGGTAATCTGTTCCAAAAATGGGCAATTCCTCGAACTAAAGAAGCATTTTTGTTACTTCTTTTCCGGGAAGAAGTCTTTGTTGACTATATTTGGAAGAGTTAGAAGGAAACTACTGGTGGAAATCTCTAAAGACAGCAATTTCATGGATTGATTCAGGACATCATGGAAAACATTCTGAGGCACGAATAAATACAGATTAAAGAAAATATGGAGCGGGACCATTTGAGCAGCACCCCTTATTACCGTCCGCAACGTTAATAACTCGATCGCGTTCCAACCAAATGGCTTGATTGTTTGTACATCACTAGATATCGACAGAAACTAACCATGTACTAAAAAACAAGTAATTCGGTTGTAATGCGCTCGAGAAATAAACGCTGATGACGGGAATAGGGGGTGCTGCCCAAATGGTTCTCTACCCTAGTTTCTTTCCAGACAAACAACTGATTTTGTTTGAATCACTGTATCACTTTGTATTACGCAGAAGTGAGTTAAAAAACATCAGATTTTTTTTAAATAAGGCCGATACAAATATTTTAAAACTATTTTGCCAACAAATAATATTTTGTGGGGGCAACAAAATAAAATTCGGATAATTTTGAGGATTTTCAAAACCATTCTTTAACAAATCCGAGGAGTTTTTTTATATTTTTCATTTTAATATTTATTTTTTATTATCCCCTCTTGACCTTTCGGAGACCAGTAGGACAAAATGTTAATTAAATATTTGTAATGGCCTGATGAAGAACGCAAATAGTACGCAATTCGTCGTGTTTTTGTTCAGCACGCGAATCGTTGGCGGGTTCTACACGGAAAAAAAATATGAAAGGAAAACAGCGCGTAGAACTTGTGATGCGAAAATTTACACTATTCTACGCTGAAATGGTCCTCTTTATAACAAGTTTGCTTACCTTGCATGCAATATTGATGCTTAATGTCAAAAATTGTATACCCGCGAGTATTTACGCTGATAAAGGCGTTCCATTTCTGTATACGTTCGTTAAATAGCTTTATTTGCCGTAGTTATTGTTTGATCAGTGTTTTTGATCTGTTTCTATACTACTCAATATAAGATATGTCATGTAAAAACAGAAAATGCTAATGTATCAAGTCTATTTCATATTGTATAAATTCAATAAGAGTACTTCTCAGAAAATCCAAGGTTGATTCCTAAAGAATATTTTGAACACATTGCTTGTCAATCATAAATCTCTATTCGGCATAGATAAAAATAGTAAAATTGAATACAAGCACATGTTTCAAACTTGGTCACATAACACTGACAAACTGAATATCTTAATAACTAGACTATATGACCCCTCAAACTACTTCAAAAGTAGCCCCATCTGAGTCGAAACCCACGAAACGCTGCAAAACTGAAAATAAAACTAGCAGAAAATGTAATCATAGTCTATCCTCCCTGAGTCGATGTTGAAGGGACATGAAAATATCGAGATTAGAAACAGACCTCTCTTGTTTGGGCTGTTTGAATGTGATTCAAAAAATATGTTTTAATATTTTGTTCAAGTTTCAGAATTTACAACGAAAACTCTTCGGAAGTTCCACAGGAAATTCATCGAAATTTGCATAGGAATTACTTTCGAATTTGAACGGGATTTTTCTTATTTCTTTGGGATTGTCTATAAAAAAATCTTCGGAAATTCCACAGGAATTTTTTTTAAAAGGCTTGGTCGTTTGGCCGAAAGTCATCTGACCGAGTTCCATTCCAGATCCAAAACGGTTTGCCCGAAAATGCCATTTGGGTGAAAGGGACATATGGCCGAACTGGTACTTTGGCCGGAAAAGCAGTTTGTCTTAACAGATCGTTTTCGTTCGACAAACTGGACAATTTTACCAAACGACCATTTCAGCCAAACTGCATTTTCGGCCTCATGGTTTGTTCGGCCAAATTACATGTCTGTCCTATTCAGTGGCGTAGCCAGAAAATTGGTCTGAAGGGAGGGGGTTCTGAACTTTTTTTTTGGAAAAAAAAATTTCTTCTAAAAGTTTTGTCTCTGGGGGGGGGTGTTATGTCCAAAACCACCCCCGTGGCTACGCCACTGGTCCTAGTGGCCTTCGACCAAACGGCCCTTCCCGCGTCGTCTTACCCGAAAGTCATCTAGCCGCGTTCCTTTTCTTTTTTGCTGAATTGAACGTTTGGTCGAAACGGTTATAAGGTCGAAAATGGTTTGACCGAAACTGTTATTCGATCGAAAGCGACATACAGCTGAAAGCGACTAATGGTGAAAGGGACGTACGGCAGAAAGGAACATACAACCAAACTGATGATAGTACGGCCGAAAACGTCGTTTGCCCTCTTGACCGAAAATGACGTTTGGTCAAACAGAAAATTTGTTTGGCCGAATAGGTCATTTGGCTGAAAAGGCTTTCTGCCGAATGACTTTTAACCAAACGGCCTTTCCCCGTTCAAATTTTTTATTATAAAGTTCTTCGGAATTTCCATAAGAAGTTCTTTAGAGTTTCCATAATTTTCGAAATTTTCACGGATATTTTTTTTTCATTTTAATGAGAAATTATTTGGAATCGGCAGACTGCTACATATCTGAATCGTCGCGGAAAAATACAAATCAGCATTTACGTACGATTTGTGATCAATAAGATCTGCTACACGAAAACTTGAGCAAAAATGAATATTTTTTATTGGCACTTGGTGCGATTAAGTAGAACCTAGGTCACAAATCAATGGCAAATTATAAGAATTTCATATAACAACTTCAATTGAATCATTTGTTTGAGAAACTGCATATGTCTATTTTACACTATTACGAGAAAACAAAAAACTGTTTTTGAACAAATTTGCATCTTTTTATGTCTTCGATACAGATCGTTTTAGGCAAAACTCAACACCTTTAGGCACTTCCAGTTCGAAAACTGCAAGAAGTACTCCGAAATAGCTCTTCAAAATGCGTGTACATATGAAGTTTCCCAAATAAACGAGAAAAAATCATACATTTCCAAACAAATTTTTTTTTCGTGTTTTTTGATACAACAACAACATACAACAAGGATTCAGAACATACAAATATTTCATTTAGGCCATAAATGTTGCATATGCAGTTCCTTTAACCAAAGGGTTAAATTACTTTTTGGACAAAATCTCAGATTAGCCTACAGAAATATTCCAGAAAAATAACAAATTTAGTTTATTTGTTGAACATGTGTCATTTTTTAGTGTTTTACCATACTAGTTATATAAATTATTGGCGTAACCACATTTTTTTTAGTTAATAACAGAACACTCCGAACGGCTTATGCAGAAGGGAATACCCTTGGAATACATCCAACATTGTTTTACTATAACAAAAATTAAATAAATATTTTTTTTATCAATTTACAAAAACACTCGAAACACACACTGTGCAAATTAACTGGCAACATAAATATTCCAAGAAAGATCTGGAGAGTTTAGCGAGCTACTGACAAAATCTTGAGAGGATCTTGAGAGGAAAGTAGGTTTGTATTTCTCGAATAACTTCTTGTGAAGTGATGGATAGATAGAGCCAGATTTATGAAAACAACTTTAGTTGTAACCATCGAAAGGAATAGCTGCAAAGAAAGTTTTTTACAGATCTGAACATTATTGTGATCTCCTCTAACACTTTCAAGTTAGAAATTCTGAAAGAAAAAACAATCTCGCATTTTTTTGTCGTTTGCATTGAGAATTACAAAGCTACATAATTAAATATTGTCTTCGACCTGTTTCAGTACTTCAATATCATATATGGTAGATATCGATTTTATCACTAATTAACTTTTATATTTCTCGAAATTGTCCTGAGAGGTTTGAACACCACAAGCCCATATTTTCGAATAACTGCATAGAATTTCAAAACGGTTTCCGACCCGTTAGATCCGTCATAAAAAAACTTTCATAAGTGTAACAATGGTAGGTAGAAGTAGAACTTGATCTCTACCGATTGAGTAGGTCTTCTTACACCGGGATTTGTGCTTCGAATCGACTCCTTTTAATTAGACTCGGTGCTTGAAAGGCAAACGAAATCCATACTCTAAACTTTGCACACAAAAACACACATACACACGTCCGACACATTTTTTTTCTTTCGAAAGGATAGATCGAAAGCATTCAACGGCGATAAAAACAGAAATCCCAACCGTAAGGCAACTGATCGAGTACCTGAGAAACTTTAGAAGGGACGACCGAAACATGAAGGATGTTATGGTTTTAGTATTTTTTTACCTGTTCTGTTTTGTGTGGGGAGGATGAGAACAAAGGCACTCTCATTCCATAAAGTATGTCGATTCCAATTCGATTGTCCAAGAAAAAGACTATATTGTCGACAAGCATTCAAAAATGCGCACTTTTCGAAAACTCAAACTAAGGCTCTGTCTCATTTGGAGAATTAAACTTAAAAGTGACAGTTCGGAAATTAAAAAATCACCCAGTCATAAGAATGGCTGGTGCTAGCCAGCAATTCCAATAAGACATCGATGAAAAATGATTCGATATCTGTCAAAAGTAATCTTGCTCTGCGAGCAGGGTTATTTGATAATTATTGGAATGTCACTTTTAAGTTTAATTTCGGTTTAATTCTCCAAATGAGACAGAGCCTAAATAAATAATTCACAAACATTATGTACTGGATGGAGAGGTAACATCGCTCATCAATTATTGATGGATCATATTTTTATGGAATAAAACAAGATCACGTTACTGTTGATGTTCGATTTAGAAAGTTTTCATAATTTTGGAGAAATGAAGCTTTTATATTTTTTTTGACTTCATTGATCTAACATTTTTGCAACACGAAGCCACTCTATACAAATGATATTTTAACTAAATCGATTTGAAAAATTTGACCAATAATAGGAAAAAGACTAAAAATACTTTCAATGCATTTTATTTTGATACATGTTCCCCCATTCACAAGCCACAAAAAACAAGGAATGGTTGTATAGACTCATACAGGAGTGAAAACAGATTGCTGGTTCTGTTCAGAACAAAAAAAATCCACACAGTTAAGCGGAGCTGAGACATGCGATACTTTAGATAGGGATTCAGGTAAAACTGAGGCATCGGCAAAAAATGTTTAAACAATGGACGAAGTGGAGATGTGGCAGTTTGAGCAAAATAAGCGCTCTGATGGTAGTCATTTTCAACACGAATTTTCGGAGAAAGAGCTGAAAACCGATTAAGCGTATTATGAAACACATTACGTGTTTTGGATTGCAATCGTACTTTTAAGTAGAGTGATCCTTGTGGCACTAAACATTTGCAGTTCCTTGTTGGAACGCAGGACATAGTTTTCTTCCGAGAGTTTTGCAAATAGCATTTTTGTTGCTGATTAAACTTACCACCACTGACAGCCATACAAATTCCTAAGGACATACCTGTAAAAATAAAAATAACAAATCGTTAGAATTGAATAGCAAATTCAATGAAACTTGTAAAATGTGAACTTCAGAGTCTGAATGTGAATCAAATTATCAGTCGAATGCAATGCTATTGGTTCAAATCTCTGCTATCAAAAAATCCAGCTACCATAACGACGGACGAAACCCGCAACCAAAAGCAAAACAATGAACACAGCAGCAGAACGAAAACTGAACCATAGTTTCCACCCAAAGCCAAGCGAAAAAAAAAACTGTCCCGCATCTATCAAAACGCATATTTTGCCAACCAACCAGGAGTCAGGGCAGGCATCATGATTCGATAAGCTGAAACAGGAATGTAGGAATCCCACCAAAAAAACACTTCGCAGCATCCTCATATCGTCATATTTCCTATCTTTTTATCCCATATCTCATCGCCGCCATGTTGGCCATCCACGCACGCAGAGCAGCAGAAGCATCATGTCAGTCAAACCTCAAACATACGGAAAAGCATCAATTTCGGGGGTTTGATCCATCACCCACCCAGCAGCCGAGACTGGTTCTGAGACGGGACGGGATCTGGATCTGCCGGTTGCGTTATCTCGCTTGTCCGCTGGGTGTCTCCTGATCCTGAGCGCGGAACCATCGTATGATATTATTGTTGATGGTTATCACCACACTCCAGGCGCGGGCTCGGTTGGGCGGTTGGTCGGTCGGTCAAGCTGCAAACCCATTGATTGTTTCCCTGAATATCGGTGGATGCCCGTCAGTACAAATGGCGAGTGTTTGCGGTGGTATCAATAATAGTGTACCGATGCGATACGATGGTAGACCATCGCAAATCATACCACCCGGGATGGTTCGTATCGGGCCTGCATCTATAGTGTTGCTGGCCGTGGTGGGAATCCGATAAGCCAGAAAGCCCGATGTTATAGGTACCCATCAGCGATTCCCGGGCAGCTGTTTGAGCTGCGAGGCGATATCCCCTAAATACGTAACAGGAAAATCGAGAAGATAGGTCAATTTCGTAATTCCATCATAACGCGTTATTCATAGAATTGAAAAGAAATGATGCGTATGAAATGTTTCCTCATATGAATCTTTCGTTACGTGACGTATGGAAAGCACATGATGCTGCCAGCAGATATGCACACAGGCAGCCCATTGCGAAGAGACAATCACTTTGGCGTGAAAAATGACGGGGAAGCTGTTGAACAGAATAATGACCTGAGATTTACACCATAGATTGATAATTTTGTCGAAAATAAATTAAAGAAATTTTCATGGAAGATGTAGATGTTAATACATCTGGGGTCTAATGTATCTATTGAACAGTGAAAACAAAAACTGTCAGTTTTTAGCAAAGGTGCCTAACATGCTTATTGCCTTTTCGAACAAGAGAATATTTAGTGGACCCACTATATTCACACAAATCTTATATGAAATATTATAGCAAGTAAACATTCAACTGATTAATTCAATCAATTCGAACCCCATCATCGCCACACAGAGCACAATGAACGATTAGAGACATAGCTTCCGCCAGAAAGAATATGTGCGATTGCGTTTATAGCCCCAGCAACTCATCAGCCGTTAGAATGTCAGTGCCAACAACCGATTTCCTTGCTCGCCGGGTGCCTGCCACTGCCACTGGGGACCAGTCAGTGGAACCGGATTGGAACAATTTGAATCCCTACTCGTGATTCGTCTTCGAAAACCTTCAGGGTTTCGTTCGTGTGCGCCGCCATTACTTCCTGGGGCCATCCAAACGAGATTTCTTCATCGTTGCTATCCAAAATGTGTGAGCGGAAAAATTGGAACTGGCTGATTGTTCCCTGCAGTGTTATTTTGTTAATTACTTTATCTCCTCCACTTGTGGCTGCGTGTTGCGTGCAGTTCGAAGTAAGGTAGGCAGACGATTGTTTCCTTTTCTAGATTTTCCGTACTTATGGGCATCGACGGCGATGTGAATGGAAACCAGACTGAGTTGATTCAGAACTAACGAAAGGTTCGAGAAGACGAGGCTGATCGAATCCTTTTTTCTTTTGCTACGTGAAAGGTCTACGAGCAGCCAGTTTCTCGTATTGCATCTTTGATGAGTAAAATATCCGCTTCTGATGGTTTTCGAGTATATTTTTGTTTCGGTTTGATCCGAAAAACGAGGGGTAAGCTATTCCCTTTTCGCTAATAGTATCTGGATGCATTATTAAACGGGGCTGTGCCGCAGTAAACAGTTACGTGGAAGGTTAGAGGTTAGAAATGGTTGTGCCAACATATTTATTCCACTCAACTTCTGCTGAAAACGTTGGAATATTAGATCACAGTTTAGTCAATCAAAACGAAAAAAAAAAAACACGGAATCACCGATACAATGGCGCCAAGCGTTCATTCGATTTTCACTCAAATTCTTTACAGTGAGTATTTCTGTTGTTGAGCAAGTTTCACATTCCCGATACAACTATTAGTCAAATAGCCAGGAAGGTGTTTCGTTTTCCGTCTCTTCCGGAGCGAGATTCTTGCACTTCAATCGCAGCACCGTTCGGATGAAAGCTGTGTCACTCTGAGGACACAAAAACAAAACTTCAAAAGCTCCTCTACAGAGAGCGCAGAGGGAAATTACTTTTTTTCGGGAATCTGATGGATCGCCCCGTTTTTTTCTCCTTTTTGTCCCTAGCGGCCCCGAAACAACAACAGTTGCTAAACGATTCCATTTACGGACCGTCGACCACGGCTATAGAGTTCGAGGCATTGACGACGCGCTTGGGTCAGGATGAAGATCCCGACGAGTAGCGACGAGCTGCCATGAGTGAGGTTTCAGGAGCGGAGTCCCCCTTTCGCTTGTTCGAATGAATGATGGATGACGAAAACGGCAAGGAGCGGCTTAACGCGTTGCTGCTCGGTGAAAAGGTCCGACTTCCACAATCTGACGAAGGAGGTGATGCACTTTTTTGCGCCTCCCAGCTCGATGTTAACTAACTCGAAAAGGCTGAAACCCGTCAGTAGTGGATCGGGATCGCAGCACCTATCGGATGGAACTAGACAATGTGCTTGATGTGAGGCCTTGGGCGATGTGCGGTATGATTCGATATGCGGTGTGGTAGAACTGGGCATTTGGCTGTCGAGATGGCTTCGGTATCCGATGCTAGGAAGGACTATCATCGATATTATGTGTTGGGTTTCCTTCTGGTAAGAGAAGATAATCTCCGGTTCGATTGGTAACATTTGGTAGGCTAGTTTTTTCGGGCAGTGTGGTCGATCTGGTTCCCATTGAGCTTAGTTCAAAGTCGTTAATAGATTGTTAGGATGATGATGAAATTAGATAATTTGAATCAAAAACTATTAAACTATGTACTTTTTTATCACTCTGTGGTCAGTATGAATTAATAAAATATTAAATCTGAGGGTTTTTGAATTAAAAACGATAAAAAAAGATTCTCATTGCATGACATCAGTCAAGAACTCTAATTCCGTCGAGCTTAATTTATTGGAGTAAAAAAAGTTAAAATCTGCGTTAGAAAACAGAGCACTTAAGAGTAGGAACCATCCATCCGATTCCGCTGGACATTCGACGAGGGATTAAGGCGAGCTTTAGTAGAACATTCTTCGATTTTGTATCAAAGATCTTAAAGTAAGTACCTCCAAGAAGCACAGGTTGATAAATATTGCGCAATGCACACCATTGGTACTTCGCGTACGTGAAGGAAAAGTAGTCCCCATTGAGTGGTTCTTAGTCTTTACCTCTTACAAAACGTCTATCCCTACTTCCACGTTGAACCGACCAGGGTACAAATAATCTTAGTGGCGATCGGATAACTAATCTCAATGGGAACTGTGGTCGGATGCTGACAGGCACAAATCTAATGGAACGTCTGTTTGCCAAGGACGTGCGGAGCTTTCTGGATGTCCGGATTAAAGGCAGTGCTGATATTATTTCTAAGCATCTCATTCCAACTGACGATATCCAATTAAGCATTGCTCGTATTTAGCGGAGGAAGTTGAGACTTGGACGACGAATCAACAGACGCTGACTTTGAGATCCTACTGTAACGAGATCGTTCGTTGCAGAACTTGGAAATCGGGTAACCGGTAACTGAGTGAGTTGCACAGTCCGTGAAAATAGTGAACGAATATTGTATAATGCAACCTGGCGCATGATTGAGGTGCGTAAACAGGCGATTATGCATGTTACGATGCAAGCATGTATTAGACCGAATCAGAAGAAGATAGATACGTCTCTCCAGCGCCAAGTTGAAGAATTCCATGCTTGAAGATCACATGTGGACAATATTGCCACGCTTCACATCGGCTTGGAGCAGGTAGAGCTTTCTATCATCAATCCGCAAACCGTCCCGAGTACCACAATTCAAAGAGTTGCAGCTGGTTACAGTAACTTAAATCTGAGCGGGACATTTGGCATAAAATGATTTACCATAATGCCATTTTGCATAACGAAATTAGGCATAAAGCATCGTCAAATATAAGGGTCGGTTTGCTTAATTTGTTTGTTTTGTATTGACGAAACGATTTTCATGACTTAGAATGGTTCTGGAGTTAACTTGGAATGGTGGATTTAGCACCAATCGGTACTAAGAAACAAAGACGAATTTCTTTCGAGGAAATCTTCTATTAGCCGGGTATGAAGCAAAGATAATTCGGATCGCAACTACTGCTAAAACTAGTTTTTGCTGAGATAGCTACGGTATGTATCCAACAAAAATGGTCCGCCACCAGATAAAGGAATCAGCTTTGAATAAAAACGTTTACATTCTACGAAATTGATAAATCATTGTTTGTTTACAAAATAATGTTCGCCCAAAATACAAATTATTCCCGCATTGTTATCCCTTAATTTGAATCATGGTTTTCCTAGTAAAAGGCAATGATGAATGTATAACCATCTTGACATATAATGCATCTATTCGCAATAAGGCTTTGGTGGATGATATTCCTTAGAAAAATACGATTGCCCGGTGGCAAAAGTGAATGTGACTCCTTCTTAGGAAGTAAACATTGGCTCAGATTAGAACAATGGTGGAAGTGAGCGTTTTCGAAAAATAAGATTTTTTCAAAAATAAGGTAACCGTAAATGTGACTCTATCTTTGGAAGCAGGTGTTTGCCCGAATTAAGACAATGGTGTATGTGATTTGAATGACAATGCATCTGCCCAGAATAAGGCAATGGTGGATGTGATTCCTTATTTAGAAGCAAGCGTTTGCCCGGAATAAGACATGGTGGATGTGATCCGTTTTTTTAAGTAAACATTTGCCCGGATTAAGTAGACGTGAACCCTTCCTCGGAAGTAATTTGGTCGTTCAATCTGTTCGTCTTTCCGAACAATTTCTACCATTAGTGTATATTTATCAAAACAAGTCATCGATGAAGAACAATCTCTTTTTTCTATATGAAAAAAAAACTGCAATGGAACTATGATCATCTGTACGAACTGTACGTAGATTCAAGTAAAAACCGTCACTTCTATGTTTTTTTTTTCGAAATTCATAAATGTAGCCCTAGTTATAAAGTTCAGCGTTTAGTTTCCTCATGATTGTGAGATGCGAGCAGTAAGAAGGTAAAAATGAGATGTTTCGATGTGAAAAGTGATAATCATGTATTGACAAGTGAAAAGCGAGATAAATGGATGTGAGAGGTGAACAAGAAGTAAGAATTGAGAAATTAACAGTGCGAAATAATATATGAAGAGTTAGAAGTGATGAGTACGAAGCGAGACATGATAAGTGAGAGATGAGAAACGACATGTGAGAAGTGAAAAAAGAAGAAGTGAGAAATGTGACATAAGAAGTGATCAGCTAAATATAAAATGTGAGAATTTGCAAGCGAGAAATATAATGTAAAAAGTGAAAAGTGAGCAAATGTGCAATGAGATGTGCCAATTGAGAAACAACACGTAATATGTGAGAATTGAGAAGAGACAAATATGAAGTCAGAGATAAGAGAGTTGGGTAGAGAGAAAAGGGTGTGAAATGTTGCCAAAGCAGATTCGATGGATACGGGGAATTGACTTAACTATGTGTATCAAAATTAAACATCTTTTCCAAAAAAAGATAAGAATAAATATGCAAAACCGGAAATGGGATACAAATTCAACGGCAAATCAAACAAAATACAGTGGCCTTATTGCTTTTGTCATTGCTACAGTGAACTCTCTCTCTCACTCGATGTTCTGTAGCTCGATATTTTCTCTTACTCAATGCTATTCAAAGTCCCTTGAATTTTGCATACTGCGTTACCTCCGTAAGTCGATATCTCCCTTACTCGATATTCTCAAAGTTGAAGTAATTTCCCAAATTCATTTTCACCTCGCTAACTCGATGTTGTCAGAATCAGTTCACATGCGCAACATATACGATGTCGGGCCATTTGGCCGAATGCCGTTTGGCCGAAAAATTAAAAAACTTATATTGTGAGTAATGAGTAGCAGGAATTACATGAAGTGTGCAGCGAGTAGTGAGGAATGAGACATTTCGCACATCTCATGATATAAAATATGAAGTGAATAGTGAAAAGTGATAAGTGGAAAGTGAGAAGTGAAAAGTGAAAAATAAGAAGTAGGAATCAAGAAATAGGAAGCAAAAAATAAGAAGTGAGAAGTGACAAATTCGAAGTGAGAAATGAGAAATAAAAAGTGAGAAAAATTAAAATTGTGAAGTGAGAAGTGAGAAGTAAGAAGTATGAAATAAGAATTGAGAAGTGAGAAATAAAAAGTGAGAAATGGGAAGTAAAAATTGAGAAGTGAAAAGTGAGTAGTGAAAAATTTGAGAAATGAGAACTGTGGAGTGAGAAATGAAAAGTAAGAAGTCTGAAGTGATAAGTGAGAAGTTAAAGATAAGAAGTGAGAAGTGACAAATTCGAAGTGAGAATTGTGAAGTGAGATGTAAGAAACGAAAAGGGAGCAAAAAGTGAAAAGAAAATTGTGAAAAGTGAGAAGTGAGAAGACAGAAATTTGAAGTGAGAAGTGAGAATAATGAAGTGAAAAGTGAGGGGTCAGAAGTTAGAAGGGAAAAAGTTTGAGAAGTGAGAGGTGATAAGTGAGAAATGAAAGGTAAAAAATTAGAATAGAAAAGTGAGGAGTAAGAAGCAAGAAGTGAAAAGTGAAAGGTGAGAAATGCGAAGTGAGAAGTGAAAAGTGAGAAGGGAGAAGTGAGGAGCGAGATGTGCGAAGTGAATAGTGACAAATGAGAAGTACAAAGTGATTAGTGAGAAGTGAGAAGAGAAAAGTGAAATAAGAACTGAGAAGTAAAAGGACCAAGTAGTGGGAAGTGAAAAGTGAGGTTTTTGGAAATTGGAATTTTTTTAACTTGATATTTATTTCTTCTCATCATTCCTTCTCCTTCTTTCCTGCTTTCCTTGATAAAAAATAAGTGAAAAATATGTGAAGTAAGAGCTGCGAAGGGAGCAGTGATGAGTGAAAGGTAGAAAGCGAGAAGTGAGAAGTACTAATTCCGAATATTTCATTTCTCATTTCTCAATTTTCACTTTTTTCTTTTCATTTCGAACATCTCACTGCTGACTTCACTTAATGAGGAAATCAATTTTAATTATTCGGCCAAACGGAATTCGGTCAAATGGCATTCTGTCACATGATCCTACACCATATTTCTACATATATATATATATATATATATATATATATATATATATATATATGAAAAGTGTTTGATGTTTTGGAAGAAAAATATAAATCGGGACCGATTTGCGATTTGGGCGTAACTTATTTTGTAAACAAACATTGGAAGGCGAATTCCTGCTAAAATAAACATTTCCTGAGCAAACCATGGTATGTATCCTAAAGAATAAGCATCCCTCTGTCAGGTAAGGGACTAAGTTTTAAAGAAAAATGCTTGCATTCTACGCAATCCGTTCGGCAATGTTTGTTTACAAAATAAGTTACGCCCAAATCGCAAATCGGACCCGAAATGTGTGCTCTATCTCAATATCTCCCCAATTCGATGGTTCCTTCAATATCGAGTAAGGAAGAGTTCACTGTACTAGAATTTAGAATGGGGTCAATATAATTAAAGAAGAATTTTCGGTACCTTATCTAAAACCCTTTCACAAATTGAAATTCACAAATCAAAACAAAAAGAAATCAATAGCTTCAAATTCTTTTCCATCCTATTCATTCTCTTCCTCCAATTACCCACAAGCACTTTAGCTCTCCAATCTAAGATCAATGTACAAGAAGCAAAACTGGAAAATTATTAACATTCCCAAAAAAGATTCTGAACCAATTCACACGTGCAGGACTTTTCCAAATTTTGTTTTCGATTTTTAAAATCAAGGATGTTTACGATCATTCAGTAATTTGCGTTCGATCATTTAGTAGTTTGTCAGTAACACATTTCAGAAGCTGAATTTCAAAATATGTTGTATGGTGACTTCTAGTGCGAAGGTTTTTCTACAACTCTGCCTTGAATTCCACTAGTAACGGAGTTATAGCTATAGTTTCAGTAACTTAGACTAATTGATAACAAAATTCCAATCATTTAGTTTAAGTTACTGCAACTAGCGCTCTAGCTCCGTTATTAGTTGAATTCTTATAACGAATTATTAGGCAAAGTTGTAGAAAAACCTTCGCTCTAGAAGTACACCATACAACATATTTTGAAATTCAGCTTCTGGAATGTGTTATTGACAAACTACTAAATGATCGAACGCAAATTACTGAATGATCGGTAACATTCTTGTTTAAAATAAAGGCTTTAAAATATGGGTTCTTTGGGAAAGAGAACCCTAAATTAACTAAAGAATTAGCGCAGATGTATAGTGAGATTACTCTCTCGCAAGAGAATCTTACAGCAAACGATTGCATCTGGCGCATTATTGCACTGCGAGCACACCGTTATGGGTGTCAAACATTTCCACTTTCCAGTAACCCAGTTTCACTTGTATTGCAAACCATGACCACTACTACTACACGTCCACAGAAAAATATCGATAAACAACATTTAATTATGAACGGATGTCTATTGAAAACTAACTTCTCGAGCACTTTTGACCTCTCAGGTCCACAATAATAAAATAATTATCGTGGGCGTTCGACCATCGTAGAGAAAGAAACACGTGAATACGGGCGTCCCACCACGCGAAATTATGATCGGTCCGATCCTCAAAAATACTTTTCTTCTTGCGGACGGTTCACCAACGCAGGTAAATAAACTCTTGAATGCAGTGTCCCACCACACGAAGTTGTGATAATTCCGCTACACAATAACACCATTCTTCTTGCGGGCGTCCCACCACGTTAAATTATTATCGTTTCTATCCTCAAAAATACTCTTCTTCTTGCAAACGTCCCACCAATGCAGAGAAAATAACACTTGAATGCGACAACTAAACCAATCAAACTTTATTTTACTCCGTGGCACCCTGAGACGAGACATGCAAAAACGATTCATTGTTCGCATTCTTGTTCTTCTTTTCCAGTGCCAGGAACAAAATATATTGTTTACTGTGCAATCAAAAAAATAACAAGCCGTTAGGTCTCCAATAATCAGAAATTTAAGTTTTTGTCTCAACAGGATTATGTTTTAGGAATAAAAAACCAAGCTTAATATAAAGTGGGCAACCTTCTCAAATTACATCAGTTTTGTGATATCCATAGTTGGAAGACTTTGCTACATTCTTTTAAAAAAATAGAACCATATTATGATAAAATCTTGTTATAATATTTGAGAGCTAATGCATACTAAGAATAAACTTTTATCAAAATAATATAAAGAAACACAAAGATTTCAATGGGGTAGCATTCTAACCCAAATTGGCTCAACTCAAATAAACTATTTGTTATTAGCACAATTTGACGATTCGTAGAAACTGGTTGAAACAGAACTAACATTTCGATTTTAACAAGATATTACACAATCCTTCAACATTTTCTTGTATAATGCAGGACTATCATCTCATGTCTACCACATCAATCCTATTAAAAACAAAACAAAATTAAATGGGTTTGTTTCTAGTTTTTCTAATTTAATTTTTTGTTCAGCGATGAGCACGCAAGTGACAAATGAAATACAAAAAATAGCTCCCCTAGTATGTAAAGTTTGAAATCTAAACAAAAAAGGGGTGATTCAAATATGACGACCACTACTTTTTGAGATTTTTGAACAAACTCCCTCCCCCTCTGTCACGCTTTTTTGTATACCGAGTGTACGTACTGTCACAATATCTTGACCCCCTTCCCCTCAAACTGTGGACGGCATTTTTGAACGATCCCAAAAACATCGATGACATCTGCTGCCAGTTGCTGCAGCTGGTATCGAATCTTTTTTGATAAAATCATTCTCCAATTTCAAAAAGGGTGTGCTTATTCTGGGCTTGTTAGCCGAATGGTAAATTCGCTTCACAAATCGTCAAAAAATGATATGTAAAGGCACAGTTTATTAATTAATTTAGTAAATTAATTTTAATTATGCACGATTTTTGATTTTTTTTTTTTTGCTTTCTGTTCTTTATTGCCAAAAGTAATGAATTGAATTGTAATTCATTACTTTTGGCAATAAAGAAAAGGAAGCAAAAAAAATCAAAAACCATGTAATCAAAGACTAACTAAGACGTTAATGTCCCATACCAAAAGTAATGATTTAAATTAATTTACTTTGCTGAATATGACTTTTTCGTCAACGAGTCCAGTGAGTTCTGCCTCGCGCTTGATTAGAATAGTGCATAGTGTTGAGAATTTGAAATTTTGTCTAGTCTAGTGTTGAACAGTATCAGCCACATTATATACAAAGGAGCTTGGTCTGCAAACAACGCAATCAATATCTGTTATTTAAAAAAATGTAGTACCAAGAAAAATAAGAAATAGGTATAAAAAGCATTATTACAAGTCAGTTATCTGCTTTACCTTATTAGAAAGATTTCCATATGAATAGCCACCGAATGCTTTTCTAGTTGCTACTCACCCATAATACGTTGTAATCACTTTCTTTCTGATTTACAACCCTCTCATAAAATCCTATCGCGCCGCATCATACAAATGCACCAAACCATCATCATAAATCTGATTCATGACCTTTCGTATGTCAGAGAACTCTTGTAACCTCGGCGGTCCGCATGATCCGCACTCAATTGGGCCTTCATCTTCATCAACGCCACGCCACAGAGTTCGTTATTTTCTCTCACACCATCTGACGACGCACGGAGTCTCCTAACGTCATTGTAGGCAGCAAATCACACGCCCATTTGCCTCGTTCACTCAACCATTACCCACCAACATCAACAGCCGAACAAGAAAAACGGAACTCGAACAAAAAAAAAAGATCAAACGTAAACAAATTTGACACTCATTCAGTCAGCATCCCGCTGGCTGCTGGTATTCTTCTTGCGTCTCTCGCGTTTGTCGCCGTTATCGTTTGTCTTGCGCGCCGCCCGCGGCCTTCTTGCCACTGACTGGAGTACCGCTCTGTACCAGATTTTACCAAACATGTCTCTGGGGAGAAGCTCGACAGCACGGTGTTCGATCCCAAACGGTGACAAACGAACAGAACAATCTCATTTACATTGGATGGAATTCCATCACTCAGCCACTTTGTACGTAATAGCAGCTACTTGGTACGCATTTCTTTTTTTCCCTTCTACATAAAGCATATCCCGGCCACGTTGCTGTCTTCACCGCGTGCCGCAATAGGACGCTCTCAACCGATCCCCTCCTCGCGTCGATTGGCAGCTGATTCCCATTTCTTATCTGTTTACAAAACGCGGCCTGTGTGTTTAAATCCAGCCGGGCCTCCGCCATTGGAAAGAGCATCCCAACAGCAGCAGAGGTCATTTCTCTAACCGACAAAACTCGCGGCGACATCATCAGCCAGCAGGCAGGGGAACGAGCTGTCTATCTGTGGCGTTGGCGTGCGGCTACAGTTCACGCTGTCGACGATGCTGCTGAATCTTCAGAAAAGTAGCCAGATCTATTATTACAAAACTTTTTACGGAATCTATTTCCTGCTCAAAGTCCACGTTGAAGTAAACATTGGATGATTGTGTTGTTTCTAGAATTTTATCACGTACTTTGATTTTTCTTCATCTACCTACGGTAGAATGTGAGCCAGAGAAGAGGGATTCTGGTTCTGGGGAACTCTTAGGGCCAGATAAACAACATCGGTTCGCGCGGCGTCGCCAATGCAAATTGACTGATGATGTTTCGGGGTGTTGTTGCTAAGAGCCAGCCAGCGCTGTGCTGCTGGTGAGAGGTGTTTGACAACAATGTCAGCCGTTGACAACTGCGAGAAGAAGCACGTTTTCGATTCGATGGATGAATGAAATTCGTGGCTGCCGGCAATTCCGGTGGATGACTTTCGAAGCTCTTTGTTCTATTATTCATCATGGAATCGCTTGGATTGATTTTAATGTCGGCTTCGACGAGAGGAAATTGCTTCCATCTCAGTTGTACGGTTGAGTTTGCAATTCAAGAAGAAAACTGAACAATCGAAAGGAGAGGTAACTTTTAATTGTTGAAATTGACACAAATAAAGATATAAAAAAGTTCAATTAATACCAAAAAGTAACTGATACCACTCTAACAATCCATTAAAATAAGCTTGAAAAAGTCTTATGGTGTTATTAGAGTTTTTTTTCTTCTAAATTTATATCAATTAAAATTAAATAAGTCTGTGTATTAGTTCACAACTTTGGAATAAAATGCTTGTAATTTAAAAAAAAATGTAATTTCTCAAATTTTTCGAAGTATTTTCAAATTAAAGACGGATAGTGCCATCTTTCCAATCATATTTGATAATATGAAATGCTGGACGATATACGAGTGGGCAGCCAAGAACAGGGACGAAGATCATTAATTAAAATAATGCGATCGGACGATTAACTAATAGTCCGCAGCTATTTTCCCGCGAGTTCCATCGTCGTCGTCGCCGCCGAGCCAGCTGTTGCTATCGGCACCGCACCACCACCAGCTACCGCACGTATGGGAGATTTATAACGTGTGGAAATACCGGTGCTGATTTATTTAATGAACGCGTTGCTGACTAGGGGACGCAGGACAGTACCAGTCATAATCGGTAACTTTAGGGCAGAGTAAGGGGTGTGCATCTAACACGTAGGAAAATTCGAAACCACCGATTCCGGCGTTGTACTGCGAAATTTATGTGCGCTATGGATAAATCAATGTTTGGACTAAATGAAATTAATCCTGATGATTAGATGGATTTTGTCGTGGTTTAAATGCATATGATCAATACTTTAAAGCTAACTATAAAACTGACTGTTTTGTGCCAGATGTACAAGTTTAGGTGTTTCAAACTTGTTATAGATTGTTAGAAGTTTGTTGCCTCGACTACAACAGAGCTACTACCGATTTGATGACCACAGGCATACTTTTAAATACTTTTTGAGAAATGAAAAATGATACAAATATCCATAGATGCAACCGAAACTTAATATGAATGTTGGATGTACTTCGACTTCCATGCATAAAAGCGCAATTTATTTCACACCCATTCCATTAGACAAACATCCCATTCCTTTATTAATGAAACCCATACAAAACGCTAAATCACCCCGGACCGGGAATGACTAATTTTCTGACCTCATTCAGTCATATGGAGAGAGAGAAAAAAAAGTGAATTGCCTGGTGGTCCCATTGCAAAACCCAGCCAAATTGGACCTGAACAAAACAGACCCCATAGCAGCAAAGAGTTCCACCATTAGACTCGAAACTACTTTGCACACATTTTTTTTCGCACCCTTCCCCTGCTGGGCACTGCTGGCTGCCAGTTGCCAGGCCAGCGCATAAAACATTCATGTGCTTCAATTGCAATTGCGCTCGAAACTGGAAATAAAGTTCCATTGGTTCAACACCGACACAAACACATTCGCCCCGGCACCCAGGTGGCGGCTTTGTTGCTTCTATTCGCGCTGCTGCTGCTGCTGGTCACCATCCGGCATGGAGCGCAAACCCCCCAGTAGTAGTTAGCTTGGAGTTGGAACTTGGAACCACCGAAACCGGCCACTTCGCCTTAGGTTTGCAGTTTTCCGCTAAATGCCTTTTAACGCGCGCGTTGCGCTGATGGCTGAGCTGAGTTTCTGCTGCTGTGCACTTAAATTTGCAGCCGTCGAAAGCAAGGTTCAGTCGCCGTCACCATCCATTCACTATTATTGTATTTAGTAGGAGGCACACATAAGCCAACCTGCGGTGTGCGGCTCCACTAGCGTTCATTTGGGGCTCATGGCAATGACGACGACGACGACAACAACAGCACTGTGCAATGCTAAGGTCTCCTTCAAGTCAAAACGGAGCAGAGCGCAGCGGTGAAGGGAAACTCCGAGTCGCAGTCAGTCGTCGTAGTAATAATACACGAATAAAAGTGCTGCACTCGAAAAATGATTCAAGCTAAATGCGAAAAAGAGAGACAGAAAGAGTGTTGGTCTGTGGTTGGCGGTGTGTTATATTTAGAACCGATGCAATAATAACTAACTATCGTAAAGCGATGGTCATTATAGAAGTGGTTTAACTTTTATGTTGGTTTACGATCAATTTGGATCATTCGTTCGACTTTTGTGCAACGATCATAAAGACCGGATTGGTGCTGAAAGCTTGTTTCCATTGTCAGGTTAATTTTTAAGCTGAGAACAACTCCGTAAGCAGATTTCGATTTGGATGTGGGGTTACTCAAATAAGTAGCTTACCATATGTTTTATCTTATAATGGAAGACTGATGTTATTTAAAAGAATTGATTTTTTGTTTACTGCAGTGCGGTACTGATATAAATAGAAATAATCAATAATCCTATAGACAATTTTCTTTAGTAGAACAATTTATTCAATTTTTATTGTTTATCATCCCCGCAGTACCGATTGTAAAACTTCTAGGAATGAAACTTCTTCTCATGATTAATTATTATTCAGCGTCTCAGGGAAAATGTCACAGAATTAAAAGACTTTACAGTTTATAGTGGAAGTAAACGGAATATTGAAGTCTTTTAACTCTAATTATTCTAATGAATATTATCCTGATAAATTATGTAAATTTCTTAATAATTATACAAACTATAAAAGTTCCTCGATAATTGCCATTGGCGTAAATAAGGAAGGGTTGGGGGGAGCTTAGCCCTCCCTGGAAAAAAAAGCCCCCTAGGATTTGAAAAGTTATCAGATATCAATGTCAATTAAATGATATCAATTTTTAACTTATAGCATAATGAATTACTGAAAAAGTTTGAAGACAAAAGTGTTATCTCCAATTTTCACCCTATCATAATGAAATGAGCTCGTTTCTCATTTTTGAGAAAGATTCCTGTGTGTCAATGAAATTGCACTTGGCTAATTGATTTGAAAGCATCAAGGTAAGCTTGATAAGAACAAGAACGGAGTGCCACCATAATTAATATCCAGCAGTCAAAGATATATGGTTATCCATCACTGGCTGAAGATGTGTGGCAGCGAAATAGCACTTGCTGTTTACTATATGCAGCAAATATTCAATATCTCCTAAACTATCTAAGTAGGCTTAATGCGAAACAGAACTGACAGCCACATCATTAGCAATCAAAGCAATCGGGAAATGTATCGTCAGTCACACGTAGTGAACTATCAGTGGCATAAGGTGTTTCAGAGGCTCCCGCTTGCCTACAGCTAGAGTAAACTCCACAGAAGTGACAATTTCCAGCAGACTTTTGCTTGCCTAGCAGCATGATTCACAATTCCCTTCAGTATCCAGGAATTCTCATCAGAATGCGAGAGGAATTACCAACAGAATCCGAGAAGAATATTCATTTGAATCTCTGAAGAATCATTAAAACATTCCAACTGAATTTCAAAAGAATTCACACAGGATTCCTTTCGGTTTCTTTGAGGGATACTCTTGGGGATCGTACACATATTACGTAAGCATTTTTTTCTGGATTTTTCGACCCCCCCTCCCCCATGTAAGATTTTTTTCATACAAACGATTTTTAATTTATATGGTGCGTAAGAAAACAACAGTGCTTACGTAATATGTGCTTAGTAACAGTGCTTGGGAATATGTGGGGGACACCATTCATAATCCATGGAGGATTTGCTTCAGAATCTCTTGTTGATATACTTCGGAATTTGGTCGGATTTGTTTCGGAATCGTTCGGAGTTTTGCTGTGGAATTCCTTGACGATTTGTTTCAGATTACTACGAAGATTTGCTTCGGAGTCCCTCGACGATAAGAATCCCTTAGACGATTTGCTTCAGAATTCCTCGACAAATTGCTCCAAAACCATTCGATAATTCGCTTCGGAATTCCTCGAAGATTTAGTTCGGACTCCCTCGACGATATACTTTTGAATCCCCAGGAATAATTCGACTATTTGATTCGAAATTTTTCGATGATTTGCTTCGGAATCCCTCAACGATTTGCGTTAACATCCCTGGAGGCTTCCCTTCGGAATCAAAGTTCCTCCCGGCGATTTACCTCAGGATCCCTTGACGGATTGCTTTGGAATCCTTCTACAGTTTGCTTATACATCCCTGGAACATTGCCTACGAGATCCCTGAAGCATTCACGTTGGAATTCATGGAGGATTTCCGACGAAATCTCTGAAACATTCCCATTGGAACTCCTGCAACATTCCCGTCGGAATTCCCGAAGGATTCCATTCGGAATCTCTAGAAGATTCTCATTGAAATCCCTGAAACTTTTCCGTCGGACTTTCTGGAACATTCCTGCCGGAATCCCTGGAATATTCCTGTTCGAACTTCTGGAATATCTCCGGAGGATCCCTAGAAGATACTTATTGAAATCCCTGGAACATTCCTGTAAGAATCTCTAATGGATTGATTTCAGAATCCCAGGAGGTTCCCTGTAGTATGCTTGGAGGATTCCCATCAAAATCTCTGGAGATTCTCGACGGAATGTCTGGAACATTTGCGTCAGAATCACTAAAGGATTCTCATCGAAATCCTTGCAGGAATGTTGCATTTTTTTCATTAGAGAGATAGAATATTTATAGAATATGAAAAAATATCCACTGACTTCCGGTGGGCAATCCGTCACATATTGTCCTTTGAGTGTGCGACACAAAGCCGAGCGCTACAACACTTAGACGCAATAGCCATACGCTATCAATTTGAGTCGTTGTAGCAATCATCGGCTGGTAAACAAACTCACTTCGATACTGTGGGCTACAACTGAAAGCACGTGCTTGAGAAAAGCGAATAAATATGGATGAGCATGATTGATCCGCAATTGTCTTAGGTGGCTGGACCGTATTTATCACATTACCACTAAGATAACTTAACGAGGTGGTAAAATGTTCGATAATTTTTTTAAAGGAAGCTAAAAAGAGAAAAATATATGAAGGTGCTATAGCCCCCTAGGCATCGGGGCTAGTTACGCCAATGATAATTGCGGACTATTAAAAGCATAATGAGCCTTTTCTAACAAGAAGGGAATACCCCGCTACAGACTGAAAGCTGGAAAAACTTCTGAAGCGGAATCAATAGCCATTCGATGATTCTTCCAATAAAAGAAGATCTAAAAACTGATCTCCAATAAAAGAAGATCCAAAAACTGATCTCCAAACTGGGCTTATATGAACCCTGGAGCTGAGATGCAGCCTTAGTAAGAAGCAAGGCGTTCACGTTGATATTGTGCAGCTGGGTCCTTCTTTACTGGCGTCGGAAAAGGAATTGGCTTAGACGCTTGTACTGATTACACTGAAGTCGGTTTCTATGAAAGAAACACGTTCTGCGTAAAACAAAAACGGGGAAAATGTAAATCTCAAAATTACGCTGGGATATGGATACGGTCATATCGCCAGGCTCGGTACAACACTGAAGCTGACAATATGACGTCCCTAACCCCGAATCCCAAGG
Organism: Armigeres subalbatus; assembly: GCF_024139115.2. NCBI lineage: Eukaryota > Metazoa > Arthropoda > Insecta > Diptera > Culicidae > Armigeres > Armigeres subalbatus. The sequence continues at coordinate 252,191,251 of NC_085140.1, forward strand.
TGTCAGGCGACCCGTGCTGAGGGGATGAATGGCCTGGAGGGTGAAACAATTAGCCAGGCAGTTAACGGAGCATGTAATGCTGGGTAGACACTTTTCGTGTTGCATTACGGAGTAAGATCTACCACACTGTGCTCTAGTTCTTACTATTCTTGTTAATACTTATGAGTGATGGTCGGAAGAGTATGGAACGACTATAATTTGCTTTTAGATGACCCATTTTTTGCTCCTTTTGGATGGCGTCAATGGAGTAAATTGTAAAAACGTAACTCAACCTTATGCTGGTTTTCGAAGCCGACGACATGAATCTCCAAGCTCCAGAGCGCTGATTAGTTAGGAAAGAAGCGGATACGAATTTGGTGGATCTGCTGAATCCTCTGACTGATTAGAGCTCTGTGTAAAGGTGATATTCGGAAATGCCAAACGCAATGAAATCAAATCTCTATACAAAAACGAATTCGGAACTCATAAGAAGAAGCAAAAATATGTTTGAACTTCAGTACCGACGCATGGTCAAAATCAGTATTATCCCACTTATTGTTGAGCCGAAACTGATTGAGGGGCGCGCCTTTGAGAGTTGGTATAAGCCATTTTTCGAAGGGTATAAATAGCGGTACCTTAATCTAAAGAGGCCTTACACTAAGCTTGAGAAATACATGAATAAAAAATGACTACTTCATTTCTTCTCAATAGAAATGGAGCAGAAAGACATGCACTAAACAAATGACACGGGTATACTACAAAAGTTCAATGAAATGGACGCAGTGGTTCATCCCGAACAAAAAAAATCCCAAAAATGGGGTAATAACTTTGTATATACCAAAATTTGCGATAAAAACTACCCCAGTGTATTGACACTGACATAATAGCTTTAGTGTAGCATAGTGAGTTATATTTAGTAAACCTTTTGAAAGCAGCCCTTTGAATTCTAGCGAAGTCCATTTGACACTCAAAAAAGCGACAATCGAACTGAACTTTTTTGGAACATGCCTATCGATGATGGTGTGTGCCAAGACAAGATGAAAAGGTTGTTGAGCTGTGTTGACATCGGTCGATTTAGTAGTACGCGTTCGATCATGTTCCCTATAGCACTCAGAACGATCGCGCGACTGAAGCTTGATCCACTTAGAACTTGGCCGCACGAAATTAGACATTTCTTTGCCGAAAAAGCACATAAAAAGGTGGTTCTGATTTTATGAAACAGGGAATTCAATACACTTTGAAGGAAAAAATATCGAAAAATAATTCATTGACATTGACGGATGAATTCTCGAACTTTTCTCTCAATACCACTCGTTATTTTTTGCACAGTAGAACAGTCAACTTAATCTGCCATTTTTTCCCACGACTTCTCCATATAAGATGGTTTTCTGCTTGTTTTGCGCAATTTCTCAAGTTTCCCTATGATAATTGCCTAATATTTTTCGTTGGGACGAACATGTGGGCATTTTGGTGGCAATCTTGCCTGAATAGACATATTTCAATTTTCCTGGGCAATTACCCTCCCGTTTGGCAAGGAAAAATGTGTGTCCCGGGAATTGAAAGTCAATTTTAATATTAATTTCATTGCCCATCCAGAACTTACTCGACCAGCATTCTTGCGCGATGTTTGGCAACCAGGTTCTGTTTCAGGGTCCTGTTGGGACGCTTACTGACATCATACGACTTGAAACCTTCGCACCGATTATTTGAGCTGTGCTGTACGGCGCAGTGAACCTTTTCGCTAAATCACGCAAGGAAATCCCAAAATAATTCCGAACTGCTCTGCAGACTTTCACTTGTAGTTTCTGGCGTATGTTCCACTTCTGTTCGATTGTTTGGTTCTACGCGATCCAGCAATAGTGTTTCCCGATAATGTTTGACAGTTTTTACAGTCAATTTCGGTAATTTTAGATACTTTGAAATCATTCCTTCTGACCAGGTTGGATTTCCAACGTGAGTGTGCAAAATATGTTCCCATCTCTCGCGTTCCATTTTCGATAATTTTTGAACGTGAGCATCAATACTGATGAAACTTTCACCATAAATTAAACAAACATCCGCAACGATGTGATGTAAATACTTCTCGGTACGGCAACCAGAGGCCACAGTAATTGGAAAGAAACGGCCAAATACTAAGTGGATCGAGCTTTATCAGAAACATTTTGTTTTGCATAGCTCTGGTGAGTAAGTTAATAATACACAGAAAATATGTTTTAATGAACAGGCCATAGTTCGCGTTAAAGAGTTCGGGATTGAACGTGATTCGCATGGGATGAGGACGAAAAGTGAAGCTCATTAAACTGATCCAAAATTATTTATCAGATCGCTCACTGCAGGTAAACTACCAGAATACTAAATCTGATAGATTACCTGTAAGGGCTGGTGTCCCCCAAGGCAGCATACTGGGGCCCATTTTGTATAACATTTTTACTTCTGACTTACCTGATTTACCACCAGGGTGTCAAAAATCTTTGTTTGCAGATGACACGGGCCTTTCAGCCAAAGGGCGAAGCCTTCGTGTCATTTGTAGTAGATTGCAAAAAAGTTTGGATATTTTCTCCACTTACTTGCAAAAATGGAAAATTTCCCGAAATGCTTCCAAAACTCAGCTTATAATTTTCCCACATAAGCCGAGAGCTTCTTATTTGAAACCTTCTAGCAGACATATTGTCACTATGAATGGGGTTCCAATTAATTGGTCTATCGAAGCTAAATATTTAGGACTTCTGCTAGATCAAAATTAACTTTTAAAAATCACATTGAAGGCCTTCAAGCCAAATGTAACAAATATATTAAGTGCCTATATCCACTTATAAACAGAACATCAAAACTTTGTCTTAAGAACAAACTTTTGATTTACAAACAAATTGTATGCTGTGCCAATATGGGCTAGTTGCTGCAATACCAGAAAGAAGGCACTCCAGAGGATTCAAAATAAAATTTTGAAAATGATTCTGAAGTTGCCTCCGTGGTATAGTACCAATGAACTTCATAGAATTTCTAATATTGAGACATTGCAACAAATGTCCAACAAAATAATTTCCAATTTTAGACAAAAATCGTTGCAATCTTCTATTGCAACGATTAACTCCTTGTACCCTTAGTATAAAAAAGGTTAAGTTTAGTTTAAGTTGAAAACATTGTAATTCCTACATGGTTCAATTCAACCAGAAGAAAAAATTCTAACTGCCAGAGGCAATTGAAATGTATTAATAATAACTAAAAGCGTAACATAGCAAATAAGGATGATAGTGTTAAGAAAACACGGAACACCTAGTCTAAGAGATGAATGCATGTATTAGATAATTAGCAAATAAAATTAGTTAAAAAAAAAAAAAAAAACGGAAAGTGAAGCAATTAGTTCGTGATTGAACATGTTACGTATCGGACGCGGTTCCGAGTGTTTAGTTTAATGTTGTGCGGTCGGATAGTAAATCAATTAGTTCGGTATTAAACAATATTTGCATAAGACCAGTGTTGCCACATATTTTTGAAAACCATCTGTGTTTTTAGGCCAGAAATCTTTGCTTAAAAAATCTGTAAATCCAATCCAATCCAAATCCAAAAACCAATAATTTATAGAATTTACAAAAGTGATGCATTAGCATTAGATTGCTATATTGTTAGCTATTTCATACACAGGCTAATACTTAACGATGAAAAATTGATTTTTAATTCCACGAAACGTGTTCTCTGGATCATGCCGTCGTTATTTATTCTAAGAATTTTGCATACTAAGCAATATGCCTGTTTGTTTGTTATTTGGTTTTTAAACTTTATTAGTTGTAATAACCATTGAATATTTGAAAACGTTAGGGTGCTTAGCTGATATTGAACTTTATACAATTCAAAAAGAAGAAGACAATTCAATGGATAAAGCTCGTTTTTCTGATCTCCAACATACCTATTTTTATAAACACGTGAGTGTTCACTGCTAAATACTACTGAAAAAGCTGCTTCAGACAATTTTCCAAGGTTATTCCTACAGAAATTGCTACACATTTTTTTCCGAACATTTCTCCAAAAACCGAAAATTCCTCTCAAGTTTAACCCGAAAATGTTTCTAGAAATTATTTAAGAAAATACCTTTGATAATTCTCACAAGAACTTCCTCAGAAACAATTGAATTCATTTGGCGATAGCGTTCTTAATAAGCAGCGTTATCCGCTCCTATATCCGACTAACCGAAATGTCAAAGCGAAACACATATTTGAATCGTATTAAAACTGCTATCACTGAACGATTTCAATCGCAAAAGTACAAGTCAAGTCCTCTAAGAAATTCTCCAGGTGATTCCCCCAATATTTCGTCAAGAAATCACCCAGAAAACTTTTCTGTTTTTTTTTTGTCAGAATTCTCACGAACATTTTTTCCCAATTTTTCTTCCACGAGGTACTCCAGGAATTAACCCCCCCCCCTCCTCATAAAAATCATTCAAAAAATCAATTTTCTCCGAAAATTCCACGGAAAATCTATTTTGAAATTTCCCTAAAAAATCTTCTTCAGAAAATTACATGAATTACGCCGGGATATTTTTCTTTTAGAAGAATTAGACGCTGATAGATTTTTTTGTTCCATAAGGGCGAAAATTGCAAACGTAAACATTGACTTCTTTCGCTGGTTTTAGGCACATTAGGGTCTAAAAGTGGAGTTTATTTTTTTCCATTCGGTAGAAGAAATTTGTTGAGAAATTTGCTACAAAAGGCATTTTTTACGTTAGCGGCTTTTGCCCTTATGAAACAGCAATGTCGACTTATCAGCATGAATCCAGATCCTACGGCGCTTACCAACAAAAAACTAAAAAGTGCACAAAAAAGCTCGTTTCGGCATCCAATTAGAATATACACCACCCTTTCATTACTATCACATTGGCAACCCGTTAACCAAGACGAACCTCTGCCATAAAACCCTAACCTCCAGATTCCATAAAATTCCGCAGGAACTCGTGGCAAGTGCAGAGGTGTTCTCGGCTTGCAGTGGGCGAGTGACTGCATCATCAATCCCTTCCCGATGACCGTGAGGACGTGGCCAGCGCCGTTTTCGACCATCCAAAATACTAGAACTCTCGGACTGTGCACATTGAGGTTGGAGAGCGAATCCCATGCTTCCATCCATTGATTCCCTGTGCAATTGCTATTATTCTGGTCGATCACGGAGTAGCAACTACGAAATGCACGGTCATCATGCTCATGCTCAATCGGCGCTGTATTAGCTTCAAATGTTTGTTGGGAGGACTTCGGAAAACCTCTTCTCCGACTTCAATCGCAGGACCGGAACGTCTGCTGGTCGCTGCACAATGGTTCGAGAGGTAGCCAAAACCTCAAAAATCGAAATTCGTATTTCAGTCGGAATTATATTTTTCTTATTTTATAGAATACTTATGTGGTACAAATTCAAAATTTGAAGAAGTTCTGTTCAATTTTGACTTTGTTACATTATTTTTAATTGAACATGAGTGTTGATTTCCAATTAAAAACGCTGTTTGACAAAGCGTTTAGATCAACATCGTACGGCTTCAATTACATCGCTACCCCAATATTTTTTAAAGACAGCATTATCAGGGTCTCAAATAGTATGTCTATGTCAAATAGAGGTGACAGAACTCAACTTAAATTAACTTTATATACAAATTTAAATAAAATTCTCACACTTTTTTGATTGAAGTACTCTAAAAGTATAGCGCATCATCATCTATGAGTGCCCGTAATGCTTTTATGCTCATTACAAAGCTTAAAGCAATAGCTTTCTATTAATCACTATTTTGTTTTGCGAAAAGTTGCGATAAGCTATTTTTTAACATTTTAGTTTGAAATGTGCATAGTACTTTTTGGTCTGTTTCTAAGTAAAACCTGAAGCAATTAAAGTGAAAGTGGAAGCAATCTTCTCCTCAATCCGTGGTTTTTTGTCCAGTTCAGAAATGCTATGATTTAGAAATATGAATTACGAGTGTTAAGGATCAATTTTATGTCGTGAAGAATGCTGGTGTTAAGACGTGTTTATCGATAATTTCAAGATAATGCGAACGCGGTGTTTCTTTGTTTTTTAGAAGACCTTGCTGGAAATGGAAGCTAACAAAATAGCAACGCAGGAGTTTAAGATAAGTATCAAGTTACTTACAAGTTTACCTGGTGACCAATTAGATGTAACTTGTAGCAATAGAAATTAACTTTTCAGCAGCAATACAAATTAGCAAGCCAACAGACTTTTTATTCTGTTGCTTTCGTTCCCAAAATAATAGTGTATATGCATACAATTGCCTTTACACAGTATGGAGGAATTTCTTGTTTTATTTTTCATTTAACGGCACAACTACTCTGGATCGTTTTATTTTATTTTTTTTAGACTTTATTTGGGTGTTTTTTTTTAGGCCTAGAGTTTATCACTGAGATACACTCAATTGTTTTTAATTATTAAATGCATTTATTGTCTGATCTACATTCAATCTTATTTCGATATTTGATAATTCTTCAAATTTGTTCCTTTAATAACACATATGTATGTATGACATTTTTCAGAATTCTGGGATTTTGGTATGAAGTGAACAGGATTTTTAAATTCGGAATTGTAGTATAGAAGTATTTCTGGTAGAAGTATTATTCTCCCATTAGGCAACTGATAATTTGGAGACTTAATTTTTTAAAAACTGATCGATTAAATTAGTAAGCAAGTTGAGTTGAGAGTTGAGCAACACGCAAATTATGGAAAGAATGACAATAAACACCAATTGAAATAATTTGCTTTCAAATTCGGTTCGGTTGTGGGCACCTCCACGTATCTTTTGACGGAAAGCAGATAATGTTATTCTGACATATGTAATTCATTTGCTATCGAAATACAATGTTTTGTGCAGAATACCAAACTAGGTAGTCACCTTTACTTTGAAATATGAACAAATAAAAAAAATTCTACGTAAAAATCAACACGAAAATTTTGTTTGACCTTTTTCAAAGTGTCATAAAATGGTGTTATTGAATTGAAAAAGTGAGTTCTAATGCGTATTCATACGGTAAATTTAGTCTTTTTTGTGGATCAATAACGACTGCCATCAAAATTTCAGCCCGAAAATTTGTTTCATCACTTTCCTGAAACGCTGATAAATTCGGTTGTGGGCACCTTTATTGGTTCGGTTATGGGCACCCCCTTTTTATTGACAAATCGTTCAATATCACTGAGTATATCAACAAAGGATATTTTGGTTGCTGGATAAGGATTGTCGCTTCGGTTCCCTTTGTTCTGCTGTCCGAAACATGTGTGGTACATACCTGTCAAATCGTATGGATTTTCCTTCTTTGACATTTAGCTCCCCTATCCTCGCCAGCAAAAGATGTTCCGGACAGCGACGACAGCGACAATCTTTATCTAGTGGGTAAAATATCTTTTATATCAACAAACATATTAATAAACTAATTTTTATGCTGTTTTTATGCATATTCTGCTAATCAATCAGTGATAATTTATTGTAATAATAAGTTTTATTATGTATTTGTTTTTTTAGGCGCATCTAACCATTTATATGCGTTTGTTTGATGCTTGAAAAACAAATGTACAGTGTTCATAGGTCAAGTACAGTCGTGATTTGTTTAGTAGGCAGAACGGTCGGCCGGTCATCACATAATTTGTTCTGCTTTGTGCGGTCAGCAGAACGATCGCCCGATCATCGAAATGTTGTTCTGCTTTGTGCGGGTGAGTAAATTAATTAGAAAGTGAAGATTCAGTTCGCGTCAGTAAGCAGAACGATCGGCCGGTCATCGAAAAAGTTGTTCTGCTTTGTGCGGTTAGCAGAGAGATCGGCTGGTCATCGACAATTTTGTTCTGCTTAGTGCGGTCGGTAATTAAAATAATTAGTGTTCGTTCGATTATGTTCTGAATTGATTAAACTACACGCTATACACGGCATACAGTTTACCAAAACGAACCCTGCCACAATACCTACCCCATATATCCAATATCCCAGTGATTTCTCGTGGAAGTGCAGATGACTCGTCGGCTTCTATCAAAGCGAGTATCACGTCAACATTTTCCTACCCATTCCTTATTTGACCTGCATTCGGACACGGCCGGCGCTGGTATTGCTTATTTTTTGGGTCACCAGTTTTTACACATTGAAGATGATGTTAGTCCCAAACTTCATCTGTTGGTTCTCTGTGTAATTACAGCTGACCTGGCAATAACGGAGTAGCAACCGTGGGCGGTCAATCATGCTCATGCTCATGCTCATGTTTCTAAGTAAAACCTTACAAATGCGTATTTTTTCTACACAAGAACCTCAAAAATGCCTTTTTGTGTCTTTTTTCCAAAATCTTCTCCTGGCGTCCGAGAATCTACCAATTTTAGTTTTTTTCCACATGAATAAAATTGGGGTTGGGGTTTTGTTTATGTCTATAACTCCGAAATACCTACGTAATCATGCTGAAAACTTTTCTAAAGCATATGAAAATTTTTAGTATTGGATATTTGCATGATTCATCACTTTGCCATCAAAATGATTCTAGCTATAAAGAGTTTCAAGTTCTAATGTTTGAGTTTGTGCTAACATGTAACACACTATTCTTGCCAGCAAAAGACAATGTTTGTACTGAGATTTGAACTGAAAAGCTGAACTGTCTCATATTTGTGGACATAATTATTCTGCTCATAATTATAGAAAAGAAAGATTTCTTTAAATGAGCAAAAAATGAATCCTGTTTCGGATCAAGATTTTGAAGGATACAAATGTAAGTACACAGTTACAAAAAAAAAGTTGTTCGTTTGTCATTCAAATTAATTGATTCTTTTCAATTACAACTTTTTGTAAAAATTATTCCATAATTGTGGATGTTCCATAATTTGAGGAGCATAGTTTTCGTGACTTATACAAAGTTTCTTCGTAAAATATTGATATTATAGCTGGCATGACATGAACCGTTCAATTAAATGAATTGGGGTTTATTTTCCATGTCGAAACAACTATTTGAACAAGCATAACAGATGAGTGAAGCTACCGCGATTCCATCAATCAAATCACACACTATTACTATATTTGACTTTCTTGATCTCCTTTGCTTGAACGATAACATTTGCTATCTCAATAGTCACTCAAATTTTTGAGCTAATTTGATTGCAATTGAACAGAGCACAAACCGTTTGAAGTTTTAATTTACTACGACAACAGTAACTTTAGTCAAGAGAAAACGTTTCGCAGCACTGTTCATTGACCTTTTAAAATCCACTATTACGTTGTGAAGGGGCCCTCCTTAGCCGTGCGGTAAGACGCCCGGCTACAAAGCAAGACCATGCTGTGGGTGGCTGGGTTCGATTCCCGGTGCCGGTCTAGGCAATTTTCGGATTGCAAATCGCCTCGACTTCCCTGGGCATAAAAGTATCATCGTGTTAGCCTCATGATATACGATTGCAAAAATGGTAACTTGGCTTAGGAACCTCGCAGTTAATAACTGTGGAAGTGCTTAATGAACACTAAGCTGCGAGGCGGCAATGTCCCAGTGTGGGAATGTAATTCCAATAAGAAGATTACGTTGTGAACAAATAAAATTTAGCAAGCAAATAGTTCGTCTTTTGTTTTGTCTTGTCTTAGCTAAGAAAATTATTTAGAGCTTTTTTGTGGAATATTTTCACTTGTCATAAGACGAGTTAGTACTACCCCATGCAATTCCACCACTTTAGTCAAGTACGAGACACTGAAGACGGCGTTACTTTTGAAGTCAAAATACGTATCTGTAAAATAACAATCAAATGAAATAGTACTAACTAGTTTTATGGCATGTGAGATCGTCTTTGTTGCGGAACGATCTTTTTAAAAACCGAATTCAGCAGTGAAATGAACCGAATCGAGTCAAATACAAGAAACTGAAGACAACAAAACGTAGTGGAATTAAATTGAGTGTACTAAACTCGCCTTAGACGGTTGAATACATTCCACTAAAAAGAGCTTAAAATATTTTTTCAGTAAAATGAAAGTTTCTACTATTCACAGAGATGTCGGAAAAGGGCTGTATATTGCCGAAGTAGTGGTTCCAAAACCCACGTTTAAGTCTGTATGTGACAAAAAGCATCAAAATACCATGATACAAACATAAAACCTATGTTAAGGGACATTTTGAGGTTTTGGTCATCCTTTGTTCTAGAGCGAACCACTGTGCGCTGGTGGGAAGAGCTTGACTGTGAAGAGTGACTCCTTGGGTCCTTCTTTCAGACAAGCAGAAGTATTGCCTCCCGAGGTGAGGCTGGAAATTTGGGCATCACGAAGTTGTCACCAGTTTGTTGCAGTTATCAACAAGTAGACGAGTTTAAAACAAAATAATTTTAGACGAGACAATGTTGGATCGTTGATGATGCCGATTGTTGAAGCTCGGCTTATGATCGTTGTCAGTACCATGGTGAAAGATATTTTCTATAGATTTATGGTTGTGTATTTTCGAATTGTTTTTCAATTTTGTGTGGATCATTCATTAATGGTTATATGTAAAAATATGTTTTGCCACATTTTACTATTTTTGACTCCCGAAAAAAGGATCTGCCATTTCTGCAATACTGTCGGAACATTTTTCGGTAAAATCCAGCAAAATGGTTTGACCAGATAAAACTGAGCTCCCGGAGTTTCTCTGCCGGAATGTTTACATCCAACTCATGGTACGAACACATTGGTACGAACAAAGCAGTGAAATGTTCTTTTATTTTGGGAATTCCATCATTTGCTACATTTTACTATATTTGCCAATTTACTAAACACAACAAATCTCTATATTTCTAATTCGATTTATTTTGCTACCAAGTTTCAAGCGAATGTCATCAGCATCATCATAATCTTCATTGCCTTTTTGTAATATTTCGTCTAGCATGCGAAAATTATGTTACATATAAATAAAATAATATAAATGACTGTAACCTCACTGAAAGTTAAAAATATACTAAGACTATTGAATTAACACTCGACTTGCGGTCATCGTCAGCGTGCAACAGTTTTCACAGAAAAACTATCAAATTACCCAATGGCAACATTTTTATAAGTTATTGAACATTTCCTCCTGCTTGCGGACGGTGGATATGCAACGCGCTATGGCTGCGGTTACCGGGCAAAGATTGTGAAAACAACAACATATACTATGACCATTACCGGAGCGGTGCGGTGTTCAACTGGTGGTGCGGTTGTTCAATAACCGCCGACATCGAGGACAGCCCCAACCGAGAGGCAGGGGTAGAACCAAACAGAAATGGAATCGAAAACCACTGCCGGGTATGTTACCCGCCGCTGCCGTAACTAAGTAGTACTGCAAAAGGTACACCTCCACCGCCGCCGCCGACGCCCTCACGGTCACTCCATGCGGGCCGGTGCTGTGGTCTTTGCTGGGCGGCGGCCAACGAAACTGCAGAATGGTTTTATCTGCCGCATATGTGCGAATGCTGTTAATATTTATAAGGTATTTTATTGCCACACACATCGCGGAGTATTTCAGTCCGATAAGTTCAGCACAGTTGACGTCGTTGGTTCTGCAACAACGTAAAACAATGATTTCTCAATAACCGTGTCCGCGCACCATAATGAAGTTTGAGACAGCGCCAGCGAGCGACCACTATCGTTTAGTAGAAAGCTTAAACATTACTTAAGCAGTCAGTTGTTGAAGGTTGAGAACAAACTAATCTGCTCTGTTTGACTCCCAAGCAAATCTTAGAAATTGCAAAACGCAGAAACAAGTTGGGACACAAATGAATCAAATTAAGCTTGGTCGACGAGAGTCGAGTAAGCCTCAGAAAAGTGTCGCAAAATGGTCCGTTTAATTGAATTAAGATGATCAAGACTCAAAGTGGTAGAAATTGTAGACTTGATTGTTATTTTTTTCTCATAGTTCTCTTAATTAAAGCTTTTTCTCAATCGTACAACTGTGACATTTTAATATCAACTTTTTGCATGGGAATTCTTTCCCATTTTGATGCTTTAAATGATGCGACATATTTTAAGACCTGCAAAAAGCGTTTCCCCATATGCCTCAATAATTAGTAAATAGAAATCCATCACCTATCAGTCCTTCTGTTATTGACAGACAGGCGAAAATGAAATGTGTGTATCGATTGCTCATCCGTTAACAGTGCTGAAACGCCTTCGCCAGCCATTTCGTCCGTTTTTCGTAAGTCTCCGCTAAAATACGATGCGAGACGAATGATTGCGATGAGTGCGACTGTGTAAACACATTTGCCAACGTTTGTAAACAACCCAACGTACACACCCGGAGCGAAAAGTGGATCCTCCAACTCTATAATGGGTCGTTTCATGGAAAGGGGAGTCGAGTCGTTCGCTGTGTGTTTAAATGTAAACCCCGCATTATAAACACTTTGAGACGAGTTCACATTCCATCCGAGTTATTCTACTTTCAGAGACAGAAATTCCATTAACTACCATCTCCCGTTCGGCAGGCGCTGCACTCCAGTTTACGTGATTTAATTAATTCTTTGGTGGTTCCCAGCGTATAGATCTGCATTCCACGGGCAGCATTCATTAACAGTGACAGCGCGTAACTGACTGGTTTTACCATTTCAAACCGTCCGACGCGCACCTGCAAGCGGCGTTGTCGGCCTACACAGAGTAGAACCCGGAGTGCCCAGTCTTGTCAATCCGAAGTAACGACACCGGCTGCCAACCTTTGAAATCCCTTGTCTTACGCCTTGCTCACTCAGTACAACAGTAGTCAGAGTTATAGGCTCGCATGGATTAACAACCAATCAGGCCGACGCATTATAGGCCACTGAGGTAGCAGCTGACTCCAAATGTCAGCCGCATGAATTTCGCCGTTTGTGGAATGGAATCGCAGCAAAATATTTACCACCATCAGGCGATGATAAAAACGATCGACGAGGGAAACGTGCGCTGGGTATTACAACAATGGCAAAGGTTTTGCACCCCTGTCGCTGTACATAAGTCTACTTATGCTTTGTTTGTTTGCTTCTGTTTACGACAACCCTCGTGCGTCATATTGATGTCTAGAATTGAAGGTTGAATTTTCGGAATTACATTTCATGATTTCCGAACTGCAGGCTTTACAAATTACAATCAGGTAATTGTTCGAAAAATCACACCGAGCGAGCGCGACATTAGTTGTATCATTCATTTGAGTAAATTTTTAATACGAAGCGCAAGCGTCTTCGGTGCTTTATTGTTTTATTTTGAGATGTAAAAAATACAGTTCTTGCTCAACTTTTCAAAAGGACCTAAGTAACATTTTTTCATGAATTTATTTGAGTACTGCAATCAAAGGCATTCATATTGGTCTGTTGATTGCAATATTAAAAAAAAGACAATAAGAAGTAACTAGACAATAAGAAATCATTGAATGAAGACTACACAAATACTGAAAAAGTTCGTAGAACTCTGTACTCGTTCCAATGTAGCAATAAGTCGTATGTGATAAAATCCAAAACCAACAAATTCCGCAGCAACTATTTTATGAGGAAATGTTCGCATCCGGTAAAGCACGTTTTCCTTCATCAGATAACAGTTTTGCATTTTAATTTACGGACAAAGCTATACACTGAGGAAACTGGTCACATGAGCATCATAAGAAATATCTTCTTTGAAAATTTCGACAAAAAAAATGTGTTGATTTTTTCTTATGGAATGCATTTCATAAGAATATCATATATAATATTTTGAATACATTAAACAAATGCAGGCCGATTTCGAACCACGAACGTCTAGACTAGGAGGCGCGTGATTACACCACACATTGGCTATCCAGCAATAGCCAATATTGGCTATTGCTGGATAGCCAATATTGATTCAGAATTAAATTTGTATTGTGCACTTGCACAAATAGATTTTTTGAATAATGAAAGGGTGATTCAATACCCGGAAAATAGACATTCAACATTGATTGGACTAATTCAGAATTTGTCAAAACAAGGTCTAATGATTTTCATTATTCTAATCTTATGAAATGTTTTAATAAGATCGATCTTAAGGAAATCCTAACAATCGTTTCCTGCGCTGCTGCCGCCACCACCATTTGTGACCGGCTGCAATTTTTAGATCACGCGCCGACCAACTTTGGCGCGCGGATGAAATTTCCACCAAAACTGCATCGTTTCATGTTTTATCTAACTTTTATTTTATCACTAGGAACTCACGAAAGCTAATAGTGGTTTCAACAAAAAAGACAACAGAAAGGGAGAAAAAGGCACGAGTTTGAACCATGAAGAAATAAAATTGGTTTCTCCTCAGTAAGGAAAGAATCATTGAGGTATTTCACATACAAAAGAACTAGACATTTTAGCAAACACGTTCCTGATAAATGGATCCGAATCAGAAAATCTTCCTGGTACTACTTTTGGGGAAATCCGTCCTCCAGGAAGTGTGGGAAATTCTTTCTCCAAAAAAATCTGGTTTATTTCATTTACAGGATTTCTGACATATTTCCCTACCAGGAACAACTCTCCCGAGAATTTGAAAAAATCCTTTTACTATTCTGAAGAACTGAGAATTCCTCCTTCAAGAGTTCTGGGTAATTGTCATCCTTACCTCAGATATTCTGAGCCATTTCTCCATCAAGAATTCTACATACTTAATTTTTCTTAAATTCTGAGAAATTCTTCTTCCAGGAATTCATCAAAATCTTCTTCAGAAACTCTGTAAAATTCTCCAAGAATTCAAGGGAATTCCACTCCAGGAGTTCTTTAGATTTACCTCTTTAGAAACTATGAAAAAATCATCCTCCAAGGATTTTAAGGAATTACGCATCCCTCTAGATATTCTTTTATTATCTAATTCTGTTTAGGATCATCCATGATTTTACGACTTCTGAATCTGCGGTGAAAACTATGACGAGTCCTAACTTTTCAGAATTAATTTGCTTCCAGAAATTATATGAGACTAGCAAATCACTTACAATGCATCTATGAATTGATTTATTTTTTATTGTTTAAAAAAGTTATCAAAAGGTTTCTAAAATAAAATGAAATTATATCGGAAGCCAGTAAAATGGGCTTCTTCCGATGATTGAACGTATAAGCATTTTATTTGGTAAGTACGTTGAAAAATTTGCACTTTAGTCTACACTTCGATGAAAAAAGCAGTATTCTAAGAATTCCGGGATTTTCCATCAACAGGAATTCTGCAGAATTTCTCCCCCATAAATTTTAAGGGCTTACTCCTTCACCAATTACGCAGAACTTTTCCTAAAAGAATTCCGGAGAAACTCAGCCTCAGGAAATGCTCTAAGAACACCTCCACGGGAGTTCACATCGCTATTCTTATTATAGCGCTCCATCCCGAGTGCTATTTTAGGATAGCGCCCCATGCTCCCATCAGTGGTTTCTGTTTTAGGCTCGGTTTTAGGTATAGCGTCTTTGTAAACATATTGAGTTCTCACCGGGCGTTGCTAAAAGTAGTAATCTTCTTCTTCAATGGCTCTACATTACAACTGGAACTTGGCTAGCTGCTCAACTTAGAATTCTATTTGCATTTCCTCAGATATTAATTGAAAGCTTTTCTGTGCCTGCCATTGCATGAGTATGTATTTTGTGTGACAACTACGCCCAAGGAGCCCACTCGAAAACATTCTTGACCAGAACTTGCCATTTCCGGAGGGCAATTCTACGCTTTTACTCGCAAAGCTGGAGACCCGTCGTAGTACCTAAATTTACATCAACCCTTTTTTATTTATTTTGTCACCGTTATTCCTTCTGGATTAACTTCCTCCTGGAAATTTCTTTCGGGAATTTATACTTGCAGTCGAACAAATTCCTCCAGAAATTCTGAAATTTCTTTCTCCCTTGGAAAAAAAAGAAAAACATTAGAATTTTCTTGCGCTACAAATCCATGAATATTTTGGACTCTAGCCGGTGCCGGTGCGTATCGCTCATCATTATAGCTGATTCATTACTGTAATTACTTCTTTGCGGCGTTGAACTGAGGCACTAAATCCAAAAAAATGAACATTTTCCTTGCTATTCAATTTACGCCGAAATTATTCTGAAAAAGAAAAGCAGATTTTCTGCAATTTTTTATCAAAACAAAAGTGACGTTTCACAAAATAGCAACCCTGCATGAAAATATAGCAACCTAGTATGGCGCACTAAATTTGTAAACTCACGGCTAATTTTGAGTTGCGTTTTAATTTTTCATTCCCGTTTAGGTACCTCCGGTGTAAAAGTGGGTCCCTATAAAGAGCCCGAAATTAGCGATAGGGACCCAGATGGGGATTCCCGTGGAGGTGCTCTAACAGGCATACAAAAAAAGGAACGAGAACTCGAGAAATACTGAATTATTTCTTCTTTAAAATTCTTAGAGAATTCCGGCAAAACTCTGGAGAATTCCACCACCAAAAGTTCCTTTAACACGAATTTTCGGGAATTTTGAGGAATTACTCTTCAGAAATCTGAGCAATTCCTCTGGTATGCATTTTGGGATATACCCCAGTCAAAAGTTCAAAAGAATTGCTCCTTCAGAAATTTGGAGGGATTTCTGCTCTGATAATTCTGGGGAATCGCTCGCCTCCAGATCAGATATTTTAAACAAATCCTCTATCGAGAACACTGGGGGATTTCTCCCTCTTGAATTATAGGAACATGTTCTCTACGAATTCTGGTAAATGTCGTCTCCATGTTTTAAGGAGTTTATTCATCTCCAGGTACTTTGCAGAATTTCTCCCCCGGGAGTTCTAAGGACTTACCCCTTCAGCAGTTAAGGGAAATCATTCCTACAAGAATTCCAGAGAACCTCAGCCTCAGGAAATTCTCTACCAGGTATTTGAAAAAAAAATACAAGGAAGGGGAACTCATTCTCCAAAAATACTGGATTATTCTTCCTATAGCAACTCTGGAGCATTCCACCACCAAAAATATCTTCTAAAAGTAATTTCGGAAATGCTTTTTCAAGAACTTTGGTGAATTACTCATCCGAGAGTTCAGAGCAGTATCCTAGGGATTCCTGCCCCAGGTATGATATTCTGAACAAATCCTCTATCGAGAACTTTTGAAAATGTTTCCCTCTTGAATTATTGAATTATCGCATCTTCTCGGCGAATTCTGGGAAATGTCGTCTCCGTGTTTTTAGGGAATTCCTTTTACTTAACTTCTGGGGAGTTTGGATGTTGGTTGGAATGGAGTTGGAATTTGGATGAAATTCTGATTCAGGAGTTCTTGGGAGTTTCTTCTTCCATTTTTTAAATAGATTTCCAGGATTTCCCCATCCAAGCGATCTCAGGAATAAATAAGATATTTCCCAGAATTTTTATTTTATTTCTATTACACAGATATTTGGCCAAATGTTTTCAAGGTTGTTGAAAGAATGCTTTAGAAATTCTCTGAAAATTTGACGGAATTTTAAGAATTTAAGAATATTTCCCAGTTAGTATAAGTTTTCAATTTGTAAGTTTTCCTGTGACAGCTTCAAAGAATTTTATGTTGTAGTTCCGAGACCACTAAACAGATTAGTTGACTCTATGTTTAAAACAGTTGCAAATCAGTTGTAATCAAAATTGTCCATACAATACCTTTATTAAATCTGGGCGAATCGTTCCGTCGTACTCCTCTTGCTGAATCCATCCTGTGTTAAACAACCAGTAGTCTATTGCTCAAATCAAACTCCACTGCTGCCGTACACGCAGCAAGTTGTGTTCGTTGTGTCTCAGGTTCAATTCAAACGGATTGTAAACTACTCCGCACAAACATCCAAATCCAAACGAATTTCCGCCAAATTGGCGCACTTTTTCTGCCACCACAAAGCACGCAATTTTTCACTCAACCATTTTTCCAGTCCATCGGACGTCGTTGGAGCTCATCACGACCGTACACTGCGGCCGCCACCAAACATCATCGTTCCGCCTGAGCGGCTCTTCGGATGAGTATCGCACCGCAATCACAATCACCGTAAAAGTGGAATCAATCACCGTGGGGACAAACTGTCGATCAGTGTCCGATCGGTTTCGCTGCAAATCGATAGACCCCTTTAAGGTTGACCCTTCAGTCGGAATACCAAATCAAACTTTAAACTTCCCCGTCTGTTTTCGATGCGTTTGGTCTAGATTTGCAATTCAGCTCCACTTAATTCGCAAAACTTTTTGTTCAAGGCCAAAACTGCGAAGTAGTTGTGTATCACTTGTGCACTGGTATATTCGTTTACTTGTTGAGCCACTTACATCCAAATCAATCACACTTATTTTAAAAGCTGCTGTTTTCAGTCGGACGAACGCGTTGCTTCTTAAATTAATCAAATAAACATTTCTGTTTTCAAGAAACCTTTATTCCACGCTCTTCGTTTGTTGTTACTTCGCTTGCACTTCACCTTGCAACAGATGGTCTCACTTTTCCTCCGGCGTACAGCACACTCTTCAACTGTTGTTGTTTTCGCCACAAGCGCCTAATGTAAACACACGCTCACACCCGCCACAGTAGACCAGTTGCCGTAATTAGCCAAATTAAGTAACCATTAATTAGCATAATCAATCGCTAGTTAATCACTCCCTAACAACGATTGCAGCTTCACCACTTAATCAAGCCCTCGTCGGTGTAAGTTTCTCCAATACACCACACCTTGTTTACCTTTGCCGTTGCAGTCGATAATAAAATTCAAATCACCCGCATACTTCTATTGTTTATCCTGTGTCGTCACATTCAACGTCAAATCGCGCGCTCACTCTCGCATACCCTTGGTCCTGCAAAGGCTGCACCCCGGTCTCGTTACCCGACAGGACAGCGCGATCCGACGGGTCAGGGGAGGTGAGGTGCCAGGTAATCCAACAATACCAGCCAGGTAAGCACACAAATCACACACCGGTTCGGAATGAGTGGAATGGGGCAGGAGGAGAAAAACAAAACCGACAGAACGAACGGCAGCAACACTACGACACGTCGTTGCCCGGAGTGGCGATATTCGAAACTAAATGACGCTGCGCCGAAGGAAACATCTGCCACCCTACCGACGGACGACGTCGGCGCAAGCAGCTTACTATACACACGAAGCAGCCCGAGCATAACCGAAGAAGGCCACGCTGCAGCACCCGAGCGAAGGTAAAATTTGATTTACCTTCGGCGTCGGCAGACGGAGAGCTTTTCTGACAGGGTTAGCAGGTATGGGATCGATAAGTTTGCGTAGTGTTGTTTTTCAAATTTTGAAATATTTAGTGTATTTTCGAATGTATGATTGTATGCAAAAATTGTCTTTTTGTATCTATGATACTTAGAGATGTGGACATTTATTTACTTTGATGTTATTAAATGACATCCTTTGTCTGGCAACCCTACCACCAGGTGATTTCGCCAGCATAAGAAAGCTCCGGAGTATTCTTCTCCTCTGCACACCTGAATATGAGTCTTGTTTGAAGCGACGTTCATCTGGCTTCTGATGCATAGAAGGTAGAATGAAAAACGCGGCAACAAGGCACTTGGAACTCTGGAAGCATAAACGAATCGAACCGGCGGCAGGCGACGACGAATTGACTGATCGATGCCTTGTTGGCGCGCTGAACTCGCTTAGCTGCGCGCCGGTGATATCAAAATCCCTTTTGGGCATCATCTATCCACGTACCTACGTATGACGAAGGAGGAGTGGAGTGTTATGTTGGCGCGGTTGTGAAAGGAAAGAGGAAAAGGCATTCAGAATGTCCGTGCTTCGGGCGTTGAAACGTGTATCGCGTCCATATTCAGTAGAAAGTTCACCTATACTGTTGAGACATGCGTTCAGGTAGGTTTGTGAATAGTTACCTTGGCGCACAGGTCATTGGTCATAAGCCTTTATTGGAAAAGTTAGGTGATAACAACTATACTGACCATGATTGCATATCAGTCCCATTTTGGCTGGATTTTCTATTAATATGGGACAATTATATTTCAACGTACAAATATCATGAATATTCACATAAAAGATCATCAGAATTATCATGATCACAAACATATATGCACATTTTAGTAAAATCATATCAAATATTGAAATTGAAAACAGTTAATTTGTTTGTGATCACGCCATATCGTTAAACTGTTGTTACTTGAGAGATTCAATTCTATTTACTTGGTAGATCAGAACGATTTTAAGAGAATCGTAGTTGCACGTTCATAATCATGAAACGGTCATAAATATAAAACACGAATCATGCTAAATCAAATTCTATTTTGCTGGTGCGGGCATCGCCTTTGTATTGATATACGACCCTTATTTACACAGTTGGTTATAACTCCTGACACCTCCTTTCCTGAAATTCGTCCTTTTGTTGATTTTACTTTCGGCACAGATTTCTACCTTACACATACCTACCTGCAGACATATCTACTCACTAACATTTTCATAGTTCAGCTTCATTAAGGATCCTGACAAGCTCTATGTATTCATACCAAGAGAGGAACCAATATGAAGATCTTGACGTTGAGGCATCTAATTATCATATGGAAATACCCCATAAATAACGATTGTTCATTGACACTCAACGCCTTTCAATAATTCTTTTTCCTTCTTTTTCATCGGGACGGGTTAATAGCTTGATTCTCGTGTAGTTCTTCCGCTCGGTAGGAAAACGACCAAGGAGAGAAAATGTTAATTGCTAGATTAGAGTTACCCACAGTGAGGAATCCGGTCTGTGCCGTGATAAAAGTGACCTAGTTACTTGGAAACACGCAACTAATATGTCGCGGTTTGCTCGTCTAGCTACAATGAATATGACTCTGATAAACACTGAGAACGTAAAATGTCTTAATATATGGTAGAATCGAATCAAAGTGCGAAACTCACTAATTCACCTAGCAGTGATGATCCCTTTTTCGAGCGTTTTGAAGGGCTAAAAAGCTTATTAGAAAAGTCTTAAATATCACTGATATGTAATGTTTCCAATTTGAGGCATTCGTTTATACTTACTTGATACTTGATGGGCTGCCCTTCTTCTTCTTCAATGGATTTACATTCCAACTGGAATTTGGCCTGCTTTTAAACTTAGTATTCTATCAACATTTCCTCAGTTATTAATTGAAAGCTTTTCAATGCCCGCCATTGCATGAGTATGTATCTTGTGTGGCAAGTACAATGGATACACTATGCCCAGGAAGTCGAGAATGTCTCGAAAACATCATAGACCGGACCGAGAATCGAACTCGCCATCTCCGGATTGGCAATCCTACGCCTTTTCTCGCAAGGCTATTGCAGACACTATGTTAGCTAACATATTTATTTCACAATTTCCATTAGTATAGCGACACGATTAACCAAAACTTTTTTGAATTATATTGGGGGCACCCGTTACCGAATAGCGGCATGCGATTTTGATTCATAGCAGCAGGAGAAAATTGAAAATCAAAACATTCCTAACGATAACCCGACGTAAATATTGACATTTGCTCATATCATAATCCGACATAATCCATTATGGTCAGGATCGCTTATTCTATTCGAAAAACTTTAAAGATCATTTCATGCAGATAGTTTTTAGCCTATTTTATTTTTAATTCAGACAATTCGCTTGCAAAAAGTTTTTCATGTAAAATATAGTATGGGAGAAGCGTTTTTACTCGGGAAGTAGGAACACGTGAGAGTTTTAAAAGGATTCACAACAGCTGATCGATATAGAGAGGAGTGGTATCAGACCCACGTAGTAAACTAAAAACATCAATAAGCGCTGCGTCAACAATAAGCATTTTTTCTTCTTCAATGGCTCTACATTTCAACTGGAACTTGGCCTGCTTTTCAACTCAATATTCTATTAGCATTTCCTCAGTTATTAATTGAAAGCTTTTCTATACCCGCCATTGCATGAATATGTATATTGTGTGGCAAGTACAATGGATACACTATGCCCAGGGTGTCGAGAATGTTTCCAACCCGAAAACATTCTAGACCGGACCGAGAATCGAACTCGTCATCTCTGGATTGGCAATCCTTCGCCTTTGCTCGCAAGGCTACTGGAGACCC
Source organism: Armigeres subalbatus (assembly GCF_024139115.2). Lineage (NCBI taxonomy): Eukaryota > Metazoa > Arthropoda > Insecta > Diptera > Culicidae > Armigeres > Armigeres subalbatus. The sequence continues at coordinate 252,213,104 of NC_085140.1, forward strand.
CAATAAGCATTTAATCATTGTAATTGTGTATCTTGACGTAATAATATTAGATAGGATGCAGAGTTCTAGCTGTTTATGCAAACTAATAGGCAAGTGATTGCCTAGAATAAGATTTACAGTTAAATTTCTCCGTTGGTGCGTTTTTGCGGCATTCCCACCCAACACATTGTTTACGTTTTGGGAAAAAATCTCTTGGGAGCTTTGCTCCATGAGAGCAGGTGTTTTGGTTTTTTGCTTTCGTTTGCATGCTGCCTTTATTCAACGTAAATAAAATTGCAACCAACCAAACAGCATACCCATCTTTATCTTTCGTATATTCGAAATCAGAAGCCACTTGTCTCAAGTGGGCCAAAAAGAGCATCCACCTACTGAGCAAATATTAGGAAAATTAGCCAAAATTTTATCCATTTCGATCGACACTTTTGGTGGCTTAAATAACAAAATGTGGCCAGTTAACGTTGTTTTTAACTACTTGGCGCAATAACCAATAGTAAGCAAGTCGCCGGATGGCATGGGCGTAGCCAAGGGGGGACAGGGGGGCCGTCGCCCCCCCTAAATTGTGGAAAGATTGAACGGGTACTGAAATGAATTCCCTCAAACATGTGCACTTTACGATCCAATCATATACAGAAATAGGTGGTTGAAATTCAAAAAAATCCCAAAACTTATTAGGGCATCCAGGATCCATAATATATGAAAGTTCAAAACAACTCGAAACATTTCGGGCTCAAAAATTCTCCTTGAAATCCTTCTAGAAGCTCCCCTGGGAACTTCTAAATTCCTCCGGAAAGTTATCCACAAATTCCTCTGAAAATCGTTCGAAAATCCTTCTCATGTAATTGTAATTCCTCCTTATCTAGAAACCCCCTACTAAATTTCTTTAGGAAATTCACGAGGAAATTCCTTGAAGATATCTTTTCTTCTCTCCAAGATTTACTTCTAGATATTTCTTCGGCTATTCTCTCTTCAGGAAGAATCCGGCATTTCCTTCAGGCATGCATTCGAGAATCAAGAATACATGTTACATTTCGCACCTCATTGCATAATACTCACCCCTAGCTATAAATCTACCAACTTAGATGTGTAAGGAATAACAACAAAACCTCTTGTTTAGCGACTTTAGCTTTTTAGCTAATAAATTATAATTATGTATTTTATTTGCTGTAAGCATCGGTTCGAAGCCACCAGCTAATAGCTCCCGCAACAATACATACGGAATTTCTTCCCAAAATTCTACCAGAAGTTTCTTCAAAAATTTCTGACGGAAATCCTCTGATTTAGCTCCATAATTTCCATAATTTCACTTGGAAATCTATAAGAAATTCCTTCGGAAATTCTTCTAGAATCTTCTCGGGGCATTCCTCTCGGAACTCTTCCTTTAAATCCTACGGGATTACTTCAAGGAAATTTTCCGGGAATACCTCCAAACATTCAATAGCGAAATCATCTAGCATTCCAATCTGGAATTCTTTTGGCAATTACTTCAGAATATCCTTCAAGAAATCCTCCAGAAATATCTTCATGAATTTCTCCTGGAATTCGTCCAAGTATTTCCCCAGAAATTCTTACAGATATTTTTTCGGGAGTTTCTTCATGTACTTCTCCAGGAATTCCTTCAGGAATTTTCCGCGGAAGTGTACTAGAATTCCTTCCGGACTTCACTCGGAATTTACACGGAAATCTGAACAATCCGCAGAGATTTTCTTCAGCAATTAATCTGGGAATACTTTCAGGATTTCATCTGGGAATTTCTGCATTAATTCCTCCTGGTATTTTTCTGGGAATTCCTTCAGATATTTTTTCGGAAATTCCTTTAGGAACTTCTCTAAGAATTATTTCAGGACTCCCATGTGGGAATTCCTCCGGAAGTGCTTGTGGGAGTTCCTCCGGGAGTTCTTCCAGGAGTTTTTCCGGTAATACCACCAGGAACTTTACAGGGAATTCCTGAACGATATTTGGCAGGAATTTCACGGGAAATGGGATTTTGGAAGTTCCTTCAGAAATATTTTTTCTCTTCCTCTAGGGCAGCGGTTCTCAACCTTTTTCTTGAGAGGTACCCCTTCAAACTATTGCATTAATTGAGGTACCCCCTCCTGAAAGTAGGCTTCCAGGTCTCTTGAAAGGACAATTCCAAGCCATTGAATCTCTTAAAAGTAGGCTTCCGCACCTTGATAAAAGGCTTCTAAGCCTTTTTCATAGCTTTCGAATCTCTAGCATGGCGGCTTTAGAGTCACTTAAAAGGAGGCTTCCTTTGCATCTCGAAATTACGCTTCTGAGCCTCTTGAAAGTATGCTTCCAAGCCTATTGGAGAGAGGCTTCTGAACCTCTTGAAAGGAGGCTTTCGAGCCTCTTGAAAATAGGCTTCCAATCAACTTGAAATTAGGCTTTCGAGCATCTTGAAAATAAGCTTCCGAGCCTGTTTGAAATAGGCTTGCGAGCCTCTTGAAAATAGGCTTGCGAGCCTCTTGAAAACAGGCCTCCGAACCTGTTACAAGGAGTTTTACAGTCCTCTTGAAAGGAGGCTTCCGAGCATTTTGAAAGAAGGCTTCCTGTCCTTTCAAATCGCGGCTCCCAAGCATATTGAAAGTAGACTTCCGGGCGCCTTAAAACAAGGCTTCCGGCCTCTTGAAAAAAAAAGACTTCCCAGCCTGTCGAAAAGAAGCTTCCCAGCCTCTTGAAAGCAGGCTTCCGGGCTTCTTGGAAGACGGCTTTCAAGCCTCTTGAAAGGAGGCTTCCGAGCCTACTGGACGGAAGCTTGTGAGCCTATTGTAAAAAGGGTTCCGAGCTTCTTAAAAAGAGTTTTCGAAGCCTTTTGAAAAGAACTCTCCGAGTTTCTTGAAAGCAGTCTTCTGAGCTTTTTGAAAGAAGACTTCCGACATTCTTGAAAGGAGGCATTTGAGCCATTTGAGAATTCCGGGTACCTCAAAGCTAGGCTTCCAGGCCTCTCGAAAGGAGGCTTCCAAGCCTCTTGAAAGTAGCTTCCCGAGCCTCTTGAAAAGAGCCATCCCAGCTTTTTGAAAGAAGTCTTCCGATTCTTTTAAAAAGCGACTTGCGAGCCTCTTGAAAGTAGACTTCCGGGCATCCTAAAACAAGGCTTCCGGCATCTTGAAGATAGTTATCCAAGCCTTTCGAAAAGAACCTTTTGAGCCTCTTGAAAGGAGTCTTTCGAGCTATTTGCAAGAAGGCTTCCGACCTTCTTGAAAGCTTTCCGAGCCTATTGAAAAGAGGATTACGGGTATCTCAAAGCGAGGCTTCTGATAGGCTGACCAGATCATTCCGGTGGAAAGACGGGACAAACGCACTTGCAAAACGGGACATGTCAAAAAACTTTGTGACAAAATTCAAGAGCTGTGGAAATTCCAAAATGTATGGGCTTAATTTTCATTTTCCGTGTAAGAAGTTAGAGAAAAGTTTTAGAGTGAATTTTTCCTTTTAAGTCAGTTGTGGAAAAATACTGAACATCAAATATTTCACTCTTCAAAGGAACGCGGACAAAAAACACAAAGGAACAAAAAAATGGATTTTAACAAAAATTGTGGAATTTTGAAAAAAAATTATTCCACTCCTAAACATGCATTAAGGTCTAAGGATTTTATTACTGACTATCAAAAACTTTTCCAATTCTGAACAATTAAAAATAACAAAAAATAGTCAAAGTATCATTTCTGAATGCTGGTTTACCGTTTGGAAAACGTGTCACGGGAGATGGTCCACCATGCATTTTTCAAGGGGGGTGGGGTTTCGTTTTCCTAGCACAAATCCCGTTAATCCCGCCCCTTTGAACATGTATGGGGAATCAAATCCCGTGACACGTTTTCTGGACTGTAAACCAGTCTAAAGAGCTAAAACTAGTCTAGAGAGCTAAGATAAAAATGTCAAAAGACAAATGCGAAAAGAGTAGTGCGATGGGATTATTGATTTCCCGTGCCAAAACCCTTTTCCAAGAATGTAAGTGAGGGAGAATCTGCGGATAAGAATAGCAAGAACCTCAACAAGGAAAAACATTAATAAGAAGTGATTTTAATTATTTACACGAATATGGTTGGCGCATGTGAATAAATATCAAATTTAATCAATACACAGTCCTTTTCGATCGAAATTGATTTAAATGATGCTAAAAGTAACCTCACATCTCGGGAATCTTGACCATTAATTTTGTTCTCATGTGCTTCCAAAAAAGCCCACATGGAAGCTCACTCCTGATCTGTAAACTAGCCTCAAAGTGAGGACCGAAATCCAACCAAATTTTCATTCGGTTTGCAACTGCCTTAAACTCGATTTGATTTTGGTCAGCTGATTTATTGATTATTATTAAGTTTTAATATCGTCGTTTTTTTACCGTGGATGAATTCGAATTTTCTGAATTATTCAGAAAGACTTCGAAGTATTCTTGATGTTTCGAAAAAATCAAATGATTGAAAAATATGTGGTAAAGCGGATTTGAAAAAAAAAATAGTATTAACCTACTTCGCAAGATGTAATAAAATCAAGAATGAACTTAATCTGGAAATTAGAATGTCTGCCTCTGCGCTTCATTTTATTGAAGTTGAAGCGTGACCTGATTTTCAGAATATACTTGGCTACCAAGCTACCGGTTCCGTTCAATCCACTAATGAAATTTGGCAAATTTTAATGCTATTTTGAAGTTCTTTGGAAGAATCAATGAAAAAACGGTACAAATTGAGATTTTTTCAGATTACGACGGGACAGCACAAAAAGGTCTATAAAACGGGACTGTCCCGTTAAATACGGTACGTATGGTCAGCCTACTTCTGAGCCTCTTGAAAGAAGGCTTGCAGGCCTTTTGAAAGGGGACATCTTGAAAAAAGGTCTTCAAGCTGTCTGGGTGAATCCTTCCGAGAAGCCAAGCGCTCCGATCGAATAGACTTCGCCGCCCTACCAAACTGACTACCTACAAAACGCTCATTAGCTGGGGTGCAGATGGTGGAGAAGGCGAATGAACCACGAGTTGCATCAGCTGTTGGGAGAACCGTCCATCGTTCACCCAGTAAATATCGGAAAACTGCGGTAGACCGAGCACGTAGCCAGAATGACGGGTAGCAATCTGGTGAAAATGGTTTTTGACAACGATCCTACGGGAACAAGAAGCCAAGGTGCGCAGCGAGCAACATGGATCGATCAGGTGACAAACGATTTGCGGAACTTCCGCAGACTTCGTGGTTGGTGACATGCAGCCATGGACTGAACTGAATGGAGAACACTTTTATGCACTACACAGACCACTCCGGCCTTAGTCTGAAAAATAAAAATAAATAATGCATATTATGTACAAGACAAAGTTTTGAAATGAAAAATACACAATTGTCAAAACTTTATTAATAAGTTTCGATTGTAATTGTAATACGTACGCCATTACGCATTTTTGTCCGAGGTACCCCCTAGGACCAGCGAAGGTACCCTCATGTTGATAACCGCTGCTCTAGGGTATTCCACCGGATGTTCCTCTGAAGTTCCACCAGTAGTTCCTTCGGGAATTCAATCAGGCTTTCTTCCAGGAATTCATTTAGCATTTCTTTAGACATTTATCTACAAATTCCTCCAGAAGTTCCTCGTAGAATTTCTCTGGGAGTTCTTACGGAAATTCTTCCTGTAGTTCTTCAATAAATTCCTCCAAAAGTTCCACCGGCAGTTCCTCCGAGAATTCCTCTGATAATCACTCCGGAAATTCCTTTAAAAAATCCCCCGGGAGTTCCTCCGGAAATTACTCTGGGAGTTCCTGCGGGAGTTCCTTTTCAGAGAAACACCCGGAGAAACTGCAGGTGAAACTCCCGGAGGGATTCTCGTAGAAACTGCTGGTGGATCTCCCGGAGGAATTCCCGAAGGAACTGCCGGAGGAGCTCCCGTAAGATCTCCCGTAAGAACTCCCGGAGGAATTTCAGGAGCAACTCCTAGAAGAATTCCTAGAGGACCTCCTGGATGAGCTCCCAGAGAAACTATCGGAGGGACTTCGGGACGAATTTCCAGCTTAATTTCTGAAGAAAGCCTAAATGATTTCCTGAAAAAAGCCTGAATAATTTCCTGGAAGAAGCTGGAGCTCCCGGAAGAAATTTCCAGAGAAACTCCCGGATGAATTGCTGGTGGAATTCCCGGAGGAACTCTCGAAGGAATTTTCTGGAAGAATTTCTGAAGAAATTCCCGGGAGAATTTTCAAAGGAACCCCGGGGATACTAACAGAAGCATTCTCGGAAACAAGAGAATTCATTCTCTAGACAAATCTCGTGTTGACGATAGGCAATGAGAAGTCTCAATTTTGTGAATCGATTTTTATTAAGGTGATTATACAATGAAGCCCGTGGTGAATTTGAAATTCACCACACGTTTATCTACATACATTTCCAAAAGCCCAAATTTGGCGTAATAGTTTTCGTATAGTGAAAAAACTCAAATTATGATTGTTCAGCATAACTAAGCAAACGATCTACCATTATTTCAAGCCCATACGAGTTATGGTTCTTTCATCTCGTGCTCTTGAAAAAAAATATTGGAAAAGCACGTGGTTTACAAAATGGCCGATTTCTGGCTTTATTGTATAATCACCTTAAAGGATTACAAAATTCCTAAGGCAGAATAGAATGTGTTATCAGTCATTTTAGGTTATTTTTATAATGGAAAGTACTTACTGTAGTATCTTTCTCACTGCTATTTGGCTATCAATCAACGATTTAGTTTTTAAGACACTAGTCTGTATCGCGTGTAGGAGCCTTAATAAAGTCACAAATAGTTATTTTATTCTTGTTTTTTTGTTATTGTTGCATGTTTAGCTTACCGTGAATGACAGGTACTATTTCAACGTGGTTCTTAGGCTCTTTAGAATGGAACTATTCTGCATGCTTTAGGATAACAAATTTAGTTTAAGTTAGGTAATTGAGTTCATTGTTTTCTTACCACTCAAAGTAGATAATAACAAATTTAGGTAGGTAAGTAGATAATAACGAATTTAGCATAAATTTAACTTTAAGTAGGAGTAACAAATTTTTAGGAAACAATTCGACCAGCTTCACTATTGTTCTTCTCTGTTGTTGACAGTTATTGCCCGGTGTACAATCCCTTCTATCGTTCGCAGGTGTGGCAGAGGTTAACGTGAAGTCTACAGGGGTGTATTTCGGTTGTTAGACGTTGCGCATTCAACATCTCGTCTAGCTGAAACCTTCGTTTGGGTTTGTAGCTGGACCATCCTCATCATCAGAGGACCTCCCGGAGAATTCCCTGAGGAGCTCGCAGAGAAATTTGCGGAGGAGCTTCTGGTAGAAAATCTATATAAATTCCTGAAGAAGCCTAAATAAATTCCAATTCTGCCGAAATTCCCGAAAGAATTTTCAGAGGACCTGCCGATAGAACTACCGGAATAATTCTCGAAGGAAATCCTAGAGAAATTCTTGGTGGAAATGCCGGTGGAACTCCTGGAAGAATTCCAGGAGAAAATTTCGGAGAAACTCCTGGAGGAACTCCCAGTGGAAATCTTGAAGTTTCCACCATAATTCTTTCAGGAACTTCTCCGAAAATTCCATTGTTGATTTCATTTTCGGTAAAATTTCTGTATAAATTTCCGGTGGAATTCCTGGAGAAATTCTTTGAAATTTTCACAAGAAATTATTCGAAACAGTTCACGGAAAATTTTATGGGATTTACACAAGAAATTCGAAGATTTTTCGTGAAATTCTTAGTTATCTGCGGAATTTTCACGGAATATTCTTATTCTTAAAAATTATGGAAAACAGCACGAAATTATTTGAATTATTGCTGGGAATTCTGCAGAACTTATAAAGAAGTTCGTGAAGATTTTCTTGGAGTAAATGAACCGGTGCCAGCGAAAGTGGTACATGTTACATTGAGTAAATTATTCAGGAGACGCATTTTCCCAAAAACATTGAATAATAAATTCATATTTGCAATTTTTTGCAATTAAACTGTACCAACATGTTATGACTGATGTGCCTAAAGATAGTAATGAAAAATAAGCGAAGTTTATGGCAAATTTCAAGTTTATTGGAGCAAATTGCACATGTACCACTATTAATGGGAACAAAAGGAAACAGAAACCGAAAAACGTTGACAGTAAAAGTGGTACATGTACATTTTTGAAATCTTTCTAAACGGCAGTAAACTATCTTGAAATTCAAAAAAGGATTAAAATCTGTTGTGAAAACAGTCATGTTGCCGAATTTTCTTTTAAATAAGCTGATTTTAGTGGGTGGAACTGTACATGTACCACTATTTCTGGCAACGAAATGGCCATTGTGATATATACCAAAAAATAAAATGTGCATATCTCCAGATTTAGTTGCCAAAAATCACTTTTTCGTTATTCCCTTACTAGATCTTTGCAAATAGAAGCCGTTGGTGTAAAAAACTCAATTGGTTTGCAAAATTTATGGTGGAATTCCTGAAGACTTTCCTTGAAAGCTTGCATATTGATTTTTCTGCCTATTTTATCTTTTATCTTTATCTTCTACTAGTCGACCCGGCAGACGTTGTCCTGCATAGTAGGCGAAAATGCGCGTTGTGAACTGCCCATATGAAATTTCCATACGAATCTTAATTTTGGTTTTTCACGATTTACTCAACCTAACTCGTGATTTTCTTATTAGGAAATATCATATAAACCCGTCGGAAACGATAACGAATGTTTCTGCTGAAGAAATGAAAAAAATCCATCCAGCCGTTTTCGAGTTATGCGGATACGAACACAGACCATTTCATTTTTATATATAATATAATATAATATAATATAATATAATATAATATAATTATAATTATAATTATAATTATAATTATAAGATATACATAAAAATGAATTTCTGTCTGTCTGAACCTCATAGACTCCGAAACTACTGAACCGATCGGCGTAAAAATTTATATGCAGAGGTTTTTAGGGTCGAGGAAGGTTCTTAAGATGGTTCAAGACCCCTCCCTCCTTTGGAAAGGGGGGCTCCCATACAAATGAAACCGAAATTTCTGCATAACTCGAGAACTAATCAATTTTAGGCGAAACGAAGATCGTCGGGTCTGCTAGTAATAAATATTATTTCAAAGAGGATTTGTTTAGGAAGTCAGATGTATGGTTCTTGTTTTCTTAAACTTATGGAAGAATGCAGGATTTTTATAATAATTATTATAACCGATTTAATATTCTTTCTGAATACTAAGTTCGTTAATATTTCTCTCACTTTATTTAAAAATATCTGATGAGCAATAAATCACGCATTTTTAAATCCATTATTGTTTTAATCGTTATTGTTTCGATTTGGTTTGGATTTGGTTTCATGTGTTAATATTCATGTGTTTTTATAAAACTACTATAAAACTACGATTTAGACCAAAAAAGTTGCCCCCCCCCTTCTCGAAATCCTGGCTACGCTCATGCCGGATGGAATAATATTGGTTAGAGCTCCAATATATGCTGATGTACAACAATAAATCAAGACAAAATTTTCAAAACGACTTATCTGCTTTTGTAAACAAAGAATCAAACGACGATTTGACGAATCTGATAGCTCTCCCACGCAAACCAACACCACCAATAGGTAGGTGAAGGCTTCCGCTACCTGTTGATGGCGTTGGTTTGCGTGGAAGAGCTATCAGATTCGTCAAATCGTCGTTTGAATCTTTGTTTACAAAAGCAGATAAGTCGATTTGAAAATTTTGTCTTGAAATATGCTCTACCGCATAGGTTTAAGCCATATGACTGACTGACTGTGGTAATACGTCGTTTGGTGGCGCTAGGTCACTAGGTGGCATTCAAGGCGCCCTACGTACCAGCTGTCACATTAATAACTGTGCAGGGTAAGCTCCAATCTTCTCGCGGTTTCCAGCATAACATTATGCATTTCATTCTGCAAGAGCTGAATGAGTATCAAAGTTCTTCATCTTAAATTGTGCCACCCAGCTCCATATTACTGTTTTTCGAGTAGTAGGTAGGTTTCCGGATGGGGATCACTTTTGCTGACTTCCAGGACGATGGGAAGTAACTAAGTTGAAGGCACTGGTTGAAGATTTACCCGAGGTAAATGCTTGAGCTCCAAGTTGAAGATGTTGTTGAAAGCAGAGTGTTTCATATTTTTGGATAATTTGCTGTTATCTCCAACTCCTCCGAGAAGTCGTTGGGAATAAGATGAATGTTGTTTGCATGCTCACTGACAGCAGCTTCATGTGGACTTACGATGTTTTGTTGCCCAAGATTATAAGAGCTGACGAAATGCCGACCTATCTGAGCAGCCTTCTCTGCAGGAGTTTTCAAGCGATCCTTAGAGCCATTATTGTCTACCGGGATCAAGTGTGGAATGGGCCGAGGCTTTGTTTTTAAAAAATTTCTGAACTTCCAAAACGGCTTAGCACAATTTGGGAGAGCGCGGATCTTATTGGAGAAATCATTATTTCTAAGGTCCACCATTCTGGCTTTGATGATTTTGGTCATGCGATTGCAACGGGTTTTGAGTGCAGGCAGCCCAGTACGTTGATACTGTCTGCGAACCACGTTGCGAAGGCGAATGAGATCTTTGGTGAGAGTGTCGATGGTTAGGGTGTTGCTTACCTTTCGAGCCGTTGGGACATGCTGCTCTCTGGCCACCGAGATTTCCTCTTCGATGGCGCACAGCTGGCGGTCGATACTTTTCGGCGTCTCCGGACGCACCTAGTAATCGATGCTGTTGTCGACGCACTGTTAGAACCGCTGCCAGTTCACTCGATGATAATTCCTTCTGGAGAGTTGGTGTCGGTTGATCGAAGAGCCGATTTCGGCCACATCCGGATAGTTATCGGAGCTCAGTTCCTGATAGACGACCAGCTGCGATATTTGGTTGTCCATGTTCGTGATGAACATATCGAGCGTCGAATGTACCCCGGATCTGCTCAAACGGGGGAGTGAATCCGGGTTCAGGATGGTGTAATGGCCTTCTTATTGATCGCATATTCCAGATCATGCCGTTCCGATTGCTCCTTGAGTTTCACCAGGCTTGATGTCTTGCATTCAGATCACTGGCGATGATGAACTGCCCTTGGCACCGCGTTAGTTTGACTATGTCTCTGCGGAGGGCGGCCGATGCCCCATCGATCTTCTTGGCTTGCGGTGGGCAGTATGCCACGATGAGGGTGATGACGCCAACGGAAGTAGTAACTTCTACCCCAACGGCCTTGAGCTTGAGTTGAAGACTTGGTACCAGACGAAAATTGATGTTGCTTCTCAGTGCGATGACCACATTTCCTCCCCTGGAGTTTGGCCGATCGAGACGCACCAAATGGAAGTCCGGAATATATACGCTCACCTCGGGTTTTAGGTGTGTTTCCGTGATGAAAGCCACATCGATCTCCCTCTCGTTGAGGAAACCAACCAGCTCAATAGTTTTGCTCTTAAGTGAGCAAGTGTTCCAATTGACCAGACCCTAGCAACCATTTTCGATGGCGAACATGCCCAGGGTGAAGATCTGGTCGAAGCGTGTTTTGCACCCGCGTAGTCGCGATGCCAGTTGTGTGGAAATTGAAACTAGCTGCTCCGATGTGTAAAGCGGTGGGTCACCTTCAGCCAGAAGGGGCTCGTTGTCCTGACGACGGAATCCAGGGGGAGGAAGCGGGGGCCACTGGCTGGGAGCCGATGGTACTTGGGTATCGGGTGCCACGGATTGAACCGATGCAGCGGCAGCAGCAAACCGTTTGTGTGGCTGCAGCGACGGAAGGACCGGGATCGGTCGACGGGAAGGCGTAATGGCCAGGAAATTCCTTTCATTTAGCGATGGGGGTGGAACTGCTCGACGCATAGGCTGATGTTTGGTGGAAGCCCTCTTCCGGATCTCCACGAACACGGCGCGCTTGGGACAGTCTTTCGTTATGGCACGATGTTTTGCCCCACAGTTGGCACACTTGAGGTCCAACTCTTCCATTCGGCAATACTCCTCCGTGCTGTGGTTTTTGCCACACTCGTTGCAGCGGGTAGTCATGAAGCAGGTAGCCATGCTGGTACCGTGACCGAACTGAAAATAGTTCATGCACTGCGTGACGTCGCGATGCACGGGCTTGTATTTTGTCCACTCGATAATGATACTGTGATACCACCTTAATCGCTTTCAGGTGCTTGAGCGAGGTGGACCCATGCTCGAGATGGACGAGGAACAGTTGGTCACGGTACCTGCGGCTTTTATCGTGCCGCGCGATTTGTGAACCGCTACTGCTTGCAGTCCGCAACGCTTCAACTCTTCAACGAGCTCCTGTTCCTCCATATCGTTGAGACCGCGTAGCACTACTTTTAGTGGTTTAGTACCGGGGTTTAGTCGTGGGTGTAGTACTCCCATTCCTTCCTATTCATATACTGTACCACGAAGCCGAAAGAGGCCTTGTTAGAGACTTCGCCCCCTCTGAGTACAACCTAAAAGTGCCAAGGATGTACTTGTTCGAGATCATGTCTCGAATAGCTGGCAACAGGTTCGGCGTGTCTCCTTCCACGATGATCGGGGGGTACCGTTCCTTACGGTTGGGAAGCTGGTCGTGTTACTGCGGGCAATCGTCTTCTTCCGGTTCTTCTTCTTCGCCAGCGGGTCACCGACATCGCGCCGGCAAGCCGTAGTAGGCATTATTCGATAGCAGCTTCTTTGCTGCATTGCTTACCGCTTCCTCATAGTCACTCGCGGTACGCTTCGATGCGCTGATCGCGACCGAATTGATCGCCTTGTCATCCATACCGCACTCGACAATTAGCCTGTGCACGCGGGGATGTCGACCACCCGGGTCGATATGAGATGACATTTCTATCATTTACCTGGGTCTTTGTTTGTAAACATTGGCATTATTCTTATATGATGTTGAAATAAGATTCTTACAGGTGTTCGGCTTCAATAAGAATGCATATTGGAATCATTGGAAAAGCGCGAAAATAAATTCTGTTGGAATTGTTGAACATTGTAAAGTCGTTTTAGAGTAAAATCAGCAGTGATTCAAATCGTTCGGGACTGTCAGTTTGAATATGAATATGAAACATTAATTCTCCCAGCAGCTGTTCTAGATTCTTTTTTTAAACAAGTCAGCCGTCAAAAAGATAAAACTGGTAGAGTATACTATAACGCTCAGTTCTATTTTCTGCAGATTTGAACCACGATTGAATCACGAGATTCAAATATTTTTCAATTGTTGTGGCGTATCAATGCGTCATTTTTTCTACGAATCAATCCAATTTGCAATTACGGCGCTTTTCTTGGCCGCAACATAATAATTTAATTTAATTGAAAATTTGAAAAACATGAATGGAATACTGCTGAGGAAACCAGTGCAAATAATAGTTTTGAAAGCTGTGGTAGTTAGTCTACGATAATTATTTTTGAGTAAATCCTTTGATATTAAAAGGGGTAAACATATTTATTGCTCGGAGTTATTAAATTCTTGCAATGGTTAATGTCTGTGTCATTTATGAGGTCGATTATAACTTGGGGTCAACTTCTTCAACTCTGCTTACAGCGCAAACTAGGTTTAAGCTTATGGGTAAGCACTGCATAAGAGTTATGCGGATATGAAGAAATTGGCTGTTAATCATATGTTGTCATTCCAAAAAAGTAGAATGTTGTATTAAATACACGACCGCAAGTTGAACGTAGAACTACTTATCGTTCAATAGTGGATGTGAAATTCAATTATTTTGTGCATGTTCATTGCTGATGGAGATAGCCGAAATGAAGTTTAATTTATTTTGAACTGAAATTTGAACACTACCTGTCGAAATTGGATTTTCAATAGTTAAATGCATTGAAACAATTGTTTACAATAGTTGTTTAAAATCCTAGGGAGTTGACTGATCGATTTATACCAAAAGCTCCAGAATGCATAAAAAAACGGCTGAGTTATTGGCTCTTACTTCCTGACCTTTTTTCCTGACGGTCCCAAATTTGAAACAATCTCGGAAACAATGACCCCCTGATGGTCCCAAATTTGAAACAATGAGGCCCTAACTAGACTAGCGCGCCACTAGCAAAGTTAGGTTTTACGTACGGATTGCGAGAAAAATCCAACTTCGCTAGTCCCGTATTCCGGTTTTCAACTAAATCGAGTATATCCTATCCTACGTAATAATGAATACAAGTTATGATAGTTTCAATGTATACGATATACAAGTTTAATCATTAGCGTTGTAAATAATTATGTAGGCTGAGGCTTCATTCCGTTTTCTTGAATAAGTCACATTTTAGAGAATTAGGCTCGGAATTAGGTTGAGTGCACAATTGTTCTTTGCAAAAAGCATCCCATGTTATCACATCCTGGACTACGAGCTTTATTTCTTGGTAAAAAGGATCTTGAACATCATATGTGTTATTCCCAGTAAAATTCGAATGTGTGTACTTAGACATCAAGCTATACTATGATATCATATAGCTCGTAGCCTCAAGACGAGTTAGTATTACTCCCTATAGAGTTAGGCCATCTTCGGAGTCTTGTTCTTAGTATTTGTAAGGATTAAAAAGTGGTACCATATAAAAGCCCAACATTGAAAGAAATTAAGATCAAAATTAATTTGAAAATTCAGTTATACAGACAAGTTCAATCAAAACATTGTAGAAAAGTAATTGTTTTAAAACTGGTTCGACTTTGGTCATCCGTTACGACGATGCGCAAGATCAGAATTTATGTGAAAACTTACAAAGACCTTTATGATTATTAGATTTTTCAAACGGAATGTATGCATTTTTTGAACACTTCAATGAGAATAAGTTTGGCCGCTTCGATATAGTTAGTATGTCCATTGCAAGAAGCAGAAGCAACATTCAATGCTAAAAATATCAATAAATTATCAAAGCCCTATTAAATGTAGTTAAATTACATTTCTCGCGTGATTTTTGAAAACGTCGTAAGTCCAAATGAGAGACTCTCTTGTATTACGCTCTCTTTCACTAATATCTAAGCTAGTTTTGCATTTATTGCAATATTTCCACCTCAACACGCAAGACAAAGCTATTTTCTTCAGATCTCTGTTAACAAAGCCGATGTAAATGTAAGTATGGCTTCGTAATAATCGAAAGAGAAAGTAAACAAAGAGACCCTCTCTTTTGGACTTACGACGTTTTCAAAAATCACACGAGATTTAATGTTCAAAAAGTCCAATAGAATTTAGTTTCGCGCTTCTCCAATAATTCCAATATGCATTCTTATTGAAGCCGAATGCCTGTTAGAATCTTATTTCAACATCATTTAAGAAAAATGCCAATGTTTACAAACAAAGACCCAGGTAAATGATTGAAATGTCATCTCATGTCGACCCAGGTGGTCGACATCCCCGCGTGCACAGGCTAATGTGCGCCACAATCCAATACGAAACACCGTATAAAAAACTTGCGAGAGCAGGAGCCAAAAACGTGTTCGATCACGTCGCTCGATCCTACTGTTTTTCGATGTTTCTCCATACATTTTCCATATAAACTTCCAATGAGTGGGCGGTGCTCGTTGCACGATTAGTCTGAAATTTTGTCCAAAGCATCAGGGCACCAAAAAGAAAGCAGGCGGCTCATCAAAAAATTTGAAATAAGTTTTTTTTTCATACTCACCCTATCCCAACATGTTCAAAGTTGCAAGACGATGAAATTTTTAAAAGAAAAATATTATTCTTGATTTCACAAATTATGTAGTGCTAGGATCTTATTTTCTTAAGCTTCACGCTGTGAGGCATGACATTGCAAAAAAAACAGGTACCTACCTAGTAGAATATTCAAACATTTGTTTTACTAAGGGTTTGTTCACAAATTACGGAGTTTTATACCCCCTTGCTCTCCCTTGTAACAAAAACTAACATTATTTTGACACCCCCTCACTCATGTAAGGCGTAACTATGAAAATTTTACGGCAGGTTTTTTTTCTCTTTTGTGCCGCATATGAGCTTTGTATGAACACTATTCAGATATTCTCAACACATGATCAAAAATCAAACTGGTAGAAATATTATTCTATTCCATTCCAAACAGACAGATTACGATGCAGCCAGTTGAATAACATGTGTCGTGCCGCTTTGTGACCGTGGTGACAACGATCCGAACAATCGCCGACGGAAATTCCGGCTCTCCAGAACCAGTGGGGATGTAATGACAATAAGAATAAGAAGAAGAAGAAAAATTATTTAGTGTACGATTTTTCTCCTTCCGCATCTCACATGTCTATTGGTCAATTTATAAGGAAATTTGTGAGGTACCCTCTTTTCGGCTTTTCAAACGGAGTGCAAAAGCTGCAAATGATGCTTGAAAAGCGTATACTATATATATTCGCCCGCCATTGGTAGCACCGCAACCGCTGTACTTGGCACGGTGCCCTCGGATCAGAGAAACGACTGGTATGACGGCGAATGTGAGCAGTTAGTGGAAGAGATGAATGCAGCATGGGCGAGATTGCTGCAACACCGCACGAGGGCGAACGAGGCACGATATAAACAGGCGCGGAACAGACAAAACTCGATTTTCCGGACGAAAAAGCGCCAGCAGGAAAATCGAGACCGTGAAGAGACGGAGCAACTGTACCGCGCTAATAACACACGAAAGTTCTATGAGAAGTTAAACCGTTCACGTAAGGGCCACGTGCCACAGCCTGATATGTGTAAGGACATAAACGGGAACCTTCTTACGAACGAGCGTGAGGCGATCCAAAGGTGGCGGCAGCACTACGAAGAACACCTGAATGGCGATGTGGCAGACGAAGATGGCGGTATGGTGATGGACCTGGGAGAACGCGCGCAGGACATAATCTTACCGGCTCCGAATCTCCAGGAAATCCAGGAGGAGATTGGCCGGCTGAAGAACAACAAAGCCTCTGGGGTCGACCAACTACCAGGAGAGCTATTTAAACACGGTGGTGAGGCACTGGCTAGAGCGCTGCACTGGGTCATTACCAAGATATGGGAGGAGGAAATTTGGCCGCAGGAGTGGATGGAAGGTGTCGTGTGTCCCATCTACAAAAAGGGCGATACACTGGATTGTAGCAACTACCGCGCAATCACATTGCTGAACGCCGCCTACAAGGTACTATCCCAAATTTTATGCCGTCGACTAGCACCAATTGCAAGGGAGTTCGTGGGACAGTACCAGGCGGGTTTTATGGGCGAACGCTCCACCACGGACCAGGTGTTCGCCATTCGCCAAGTACCGTCAACTGGGGGGAAGATGATCATTTTTAAGACAAAACATGCAATACCAATGTGTGTTTACATTTTAAATCGAAACAAATATTTTCAAAACATGTACTGCTATACGTTGCAAAAATCAACAACTTTAGTTTTCTAAAAATGCATTCGCATTTATTAAAATAAATTAAATTATCAAACATTTTTTGAGTAATCTGGTTTGGGGTGAAGTTGATCAAGACAGCTCTACTAAAATAATTATGACCTAGTAGTCAAAATACACTAGATTATTTGTATGAATGTTGAATTTACTACGTAAAGAAGTCTACGAAGTCAATATTTGAAACGAAAATAGCGTCATTTATGTCTATCTCTCTTTTTCTTCCACAAAATACATTTTCATGATTATAATCGAAAAACTCGGATTTCTACCTAGCGGTAACATTACTTGAACGGAGAATATTGTTGACTACTGTTTCATAAAAAAATTTGGCACTTTTGACTGACACATCAAATGATCATCTTCACCTCAATGATCATCTTCCCCCCAGTTGACGGTACTGCAGAAATGCCGCGAATACAACGTGCCCACACATCATCTATTCATCGACTTTAAAGCCGCATATGATACAATCGATCGGGACCAGCTATGGCAGCTAATGCACGAACACGGATTTCCGGATAAACTGACACGGTTGATCAAAGCGGCGATGGATCGGGTGATGTGCGTAGTTCGAGTTTCAGGGCATTCTCGAGTCCCTTCGAAACCCGCAGAGGGTTACGGAAGGGGTAATACGAAGAGCAGGGATTAACACGAGTGGTACATAGGGTTTTTAGTACCGACTCTTTTTGAGTCCCGGTACTACGGTACTGAACCCCTCAGTACCGGGAGTACCGGGAAAATACTGGTACTGGAAGATTTTCTTAACAAAAAGTTAAACTTTGTTCGCGAGAAAATTGGCACCAAATCATTTTCGTTCCGAATAACTATCAATCTGTCAAAACTCAAATGGGTCGGCTTCCGAACAACCATAATATCTTTCCTACTTTCCTACTTACAAATAATATCTTTCTTACTAGCTGCTGCATTCAAATAATGTGGTTTTAACCATCGGAAGTTTTAACCAAAACTTTTTCCTTAGTACCGAAAATACCGGTACTTTCATTAAGCCAGTACCGGTATTTCGGTACCGAAAATTGGTCGGTACTCCGGGAATTCCGGTACCGGTACTCCCGGTACTAAAACCCTAGGTACAATTTTCAATAAGTCCGTCCAGCTATTTGGCTTCGCCGACGACATAGATATTATGGCACGTGACTTTGAGAAGATGGAGGAAGACTAAAGACTAAAGAGGGAAGCTAAGCGGATCGGACTAGTCATCAACACGTCGAAGACGAAGTACATGAAAGGAAGAGGTTCAAGAGAAGACAATGTGAGCCACCCACCGCGAGTTTGCATCGGTGGTGACGAAATCGAGGTGGTAGAAGAATTCGTGTACTTGGGCTCACTGGTGACTGCCGAAAATGACACCAGCAGAGAAATTCGGAGACGCATAGTGGCTGGAAATCGTACGTACTTTGGACTCCGCAAGACGCTCCGATCGAATAGAGTTCGCCGCCGTACCAAACTGACAATCTACAAAACGCTCATTAGACCGGTAGTTCTCTACGGACACGAGACCTGGACGATGCTCGTGGAGGACCAACGCGCACTCGGAGTTTTCGAAAGGAAAGTGCTGCGTACCATCTATGGTGGGGTGCAGATGGCGGACGGTACGTGGAGGAGGCGAATGAAGCACGAGTTGCATCAGCTGTTGGGAGAACCATCCATCGTTTACACCGCGAAAATCGGACGACTGCGGTGGGCCGGGCACGTAGCCAGAATGTCGGACAGTAACCCGGTGAAAATGGTTCTCGACAACAATCCGACGGGCACAAGAAGGCAAGGTGCGCAGCGGGCAAGGTGGATCGATCAGGTGGAAGATGACTTGCGGACCCTCCGTAGACTGCGTGGTTGGCGACGTGTAGCCATGGACCGAGCCGAATGGAGAAGACTCTTATATACCGCACAGGCCACTTCGGCCTTAGTCTGAATAAATAAATAAATAAATATATATTCGTCACATTCGGTGTTCAATACCTGAATATCTCCAGCAAAAATATGTTCGACGAAGTACAATGATCGTTCACTAATTGGACCATGGCTTTACCCCATAAGTTTGGTGAGATGGTCGAGATTTTTTTTAAAGAAGCTCAAAATTGAGAAAATAGACCTCCATATAGCCCCCTAGGCATCGAAGCGAATTACACCAATTAGAATATTTGGCTAAAATCATAACCTAATATGCTGTGGTTTTACGCCTGTTTGAGCAAGACATGTGTTGATGGTCTACTCAAAATAGCTTTTCCTCATCTTAAGGCTTCATTAGGCAAACGCAGATGAAGTTATTAGAAATAAAATAAAAATGAAAATGAGCACATTTATCGTTGTAAATCTTCATATATTGAAGATACTTACTTTTGGTTATCAGGCCGAGCATGACAACGATAATTGTGTATAATCTCTTATTCAGGTCATCGAAAGTCACGAGCGATTTTATGTTGGTAAATTTTCCTAATGTTGGCCCTCAGCTGAAGGTTGTATCTGCCCAGTGCCCATTTGGGACCTGTAATTGTTGATTGATGAGAGTGCGTTATGGATTCCTCCATACATACTTTTACCAGAGATCATGCTTATAAAATAATTTGAAGATTTAGTGCTAGTTGAAACCATGGCAGTTGTTTGCTCTCACAAAGCGAAAGAGGGGGAATTGAACTTGGTTTTCCACCTCTCTGATGCACTACAATCTTTCCTGTAACAAATATCTTTTCTATCAATCCTTCTTATAAACCTGCAACAATAGTCGTTCAATTTTCAATCCGAGACTGTTGAGAACGATCTCCCTAATGGAAAAATTAAGCAATACTTGCTGTATGGCGACATTTAGAAAAAATCTTCAAATGATTACCGTTTACGATCCATAGATAGTGGAATATAATACTTTTGATGTGAAATTTCATGTTTGTGGTTTCGATTTTCAAAACTGTAACTGAGCTGTAATTTATCAAATTTTGGCTCGTGTGTGCGTATTACATAATACTAGACGTGTAATCCGGCGTCTAATAAAGATTTTTCTATTTGGTTTTTGAATACAAATGTTTCGCAGAGATTGTTATGCTAATTAGATATCAGCTGCATATGTTTTGTCCAATACTGTAAATTTAGCTAATTTTACAATGATATACTGGTTTCAATACATTTTTTGCAGTTTCAAACATCTTTCAACTCTTCCTACGTACTAACTTCAAATCTTCGAAGAGAAAAAACAGAATACACACATAATCGCCATCCAACGGTTGTTCATCCCGACCTTAATGCTATGTTAATAATATGCAATAAACATTCTAATTACGGTTCATCGGTGGGCAAACAACACGAGAAAAGTGCACCACAACAAAACATAGCCACTTCTTGTACACATGTATCTACATACTGTGCAACGCACTCATGCAGCAGGCAGCGCTGCGACAGCTCCCAAGTCCCAACCCAAAGATAATAGCAGCGAGACAAGTGAAAGACAGCATCAGGAGGAAGCATAACAACATTAAAAACGACGAAAGAAAATAGTCTCCCGCGTGCTACCTTTTCCCCACCATTGAACGGGCAGGCAGATCAGGTAGAAGCCAGTTGCATGCAATCTTTCATCAAGAATGGCAATCAAGCGGATGTTATCATGTGCATGAAACGGTCGACCAACAACCGGTAGAATGTTTCTTTTTCTTGTGCATAGGCAGGTACTCTTCGACGCGGCATGCATCTTGCGGTGATCTCCGCTGTTGGAAAAGGTTTTTCTCCCCGAGGAGAAAATTACTAGGCTCTGAACGAACGTACTGGTTTTTTGAGTGCAAGTCGCGTATCACTCACTCAACATGGCAGTGCCTTCGCCTTGCAGTGTGCACTTAGCAGCTCAACAAATGCCTCGCAGAGTCCCTGATGGAGTTGATGCCGTACGCGGGCGGGCAGATCCGTGTTCCTACACGTAGCGCACATCGCCATCAACGGGAAGATGATGATGGTCAGCAGGCCTTTCTCGGTCAATGTGGATGCTGGACGCTCGCTGGCGTCTCGTGTTGGGTTTGTGCGTAAAGCGTTTAGTTAGGGATGATACTTTTTTCTAAGCAGCTCATCAGTTCACTCAAAATGCGCGTAAATAAATATAAAGAACATAAGATGACACAGTTTAATCAGATAAAACTAAAAAGAATTAATATTCTTACTAACACCCCTAAGTAGCTCGCCCATTCCACAGTACACAAGGAAATGGAGAGGAAAAAAGCAGCATTCTTCTGTTCGGTGCACTTCCCCAATGGATATGATGCAGCAGCCGGCACCCACCACTGACTGACTGCTATAACCATCTCGTTCCATCGGAGACCAGTTTTTGGATCCAGTCAACGTTATCATCCGGGAGAAAAGCAAACCATCGCGAACGAATGTCCAGTTATCTTTCGGGGCTGGAACGTTCACTCACTCGCGGTAGGATGCGGGGACCTGCACTGCAAATGACGTTGTCCATACAGAGGCCCCAGGAATATGGCAGAGTTCGGTTGATTTGGCTGACTCCGCCAACTGCCCTTCCTTGCTCTCGCACACCGGCTTGCTCGCTTATTGTTGACCATCATCGGCGTAGTGTAGTGCGTTGGTTGACCACGCAATAACAGGATTCTGCTGCAACCGTGGAGGTGTGTGTTTTTGCTTCCTAACAAAAAGCACAGCGCGCCTTTTCCTTTGGCAGTGAATATGCCTATCTCAGGCCCAACCAACTCGTTACCGGCAGGAGCTGCTGGATGCAGCTGGAACAAGTTCGATAAATGGACTCGACTTGTAATTGCTGTTGTGCTCCGAAAGGCTGATTGAAGCTCATGCCCCCTGAGGTTGCAGCGCTGCGATTGGGACGCGCGTGTGCTACTTACGGTGAACTAACTTCCACTGTGTGTACTCGAAAAAGTGAACAGATTCCGTTCACTGTGTTTTGCAAATATGCGTTGATGGGAGTAGACTTTCTGGAACCCTTTTTTTCTGAAATGGTTTTTTTTTGGATCAAACAAATATTATTGAAATAGCACAAACCTACTTCAACATCTCATAATACACAATTTCGAAAATAAAATTGTACTAAGGGAAGACGTTCGGTTTCGTCCATAACTTTGGCTCTAGTTGGTGTTATGCCGATATATGACTCGAAAGCCGAAAGGTTGCTTACCTTACTACTAGCGAAGAAATAAGCTTGATTTTGTCGATTTAAACAATTTTATTGACAATTTCGCTAATTTAACATTTTCGAACATTTCAACTCTGAGGTTGGGGTTTTGTGGTTTTGTTGTGGACACCCTTCACAATCTGGCTAGAACAGAGTAGAATGAATGAAAACCAACTAGATTTAAGGAAAAGGAAATATGTATCCATCCCCCCAATTAATCCACCTAGCAGTGATGATGCCTTTCTCGTGCATTAAGGAAGATAATGGAATCAATCATATAAAAATCCAATTTAGTTCACCTAGTAGACGTAGAAGCCTTCCTTAGCCGTACGGTGTAATGCGCGGCTATAAAGCAAGACCATTTTGAAGGGGGCTGGGTTCGATTCCTGATCCGGTCTAGTACATTTTCAGGTTCAAAATTTTCTCGACTACCCTGGGCATTAAATTATTATTGTGTTAGCATTATGATGTTTGAATGCAAAAATGGTAACTTGACTTAGAAACCCCGTAGTTAATAACTGTGGATAGATCACAGTAAAAAAAAATATGAAAAAAACCTACGTTTTTTTTCTAAAGGGGACCAAGAAGACAAAACGTTTATACAACTTCTGAAGGCAATGCCCGATATTGGTCCAATTTTCAATAACAAAAATGGGACCGAAGTCTCCGTTGAATGCAATTTATTGACTTTTTTCTCTCATTAAAAAATGTAAAAAAAATCTTCTAGCATAGGATGCAATGCTTGTTTATCTCCGCTTGTTATTTAAATGAGATGAAGGTCAACATCTATTGTATTGAGAAACCGAATAACTCTATTGAAAACTGCACACCAAAAATAAACTTGAATAATGATATGGAATATGGGTTCCCAAACTGTGGGTCGCGAAAGATTAAACGTGATTCATACTTTGGTTCCTATTCCGTGCCACAAATCTATACAAGCTTTTAGATTAGGATCTAAGTAATGAATATATGGTTAGAAAACAACAAACTTACGAAGTCAATGGTCTTCTTTTGCTATCTGAGATTTAAGCAAATACAATTCAAATCCAATACAAATACAATTCAAATCTATTCTAAATCCAATTCAAATTCATTTCACATTAATCCAACTTTTAGTCTCGCATATAGTACACCATGAATCTGAACTTCAGCATATTGATGATGAGCTTCCGAGCAATCGTTTTGCAAATGACGTCTATCTTAAATTTCGCAAAATCTGAGATATTATACTCAAACGAGAGACGCGTAAACTAGTAGTGCAACCCAATAACTCCAAACTAAGCTGATGCATAATAAATTCGAACTTCCGAATAGCTTTGTGGAATCCGGCAACCTTATTAATTTTGCAAATTCCAAAATATCTGACCCTACAGGTATATCTCGATAAGTTAGTGCATTCAAAGATAAATTTCCAGATAATAAAGCCTTCTTCTTCTTCTTCTTCTTATTGGCATTACATCCCCACAGTGGGACTGAGCCGTCTCGCAGCTTAGGGTTCACTAAGCACTTCCACAGTTATTAACTGCGAGGTTTCTAAGCCAGGTTACCATTTTTGCATTCGTATATCATGAGGCTAGCACGATGATACTTTTATGCCCAGGGAAGTCGAGACAACTTCCAATCCGAAAATTGCCTAGATCGGCATCGGGAATCGAACCCAGCCACCCTCAGCATGGTCTTGCTTTGTAGCCGCGGGTCTTACCGCACGGCTAAGGAGGGCCCCCTAGATAATAAAGCCTGTCCACGTTAAATTTCAAACACCCATCATGGGCAGCGTAGTTCGCCTCCGCGCGGTGCTCGCTGGAAACGATAGCGTATCAACGGCAGTTGAAGGGCTAGGCGGCTAAATGAACTACAAACCAGGGAGTGCGGTAGCGCATTGAGGCTGACGCCAGTAAGGTCTTAATTATGGTTCTGGCAGGCACGTGTTGGCTATGTGTACGGTATATTGTGTTATTGTGAAGCGAGGGCTGGCAGACTGACATTCTACTCTCTTAGTAGGGCCGGGTGACACCGACTCGAAACGGCGAGTGGGCTAATGGCTAGGCTGTCTTCCGTCCCATAAAACCGTGGCGGACCTTGTAGCACGCTGCCCAATCCTGCCATCCAGTTTTGCCTACTGGGTGGGAGTAGGCTCAGATGCCCTTTCCTGACTTGCGCTGATCTATCTCTGGCAAGCAAGCAAGTGTCAACCCTCGCATGGCCTCCCTGCTGGCCGCAAGGCAGGCATAGATAACCATGGGATCACTAAAGGCGACTACCCCAGTAGGATTCGGCGGCAGCCGCAAGGGGGACCCATACAGCAATGAGTATCGAAAAAATAAAATCATTGGAGTCGGAGGTGATGGACCCCTTTGCCAAAAGGGATCTAGCGAGGTCCCCTATTGAAGAGGGGGAGAGTGGAGTGACGGTTGCTGCTATTGGAAGTACCGAAGAGTCTCCAGTGGTGGTGGGGAGTAGCCCTGCTTGCACGCCTGGCGAGCCACTACCAGAGATACGGGTGGTGACCGAGCAACTCGATGAGATCATCGAGTTCATAAGCAGCAGGCAGAACACCAACAAGGAGTTTAAGCAGAGCCTGTTGGTGCTTCGGCAAGCTGTTCGTGTCGCAAGACAAGAACAGGACGCATATATCAGGCGTGTAGCGGCAGCAGATAAGGTAGCCAAAGGTACGCAGACCAAGGCCCTCTCCTCCCCTAGCGGTGTTACTGCGGCGAAAGAGGCGACCGCCCTTACGGCCAGTGAGGGTAAGAAAACGCCAAGCTCGAAGCGACCCAAACGCGCTACCATTAAGGCAAAGCGTCACCTGGATGGTGCACCGGAGCCTGAAGGGCGTTTGCCCAAGAAGGCGAAATGCACTAGACAGGCACAAATTGCTGAGCCACAAGCTGGCCCCAGCCAGCCATCGGTATCCGCCGAAGGGGATGCAAATCCTTGGCAGCTGGTCAGTAGGGTGCGGAAGTCAAACACCCCTCGACCTGCGAAGATGGCGAGAGACAGAGGCGAGGCCTTGTTGGTGAAAACCGACAAGGACAAATACGCCGATGTCCTGAAATCGCTGCGAGCGGCCGATAGCCTATCGGCCATGGGCCAGGATTTGCGCAGCGTCAGACGTACCAAGAACGGTGAAATGATCTTGGTACTAAAGCGTGGCGTGCAATCCAGCGGGGTAGCTTTCCTCGTTCCTCGTTTGTCGGGTGAAGATCACTGCGTCCAGATTTTAGGACTATTGTGATATACCCTTTTGCTGTGAAATACGCCAGTTATCTCAGTAACATGTTTGTCACTGAGATACCTTGGTATCGACTGAACTCAAGACCATCTATTATTGATGAATAGAGATCCTGAGTTACAGTATGTGACTCCCCCATTCTGACGAGACTAGCTTTATGAAGCCAACCACGTCCTTGGGGGATAAGATCCATATGTCAGCAGGCCCTAAAAAGGGCTTGCTGAGAACTTTGAACCTACGTTGAGTGAGTGCACTGCAATAGCAGAGGATGTGTTCTGATGTTTCTCTCTCCTCGTCACAGAAGCGGCAATTTGAGGTTTGGATTGCTCCGATCTTTTGTAGGTGGTATCTGCAGGGGCAGTGTCAAGTTATTAGACCGGTGTAGATGTTGAGATCCCTTTTGTTGAGACCTAATAGTTGTTGGGTTTTCTTGGGGTTAATCGTTACGAGCCTTTTGGATTGGCTCGTATGGGGAAGTGCATTCCAGTTTGATGTGATTTGACTGACCATATATTTGTTCAGTTCCATTTTTACAGAGCAGAAGGGCTCAGGGCCAATGAACCTTTCATTAGATCCATTCCTGGCTAGCTCATCAGCAATCTCGTTTCCCTCTAGACCCGTATGTCCTGGGATCCAATATAGGTAGACTCGATTGCGTATGGATAAGTTTTTCAAAGCCAGAATGCATTCCCACACTAGCTTTGAGTTACAAGTGTAGTTATTAGGCGACTTAAGTGCCGCTTGGCTGTCAGAGAAAATACATATTTTTGCAAATCTATACTTTCTCCTCAGGCATAATAACACGCATTCTAATATTGCATATATTTCCGCCTGAAATACTGTGGGCCACTGTCCTAAGTGGACAGAAATTTTTGTTGTAGGGCCATAGATTCCGGATCCTGTCAGATTATTCATTTTCGAACCATCTGTGAAGAAATTTATAGAGCCTGTTGGAACGCTGGGTCCACCTCCTTCCCACTCCTGGCGGGAAGAAATGAACACATCGTAAGGTAAGTCATAATTGACTACCGTTTCCATCCAGTCACTACAAATTCCTATTGCGGGATTTATGGCAAATTCATTTAATATGCTGAGGTGACCCGTAAGGTCTCCCGACAGCAGTGTTTTTGTTCTCTTTAACCTTAGAGCACTTTTTCCCGCTTCCAGCTTTATGAATTGATCTAACCGGGGCAGGTGAAGCATTGCGTCTAGGGCCAAAGTGGGTGTACTACGAACTGCACCAGTGATGGCAATGCAAGCGGTGCGTTGGATTTTGTTGAGCTTAGCCCTTGCAGCAGCCTCATTAGTTTTAGGCCACCAGACAAGGGAAGCGTAAGTTGTCCTGGGACGGACAATGGTTTTATATATCCACATGATCATACTTGGTTTTAGGCCCCATCTTTTACCAAGGGTTTTTGAACAAACCCAAAGTGTATTGAGACCTTTCTGCACAACTGATTGGAGATGAGAGTTCCAATTAAGCTTTGCGTCGAGTATGACACCTAGATATTTTAC
This sequence comes from Armigeres subalbatus, assembly GCF_024139115.2. Taxonomy (NCBI): domain Eukaryota; kingdom Metazoa; phylum Arthropoda; class Insecta; order Diptera; family Culicidae; genus Armigeres; species Armigeres subalbatus. The sequence goes on from NC_085140.1 coordinate 252,240,246, forward strand.
TTCACTTGAATAAACTAATTGTGTTTGATTCAAGAAAAGGGGTTTCAGTTGTACCTTTCTCCGTTTGGTGAAAGGGATAATGGAAGTTTTTGTAGGATTTATGCCTAGTTGATACTTTTGACACCAGGAAAAAGTGTGATTTAGGGCAGATTGCATTATTTCCACGATAACACTTTCGAATTTGCCTCGTACAATAATGACAACGTCATCAGCATATCCAACCACTTCGAAGCCTCTTCTCTCTAAGCTGTCTAGAAGCTCATCCACCACCAGTGACCACAACAAAGGAGAAAGCACTCCGCCTTGCGGACACCCCCTTGTTGCTTTAACAGTGATGTATGAACCGCTAAGCTCAGAGGAGATTTTCCGATTAGCTAGCATAGCATGTACCCAGGTAACAATGCATGGGTCGAATTTTCTCCTCAACATTGCTGACCCTATAGACGAATAAGAAGCGTTATCGAATGCGCCCTCAATATCAAGAAATGCTACAAGAGCAATTTCTTTTGCATTAAGTGTTTTTTCGATTTTTGAACTACCGTATGTAGTGCCGAGATCGTAGATTTTCCACTTTGATAAGCGAATTGGTTTTTTGACAAAGGCATTGCTTTCATAAATTTGTGATTTATGTAATCGCATAGTACCTTTTCCATAATTTTGAGCATTACAGAGGATAAACTTATCGGCCTGAATGCTTTGCGGTTGGTTTTATCTCTCTTGCCTGCCTTCGGAATGAAGACAGCCCGGATTTGACGCCAATCGTTAGGTATGTGCCCCAAAATCAGACTCGCCTTAAAAATCTCAACCAAGGGTGGAACCAGTGTTTTCTCCTCTTTTGGATCAACGCTGGGAATATTCCGTCCATGCCAGGAGACTTAAATGGCTCGAAAGATCTCACAGCCCTCGCAACCCTGGCCCGAGTGAAAGCTTCCTTTGCAACCTTTATTGCGTCTTTTTTAGATCCAGAAACCCATGATTGGATCTCTTGTGGATCTGAGACAGCAATTCCAGTGCCTTGGTCGCCGATGCTCGACTCAGGGATTGAATCAAGGAAGTGGATCTTTAACAATTCGCTCAGTGTATCGCTAGGCTCTACAGTGAGCGAACCATCCGTCTTTCGGAGGCTACCCACACCATTGGAGTGGTCTTTTGAAAGAGTTTTTTGGAGTCTGGCCACTACGGGTGTATTCTCTATGCTTTCACACATTAGAATCCACGATTTCCGTTCGGCTGACCTTATTTCTTTGTTGTAGTTCGTCAGGGCCTTTCTGTATAGGCTCCAATCGCCGGTTCGCTTAGCACGGTTGAACTCCCTACGCGCAGTTTTCCTAAGCTTCTCAAGAGTTTTATTCCACTATGGAACGTCTCCACTCGAACTAGTTGATTTAGTTGGACAGCTCTCTTGGTGGGCGTTAAGGATTTTGTTTTTAATGGATTTGGACGCATCTTCCAATTGTGTTATGGACTTGATGTGACTTTCTATGATGTACGCTTCGGATCGTAGGATAGCTGAGTAGGATTCCCAATCAGTTTTCTTAGGATCTTTAAACGTTTTTTCCATCGTTAGACCCCCTTCCCATTCGAAGATGATGTGTTTATGGTCTGACATTGATATTTCTTCAGAAACATGCCAGTTTTTTATTTTATCAGAGATAGACCGACTACATAGAGTCAAGTCCAAAACTTCCTGACGAATGGAGTTTTCAAACGTGGGCTTGTCACCAACATTACAAATGTCAATGTTCTTGGAAGAGAGAAACTGTAACAGGTACTCACCTCTGGTGTTTATATTTGTACTTCCCCATACGGTGTGATGTGCATTTGCGTCACACCCTATGACGAAGGGGATGTTGTGTCGGTGGCTGTAGGCTACGAGCGCAGCTATTTCTGGAGGAGGGATTTCGTCCACGTCACCTGGGAAGTATGCCGAGACCACCAAGATCTCTTTACTCCCTCTGGCGGAAGGTACCTCCATCCTGACCGCTACGATGTCCCTTTTTATGAATTCTGAAATTGGAAAGTATTTACAGTTGTTATGTAATAAAATAGCCGCTCTAGGAGAAAGCTGGCTGTCATCATATACCAACTTACATGAGTGTTGTGGAATACCTTGTATTCTGGATTTATTGACCCATGGCTCTTGAATGAGAGCCACGGTTAAATCTCTTCGGTGAACCTCAGAACGAGCACACACGTGGCGCTCTCAGCATGGTGGAGGTTCACTTGCCGAACTTCAGTCGCCATTTCCGGGGTTACCGCTTTTCTCCGGACGACGACTGTCCGGCTTTGGATGTTGCGGATCATCAGGATGTCGTTTGATATTACAGTTTGGGTTTCTCTCTTCCTGTAGCAACCTGGCCCGCCAGTTTCGCCTCTGTGGTCAAACTGTCGCTTTTTGCACCCCCTTTGCCCTGTTTAGATACCTTTGGTTTGGTACCACTAGAGCAGGGGGTCGCATGTAAGCTTCGAGCTTTTCCTTTAGAGGCGGACAGACTAGCCTTTATGGTGCTTTTGGGGTGAGATTTACTAACCTCGCCCGAACCGGAGGCTTCCTCAGATTTCTCTTGGGTCGGCCTTCCAGTTAGCCGAGCCTCGCCCGAACAGGAGGCCTCCTCAGATTGCTCTTGGGTCGGCCTTCCAGTCGGATTGGCGGTAGCGGCAGTCGGTTGATCTGTAATCTTCCTTAGTTGGATTTCACCAAATCGGTAGTTGAGGGTGTATTTGGACTTCTTCAACTTTTCCATCGACGCACCCTCTACTGTGAAGATCCATTCAACATGAATATCTTTCAGAATGGATCGTTTCACAATACGCCAATTAGTTGTTGTGATGTCATTTTGACTTTCTATGAGAGCCTTTATTCGGTCGTCATCATAGCTGGAGCTTTGTGGGAAGAATGCTCGGATCATCTCTGGACGTGGAATCGCCACTTCGTCCATTGCCATCAGCTCTGCACCTTCCCAGGGTTTCATGGATGGGGATATTCTCTTTAACCACTCAGCAGTCTCTTGATCCTTACAGATTAGAACCATGTAACCGGACTTGTAGATGAGGTTGTTGAATTTGGGTTTTATTGGCTCGTTTCGCTGTTGAACTACTCTGAGCAGGAGTGTTTCTTGTAGAAGGTCTAGTTGGGCTGTAGTGAGTTGGACGGTGGGAAAGTCTTTGGGTATTATCCCGACCTTCACGCTTTTGGCCATATCACTGTAGCTGATACCAACTGTTTTCCTCATGGGTGGGGTTTGTTGTCCAGACACGTTTTTCTGAGGCGCGCGGTTTGAGGACTGTTGGGCGCGCTCTCTCGGATCCAGATGGTGCTTCACCCTTTTTTGTTTGGGGTCCTCTGTGGCGGATTTGTCTAGGTCGTTTCTCGAGCGTTTTGAGGAAGTGGGCTCGCTCTCCTTATTCAGGATTATGGACAAGGCCTCATTCCGGTCTTTTCCCTTCTCCCGGAGAGTTCTAAGCTGCTTCCTCTGCGAGCGTGTGAGTGTGGGGATTTTCTTTCTCGAGCACCCTTGGCTTCCGTAGAACCCTTGTTATCTACGGATCCTTTGCTACTTGCTAAATATTTTTGGGGTTGATGACGATCCTTATACCATCATCTTCGTTATCTTCCATGTCCAGCAGGTTGGAGTCGGTCGATGAGGGGGTTGTAGATCTGGATCAGCTTTGTCGAAACATGTGCTGCTCCGGGAGATAGGCGTTGAGGGCAGGATATTTCCATCTTCTCCTGCGAACTACTGAGTAGCTGGTCTTCGGTAAGGCCAAGCTGACTCAGAGTATTCTCCACTTCGCTCTCACACGACTGAGAGAGGCAGTCGTCACCTTGAGGGTTGTTTGTAGAATTTGTACTCATTTTTGGTCCCACGAGTAGATAGGGAAATAAATGTCCGCTGCACCAGTGCCCCGCCGTAGTGCAGTAAGGGCTGCTTACTGGGGTGTTCACCCTGGTGCACCCCAGGCTCCGTTCGCGGTTGAGCATGTTTAGAACCCCCTCAACCATTCAGCCCTCGGCACGGGTCGCATGACACCTTGGCATTGGGGTTTATCCATTTTTGCTTTACACGATGGCCATGAATAACAGCCATCGCAACCTTCCTCCTTTACCAGGGCTTAGGACCTGTAGCTCAAGTTCTCAATAGTTTCACAATCTTTCGGACATGCAACTACGGAGAACCATCATTGCTAGCGGAGTTAGCTCATTGCTAGGGGTAGCTTACAAAAAGCTTGCCCAGGAGGTCTTGGGTGACGGCGGTCAGGTCAAGTCGTTGGGTGCGGAAATGACCCTCCAGTGTAAGCAGCTGGACGAGGTTACGACCGCGGAAGACGTCGTCTCTGTCATCAAAGAGCACTGCGGCACAGAGTTTGAGCGGTCCTCTGTACGTCTAAGAGGGGGATTCTTTGGTACGCTGGTAGCCTATCTCAGACTACCGGTGGCTGACGCCAAAAAGGTCACTGAGAAAGGGAAGCTGAAGATCGGCTGGTCAGTATGCCCAGTAAGCGTGCTCCAGCCACCTTCAGTGGACAGGTGCTACCGGTGCCTTGAGTCAGGGTACAAGTCTTATGACTGCAAGGGCCCAGACCGAAGCAAGATGTGCCGTCGCTGCGGCGAGGAGGGACACAAGGCGCAGGAATGCGACAAGGCACCTAGGTGCCTTATCTGCGCCAGTAAGAAGCAGGCCCGGAACCATGCTATGGGCGGGCCTGCGTGTCCCTTCGGAGAAGCCAATCGGAAAAAGCCGTGCAAGTAACACAGCTGAATCTGAACCACTGTGCACCTGCCCAGCAACTGCTGTGGCAGGCGGTCTCGGAGTCGAGGACCGATGTCGCCCTCCTGTCCGACCCGTACAACGTCCCTGCCGACAACGGCAACTGGGTGGCGGACGGGTCTAGGTCGGTGGCAATCTGCACAACGGGAAGGTACCCGGTTCAAGAGGTTGTACACTCCTCCGCGGAGGGTGTCGCGATAGCCAAGATCAATGGGGTGTTCTATTGTAGCTGCTACGCCCCACCAAGGTGGCCAATGGAACAGTTCAACCAAATGATCGACAGGCTATCGTCCGACCTAGTAGGTCGGAGACCGTTCGTTATAGCGGGAGATTTTAATGCTTGGGCAGTGGAATGGGGCAGCCGCTGCACCAATCAGAGGGGACAAGCGTTACTCGAGCCACTTGCAAAACTCGACGCAGTGCTTGTCAATGACGGAGCCAGTAACACATTCCGTAGGAATGGGACCGAGTCATGGATAGATGTAACGTTTGTCAGCCCCGGTCTGGTCTCCGACCTGGACTGGAGGGTAGACGAGGGCTACACCCATAGTGATCACCTAACAATTCGTTTCAAGATCAACTATGGTGTGCAGCGTCCGAGGGCGGGTGATCCCTGTCAGGTCCGTGGGTGGAAGTCCAATCACTTCGACAGCGAAGTTTTCACCGCGGCCCTGGGACTGGAGGCCAACACCGACAGTCTAAGCGGGGATGCTCTGGTAGCTGTCCTATCACGCGCGTGCGATACTACTATGCCGAGGAAAGCCCTGCCAAGAAATGGCAGACGCTCGGCATACTGGTGGAGTGCCGAAATTGCAGCCCTACGATCAGCCTGCCTCAAGGCTAGACGTAGGACGCAACGAGCCCGCACCGAGGAGGAAAGAGCGGTCCGCCGGGAAATGTTTCGAGCTGCGAGACTTGCCCTTAACAAGGCCATTAAGAGCAGCAAGAGAGCATGCTTCGACAACCTGCGCGAGGGTGCCAATGCGAATCCGTGGGGTGACGCCTATAGGATCTTGATGGCCAAGACCAAAGGGGGCTCTTCACCCCCCGAACGGTCACCGGACCGGTTGGCGAGGATTATCGAAGCACTCTTCCCGTCCCGAGCCACAAGTCCCTGGCCTCCTCCTGCGCTGCAAGGCGCTGGGACTGTGGCCGAAATGGTGGCTAAGGTGACGAACGAAGAGTTACTCGCAGTGGCTAACAGCCTTGCGATGAACAAAGCTCCAGGCCCCGATGGAGTTCCAAACAGTGCACTCAAGGCAGCGATCATAGCGAACCCGAACATGGTCAGGCTAGCTATGCAGAGATGCCTGGATGAGTGTCGTTTCCCTGAGAGATGGAAAAGGCAGAAGTTGGTACTGTTGCCGAAGGCCGGGAAGCCTCCGGGCGACCCATTGGCGTACAGACCAATTTGCCTGATCGACACGACGGGTAAACTGCTCGAGAGGATCATCCTCAACAGGCTCACCCCGTACGCAGAGGGTACGGATGGCCTGTCGAGTAATCAGTTTGGTTTTCGGAAGGGTAAGTCCACGGTGGACGCTATCAACTCAGTGCTCAAGACTGCAGAGGTAGTGATCCAACGGAAAAGGCGAGGAATTCGATACTGTGCGTTGGTGACACTGGACGTGAAGAACGCATTCAACAGCGCAAGCTGGGATGCCATCGCGCTCTCGTTACACCGGCTTAGCCTGCCGGTGGGACTGTACCGGATCTTGCAAAGCTACTTCCAGAACCGTGTGCTGCTATACGAGACCGATGCCGGTCAAAAAAGTGTTCCCATAACCGCAGAACACGCGATCAGCACTGTGGCGGACTGGATGAGTGCGAGAGGCCTTGAGCTCGCTCAACATAAGACGGAGGTGGTTATCGTCAGCAACCGTAAGTCGGCACAACATGCAGTTGTTCACGTGGGAGTTTTCGCGATCACTTCAAAGCGGAGCCTGAAGATTCTTGGGGTCATCATAGACGAAAGCTTACCTTCGGTAGCCATGTCGAATATGCGTGCAAGAAGGCTTCGACTGCTGTGGCGGCATTATCGAGGATGATGTCCAACAGCTCCAAGGTGTGCGCCAGTACACGTAGGCTACTGGCAGGCGTTGCCGCATCTATTCTTAGGTACGGCGGCCCGTGCTGGGCAAAAGCACTGCGGGTAACCAGTTACCTGCATAAACTGGAGAGCACCTACCGCTTGATGTGTCTCAGGGTGATATCGGTCTACCGCACGGTATCGCACGACGCATCCTGCGTGATAGCGAGTATGATGCCAGTCGGGCTGGTCATCCGGGAAGACGAGGAGTGTTTTGAGCTACATGGCACCAGAGGAGCCCGCGAGCGTACCAGGGTGACTTCGGTTGCCAGATGGCAGCGCGAGTGGGATAACTCCTCGAAAGGTAGATGGACCCACCGGCTGATTCTTAACATATCAAGCTGAGTGGGGAGACCCCATGGGGAGGTTCACTTCCATCTTACACAACTCCTGTCAGGCCATGGCTGTTTCCGACAGTACCACCACAGGTTTGGGCACGCGGAGGTCGCCGTCTGCCCTGACTGCCCACTTGGGAGAGTGCGGATCTTATTCGAGAAGTCGTTATTTTTGAGGTCCACCATTCTGGTCTTGATAATTTTTGTGATTCGATTGCAGCGTGCCTTAAGCTCAGGCAGTCCAGTACGCTGAAACTGCCTGCGAGTAACATTCCGCAATCGAATCAAATCTTTGGTGAGTGTATCGATGTTTAAGGAGTTGCTTACCTGCCGAGCCGTCGGTACATGTTGCTCACGGGCCACCGAGATCGCCTCCTCGATAGCGCACAGCTGGCGGTCGATACTTTCCGGCGTCTCCGGACGCTCCTCGCCAATTCAATCCGACAAGTTGATATACGCCGACGATTTGAAAATATTCAGAACTGTGCCTTTCCTATTTAGACTGACCTTGATGTGTTGCAAGAATGGTGCCAAATTAACGGCATGAATATAAATGCCGGGAAAAGTAGGATTATGTCGTTTACCCGATCACGTTTCCCATTGTTGCAGGAATATACAATGGCTTCACAAGCATTACAGCGTGTAAATTCCATCAAGGATCTTGGAATTGTCATTGACAGCAAAGTGAACTTTAACGAACATATCGCCACTATCACCTCTAAGGATTTTGCGTTACTCGGGTTGACAAAGAGGATTGCTAAATCGTTTACCGACATTCACGCTCTCAAATCGGTATATTGCGCCATAGTCCGAAGCGTGCTAGAATACGCGGTGTAAGTTTGGGCACCGTATCACCGGACGCAGAAGGACCGCATCGAGCGAGTACAACGATCCTTCGTCCGGTATGCTTTAAGAAACCTGTATGAAAACCGCTGCAAGTTAATGGGACTCAGTACCCTGACATCGAGGCGTGTATTTCTACAGAGGGTTTTCTGTTTTGACCTGGTGAGGAATGTGATAGACTGTGAACACTTATTGAGACAAGTAAATTTTTACGCTCCACACCGTTCTCTACGACGCCGCGCACTGCTCTACATCCCCTCACGTCGCACCTTATATGGCCATCATAATCCACTGCTTAGTTGCTGCAGACATTTTAATGACGTGAGCGACTGTTTCGATTTTAATATTAGTAAGACTACGTTTAAAAATAGGTTAAGGTTACTTTAAGTTACAGTTTGTGCAACCATTATATGTTGAAGACGGTGTACAAATAAATAAAAATTAAAAGTAATCGACGGTGTTGTCGACGCACTGCTGGAACCGCTGCCAGTTCACTCGATGATAGTTTCGCCTTGTTAGCTCGTGCCGATTGATCGAGGAGCCCACTTCCGGAACCACCGGATAGTGGTTCGAGCTAAGCTCTTGGAAGACGACCAGCTGGGAGACGTGATTGTGCATGTTCGTGATGTAGATGTTGAGCGTAGCATGGGCCCCGGCCCCGTGTCAACCGGGTAAGGCTGTCAGGGCTTAGGATGGTGTAGTGGCCCTCTAGTTCGTCGTTGGACCAGACGACTCCGTTCCGGTTGGAGACGGTGTTTCCCCACGATTGGTGCTTTGCGTTCAGGTCTCCGGCGATGATGAACTGCCCCTGCCGCCGAGTGAGCTTAACTATATCCCTTCGTAGCTCGGCCAACGTGCCATCGTCGACTTTGGCTTGTGTGGGACAGTAAGCCACGATGAGAGTGACGACTCCGACGGAAGTGGTACTTCCACACCAACGGCTTCAATGAGTTTGAGCTTGCAGTCCGGCAGCAGCCGATGTTGCTTCGCAAGGTGATTGCCACTCCTCCCCCTCTGGAGCTTGTTCGATCGAACCTCACCAGCCTAAAACCCGGAATTGTTGCACTTACTTCGGGCTTCAGGTGGGTTTCGGTGATGAAAGCCGCGTCAATCTCCTTCTCCTGAAGGAAATCGCTGAGCTCGATGATTTTGCTTTTTAGTGAGCAAGCGTTCCAATTGACCAGACCCACCCTAGCAGCCATTTTCAATGACGAACATGCCCAGGGTGAAGATCTGGTCGAAGCGAGTTTTGCAACCGCGTAGTCGCGTTGCCAGTTGGGTGAAAATCGGAACTAGCTGCTCCGATGTGTAGAGCGGTGGGTCGCCCTCGACCGGAAGGGGCTCATTATCCTGACGACGGAATCCAGGGGGAGGAAGCGGGGGCCATTCGCTGGTGGATGGTGTTGGAGCTTGAACTGATGCTGCAGCAGCCGCCAGCTGTTTGTGTGGCTGCAAAGGTGGAAGAATTGATATCGCACGCCGGGGAGCCGGGATGGCCGGAAACTTCACCTCGTTGAGAGCAGGAACTCGGTTCTTTTTCGGCAGGGACCTGGTGGAGGCCTTCTTCCTGATTTCCAAAAACACCGCCCGCTTTGGACAGTCCTTAGTTGTAGCCCGGCTTCATGCGGCAGTTCCTGGTGCCGTGCCCGAAATTGAAGCAGTTGATGCACTGCGTGACGTCGCGGTGCACTGGCCGATATCGCTCCCTGTCAACGACGGTGTAATTTATAACGCCAGCTTCAGGTCCACGTGGTGGAGCCGTGCTCCAGGTGGACCAGGTAAAGCTGGTCGCGATATCTCCTCGTGCACGGCGACCGGTTTCAATCCGCAACTTTCGAGCTCAGCTTTTAGTTCCTCTTCCTTCATGTTGTGGAGTCCTCGCAGCAAAATCTTTAGCGACTTAGTGCCGGGGTGGTCATGAGTGTAGTGCTCATACTTGTGGACCTCGAGAAACTCCACGACGGATTGATGATGGTCCTTGTTTGCCGGCATTACTTTCACGCCCTCGCTGCAGAGCCGAAAAGTACATTTCAGCCCTTTAGCGATCAGCTGGCAAATTTTTGGGCGCAAATCCGGTAGATCGCCCTTGACAAACACGGGCGGGCACTTCTCCTTCCGCTCTGGTTGCACCTGCGGCAGCTGCGATTGCTGCTTCTTCCTCTTTTTCGGCAGATTGCCGGCATCATCAAGCGGCAATGGCGAGAACACGTTGCTCTGCAAAAGCTGCTTGGAGGGGTTACCCGCGCCTCCAAAAGCAGTGCGCTTAGGCACTTTTCCAGCGACCGAATTGGCCACCGAGTCTCTCATGACGGGATGCGCTTGTTGTTATGTATGATGTTTGTTATGTATGAGATCATCTTGGTCCACCTAAATCAGTTAGTGGACTGATTGTCGGCGACTTCTTCGTCCCATCCGGTTTCAGCACGCCATAATTCTTACATCAGAATCTTTCCATGGATTATAAACGCAGCTAATAAACCAAGTGGGTCAATCAGAAACATTACGTAGCACTTGCCTCTTCGTAGGAATTAGCCCACGTTCCAGAAGAAAGTGATTGAATTTCTCCGCACACCGTTAGTATGGTTGTTCGTTGTCACACTGATATTCTTCCCTCCCCCTTCATACGGGAGCTTGGCAGAAGGAAGGTCGTGTGATATGTGCCATCACAAATATTGCCCTCCGCTCGCTTTCAAAATTGACTTCTATAAAAACATTCTTCATGCCTGCCGTATCCCAACGGAACTATCAATTATATACTTTCGCCTCTAATTCTATCATGAACATGTACGTCTAAGTTTGGAAGATGATATTAGCATTTCCATATCATCAAGATTATGTTGCACGGAGCTTGGGTCTCTCCAAGAGTTACTACCAACAACGCCCATGGGTCTGTGTCATGGACGTCCGTACGTCCCGAGCCAGCTCACCTCTTGGGGATCTCAGGGCCGGCACTATACTAAGAAAGACTTACCTGTTCTCATGATTTGTTCTCAATCTGAAAAACAAACGTTTGAAGCATGCAAATAATGTTCGCGACACAAAGTAATTGATTGTTGATGGTTTTATCAAGCGCATTTATTGAAAGCTAATGTGGCATGTTCATAACACATGACATCATACCCTTCAATAATTTCTCATACTTTCGATTGATGCACAACGAACGCTCAAAGTCGTTCGTTGACATGAATGATGTCTCAGCAATTCTAGTCTGAGACCTCAAATTGCAATGCACACATTCAGTGTACCGATTACTAAGTTGCGATGTCATCAATGGCCTTCTCTAATTACACTGGCTTCGACTGTCTCCCGTAGGTAACCCTGTATTCAAAAATCGTTAATAAAGGCATATTAGTTTCAACCGTTCATGAGGTAACGCGTAATTATTGTTGATGACCGCACGGGGTCCTTTGGACCACCACATGGCGACCGTGACAGGACTCGAAAGATAGGAAACATAACAGGGCAAACACTTGAGCTGAGTGAGGAATCACTCCTCAACTTTTAGCTACCACTACTCAAGGCCACAAAATGTGCGAGATATTTTTTTTTACGATTAGCTCTATCAGACACTTTTGGAATAAACTTTGTCGAACTTCACTTCACGCTATCCCAGGATAGGCACTTCGTTGTTTCGAGCAGTTAGATATTTGGTGTGGATTACAGTTAAGCAATATTAGGTCTTCGTATTATAGCTACATACGAATTTCGTGAACGAATTTCATTGGATTTAGATTTAAATTGAAAGTTTTTTTTACTAATATAAACCAAATCATTATATAGCATGTAGGAATTTACATTTACATACATATCTTTTTATTTTCAAATTAAAAGTTCATCAAATTTTTGAAAATAAGTTTGAAAACATTGGAAAAGGTTACACAAGGTACTGCAGTACAGTTAGAAATTTATTTTCTTAAATTGAATTCATAATTACCGAAAAGCTGGTGAACTTCTCCGAAATAGCTAGGAAACGTTTTCTCAAATCACGGAGTGAGGCCAACAAGCAACTGCTTCACAAGATGGAGGAGCACTACTCATCCCGGCTGACAACTGTTTTTCACGATTACATATAGCGCAATAATCGAATGCTAAATGGGACCCATCGTCATTCTGGTCATTTGTGAAGAAGCTTATACGTAATAATGGTATTCCACAGAATGTCTACTTCGAGGACACTAATGCAGATAATGCGAAAGGTGCCGCGAACCTATTTGCTGAATTCTTCATAAATGTGTTCTCACATGTCCCCCCTGCTCATTCACCTGATGAACATCGAGATTGGAAGAGTAGCTTAGAACATTACAATGTCCATTTGCCGCAATTGAATGTTTCTGTTGATGAAGTTCAAAAAGTTCTTCCAAACGTAGATGCTTCGAAAGGCCCTGGCCCCGATCGTCTACCACCATCGTTTGCTGCACCTTTAGCCTCGCCGGTCTCAATCATCTTCAACCGTTCCCTCAACATTAGTGTGTCAAATCCCTTCAGCATGGAAGGTTACATCCATTATTCCAATACACAAGACAGGTAATATACATAACGTGGAGAATTATCGTGGGATCTCCATTCTGAGCTGCCTACCTAAAGTGCTCGAGAAGATGGTATACGAAGTTATGTATCACGCAGTGCATCCAATGATTACCGAGTATCAACACGGATTTATGCGGAAACGATCTACTACGACTAACCTCATGGTGTTTGTCAACTCACTGATTAAATCAATTGAGAAAAAACGTCAAGTTGATTGCATCTACGTGGACTTCAGCAAGGCGTTCGACAAAGTTCCTCATCTACTCGCTGTCGACAAATTGAAATGTATGGGATTACCGGACTGGGTTACACAATGGCTGCAGTCCTATTTGACCGATCGCACTGCCTTTATTAGTATCAACGGAGTCAATTCGCCCAGCTTTGAAATACCGTCGGGGGTTCCTCAGGGAAGCCACCTTGGACCACTAATCTTCATCCTGTTTGTCAACGACCTCTCTACCCGTCTAAAATCGTCGAAACTTATGTTTGCCGACGATCTGAAAATATTCCGTGCAATTGAGTCTAATCTCGACTGTTGTGCCCTCCACCAAGATATTGGCTATCTTTTGCACCAGAGCACTCTGAATGGCATGGAAGTTAACATATCCAAATACAGTGTTATCTCCTTCACCCGCTTGCGCGATCATGGACTATTCAATGGGAAACAACAATCTCCTACGAGTTTCCACAGTTAAGGACCTGGGTAACTGGGTAACCGTAATTGACTCAAAAATAAGGTTCAATGAGCACATCACAATAGTCACAGCAAAATCTTACGCCATGCTAGGCTTTGTGAAAAGGAATACAAACGCTTTCCAGGATGTTTATGCACTCAAATCTATATATTGTGGCATAGTTCGTAGCCTTCTGGAATATGCTGTTGTTGTTTGGGCACCCTACCACGTCGTACAAAATGATAGAATAGAAGCTATCCAACGGAACATCATTAGATACGCTCTACGTGTGCTGCTTTGGAATGACTTCATCAACTTGCCGCCCTATGAAGAAAAGCGCCGGCTTATTTCCCTCGAATCGTTGGCTGCTAGGAGAAAACTGAGCGATTCCAAGCAACAGCATCAAAATTTAAGAAAATTTTTAATTCATGATTTTCTATTGAGTTGAAACTTTGCACAGTTTTTCAATTTCATCTAAATCGTCATTTTTCGATATCAAATCTTCATATTGAGTCACGACTAACTTTTCAAAAGGGTGTATGTGAAAATGGTTCAAAAATATTTAAAAAGCTGCACAGCAAAAACGGAATGTTCGATTGTTATGATTTTTCCAGCAAAGTTAGACAACTAAATGATAGTTCTTAAGAAAATGTGCACAGTAAAAAAAAAATTTTTTCCTTTAAAAATATCATTTTTGTCACAAAAACTCAAATATCTCAAAACCCTATCTTTTTACGAACGTATTTTTTTTTAGAGAAGACGGTCCATTATATTAGCTATCTACCATAAAAATTTGGTGATGGTAAACTAATAAACAAAAAAGTTATGACGTTTCAAACATTTCACAATTTTCACATATAGTAAACAAAAAAATTTCCGTGTATTTTTTTTCAAGAATCGCAGTTTGATGCTGATTTTATTGTTAAGGGCCTTGCGTGAGTTAAACAAGTTGTTTGTATGATATTCCATATTTATGTATTCATCGATATTATGTATATTATATGTATAAATATTATATGTATAAATAAATAAAATGAATTAATATTATCCTAAGTATTAAATTAAATGTGGCAGTTACACAATGTTGTTATAGAAACTCTAAGAGTTTTGGGTTTGAATTTTGGTATGGGTTATGATATCATGAAAACAGTTTATTAATACTTATTTTTTATTTATTTTTATTCAATTTTTTAAAATATCGAACACTTTTGAATTATTATCAGCACAGTTTGAGTATAGTTTTGCTTTAATTTTATTTTCCGACAATGGAATGAAACAGTGAAATTTTTGGGTTCCTTGGATCGTTTTCGCGTTATTAAATTGCTCGCTGAGCTCTGAAGCCTTTATTTCGTACTCTTCAGTAGTAGTAAAACAAAATGATAATTTGGTTAAATCTTTTCTTTTCTACGATTTGCCCAATCAAAAGTTCTTTCGCAGTTTTGATTGGATGCTCACGTTCTTTGGCTAAACTTGCTCTTGTGGCCATGCGCTTTATTGTTCCTCCAATAGCATCACAAGGACCTTTGCCATGTGATGTAGCAAAAAATGCCATTCTGCATCAATTCCGTACATTGATTTAAATTGACATAGGCTCGAAAAATTCTTACGATTTTTGTACTGCGACGCTGCTCCATCAGACATGAAATATATCTTTTGACTTCTTTATGCTTATCAACGCGTAAAAGTTAATCATTTTCAATGAACAAGTTTACGGATACTGAATCGTGTCTTAAATCTTCGGAAATTATAATAAAACTTAAGTGTTCAATTTGCGTACTTCCATTAAAATAAATAACGAATGGATGAATTGTAGCTTGTTGTACGTTCCAGTGATGGGACTGCACTTCATCTTGCAATACAAAGCTGTAATTTTCAGAAAAATCACAAATGACTAAAAATTCACCATTTTGTAATGTATTTTTCGTATTTTTTAAAAAGCTGGATTGTTCTGTTTTAATGAAATCGTGAGGGATTAAACTTTCTAATTTCAAGCAAAAATATCACACAAACTCATCTACAGGTTTTACAATAGTTTCTATGTCACACCTATCCGTGGTCACGCATTGCTCAAATGATAACTGATCAATATATTTTTCTTCAAACCCAGCGAATAAAGTATTTTCCAATGATGAAGAATCTGGACAATCCGAACAAGATCGTAGATAGCAATTTGATGTTGTATTTTCACACAAAAGACTACCAGTTAACATTTTAATATCCTTTGTTAAATTGATTCTTTTCAAACTATGTAAAATAAGATTAATATTCTCATGGGTTGTGCACACACACATTATGTGTTCCTGAATTGGAAAGAAGCTTACATTGCCTTGGCCGAAGGCTTGCAAATGAGGAAAAACCTATTTTAATATTATCGTGAATTTCCTTGAAGCGTGTGTACGCTTCTTTCAAAGTCATCATCATTAATCGTTTTTGGATTGCTTGACGCTTTCCATCTTTTTTTACTGATACATAATCTTTTGACCAGGCATAGCTCGACTTACTTCATCATCTTCAAAATATTGAACTACTATTTCTTTTGTCTCATCTGTTAATGCAGTACTAGACCTAGTATTTTTGGTTGAAAGACAGTTATTCTTCAATTGTTTTGCCTCTTTACTGTATTTCTATTGGTTTTGAACTCATCAATGGCATCCTGAATAGACCACGAACTTGGCAGCATCGACAAAATCAATAATTTTTCTTTCCTTGTCGTGGCTGCATTCGAGAACCTTTCCTTCATATTTATAATTACCTCATCGTAGTCTGTATTTTCCACATCATCAGGCCCTAATTTGAAGAGGTTTCTTCGTACAGCTTCGTTTATTTCACGGTATTTTTTCTCCGGGTAATAAACGTAGTCCATCTTACTCCATTTAATCGGAGTCACTTTTATCCCAGCTATGCCCTCGTTAAAGCGTTCGATGTTGACCTTTTGGATACACTCATCTTCCGATTGATTTGTTGAAACAGATTTCGCTGATGGTACGGTGGCAAGGCTCTCAGCACTTAATACTTCTGGTAATTCCTCAGTTGTTGTTGATACATCTGGCAATTCCTCAGTTGCTGTCGTTTTCGAACTTCCTGCGCTCTGCTCAACCGATGATATACAGATTGCTCTTTTGTCAACGTTTAGACGGCAGGACGTGCAAATGCGTAAATTTGTATTCAATGTGGACATTGGAGCATAACCAGTCGCTTTCAGTTTATCTATGGTGCTTTCGGTGAGATTTCGTAACTCTTTTGAACACTTTTTCCAATCAAACGGCCTACAACAGTTGAGAAAGCGGCTACTCATGTTGTTCGTAATATTTCAATAAACAAAATCACTTTTAAGTTTTTACTGACTAGTTTGGTGTCATTTGCTTGACTGAAGAAAAAAATTACTATAAGATCTTTAACAACTTTAGTAGTAGTATTTTTTGCTTTTTCGTGAGCATTGTCATGGTATGTACCTATCATGCATTTGTTGTTGTTGAAGATACCCGTTTCCTCCCGATCATAAAGTCTATTCTCTAAGAGGTATATTTTTGCAGGTAAACTATAGACGTACACGTGTATATAAATCTTTGATTTTGCAGCTTTTGTCTTAAAATAACATTTCTGATATGTTTCTATCAACGTTATTATCAACAGGTTTCAACACTATTAAAAGAATTTTTCGCCAGTCACGTGCAATGGAAATTATGACACTATCAATACTTTTGATCACAACACTGGATCGTGTCTAAGTTTCTTATAGATGCTATGAATAATTAAATCAAAATATCATGAAAACAACTTGTTTAAATCACGTCCCTTAACAATAAAATCTGCATCAAACTGCAATTCTCGAAATAACTTACACAGAAAAATTTTTTTACTAAGTGTGAAAATTGTGAAATGTTTGAAATGTCATAACTTTTTGTTTATTAGTTTACCATCACCAAATTTTTATGGTAGATAGCTAATATAATGGACCGTTTTCTAAAAAATTACGTTCGAAAAAGATAGGGTTTTGAGATATTTGAGTTTTGTGACAAAATGATATTTTTAAAGGCAAAAACATTTTTTTTTTTACTGTGCACATTTTCTTAAGAATCACCATTTAGTTGTCTAACTTTGCTGAAAAAATCATAACAATCGAACATTCCGTTTTTGCTGTGCAGCTTTTTAAATATTTTTGAACCATTTGCACATACACCCTTTTGAAAAGTTAGTCGTGACTCAATATGAAGATTTGATATCGAAAAATGACGATTTAGATGAAATTGAAAAACTGTGCAGAGTTTCAAATATTTTCGAAATGGTCGTTCAGGATCGACTGACATGCCCCCGTGGAATGCCTCAACTACTACAACGACTCTTTGTGTTTGGACTGCTGAACGGGGATATTAAATGCAGCGCTCTCCTAAGCCAATTGAACTTCCACGCTCCCCAACGAAGTCTACGACAATACTCGCTTTTTTGGCACCCCACCCGTCGTACCAACTACAGCTTCAATGAACCATGGACTATGTGTTGCAGTGTATTCAACGAAACCAGTGTCGTCTATGATTTTGGCATAAGTAAGTCCACATACAGGCAAAGAATTGTCCATTTAGCATAAGTTTTTATCTGTACAACTTCAAGTTGAAGATTTAATAATAAATAAATAAATAAATAAATGAAATATAACATGCTTCTCTTTCGTTCCAAAGCTGTCGAAGTAATACTCTACGTACGTTCCCAGCAATATTCGTTCGGCCGCTCCAGGAAAGCGATCGTTGTGTTCCCTAGCGTTCTTATTTTTCACAAGTAGGGCGGACGCTGGTGAATATGTCGCTAGGGGGAGATGGAGGTTTTGCTTACGTAATTAGTGTACGGCCCCTTATCAGCCGCACGCATTTGTATTTACAATAACATCTCCTTCACGTCGGTGACTCGGTGAAATGTCGGTGAAATATGGCAGAGCTAGTACGACATTACTTCTTCCAAGTCACTTCAAAGCAATGAACTCAGCAATCAAAATCGATCTATTTCTTAATTGGTGAAATTGTACCAGATCCCTAATTAGTTCATCAGTCCACTTTTATCGAGAGTGAAGAAAATAAACCAAACTATCGTAAGCTTACACTACCAAGTAGTAGCGCGGTATGTTAAGACATCCGAACGATTTCTCGCATGTCAGAAAAGAAAGGCTTCTTGCCACATGCCACATCTGACTGACTGTCTGTCGGGTCGGCTGACTGTTTACTGTTTCCCATCAGGTCACCATCGCACTACTGTGTCCAAGTCCGCACGAATCGAAGCAAAACCCGTGGAAAACAGTGTTGGAAAGAGTCCCCCGCAAGACAGCTGCTACTCAGTTAGAGATGTCGCAAATTAATCGATTACTTCGATTAATCGATTATTTGTTGTGATAATCGATTAATTTTGAATCGATTACTTCCCAACGATTAATCGATTCAATAATCGACAAGAATCGAGAGTAATCGAGTAGTTACTAATCGATTAATCGGGATTTTACGACAACTTTTAGATGTCGATTACTTCGATTAATCGATTCATCGTTATGATAATCGATTAATTTTGATTCGATTACTACTCAACGATGAATCGATTCAACAATCGTCAAGAATCGAGAGTAATCGATTAGTTACTAATCGATTAATCGAGATTTTACGACATCTCTATACTCAGTAGCCAGCACCGTTGATGTTGGTTCGATAAAATGATACATCGCCGAGGCCCACCGACCGATTGGAGATCGGAAGCTGAGGACCGAGGAAAGGCAAATGCAACATTTCATCTTCGCACCGCCATCCACTGAGCGCCCTTCCGCGGCTTCCAACTGGCGGCTGTCGTGTCGACTTTTCCCAAAGACGCGGATGACACACGCAGCTTAGATGGTATTTATTTTATTTTGCTCGTTTTTATGAAATCTTAGACAAATTAGTTCTCCGGACTGAAATGAAGCGATAATCGTGCCAGCTGATTAATGAAGCGTGTTGATTTTTCTTCTCACACGGTGCTCCCAATATGGGTGAGTTTTTTTTAATCTTTCCCTCTGACTACTGGCCCTTTGGATGACTTGGGAAACATGGCGATAGAAGTATCGCATTTCATAAAGAAGATTAAAGCGATTTATACTGAGTGCAGCGACCTCGACGATTTCGAAGTTTGATTTGAACCAAATGTTAAACAAATATGTATTTATAGATTTGCAGGATTAATTCTTTTTTCTTTCGCGATGAGATTAAAATATGTTCAATAAGATGAACATGGGACCGGTTCACCGTAAGTAAGAAAAAAAAGTAGAGAGTCAAGAATGTGAAGAATGGAACACTCCCAAAGAACTTCCCGTGCGAATTTCCTGAACAATTTCTCGAGGAAATTCTAAAGTCTTTTCCGAGGATACTCCGAAGAATTTTTCGAAAATCAAAACAAAATTTCTACTCACGCAATTTAAGGTATTCAGATGCAATTCGGAAAAGTTTGAGAGATTTTTGAGGGAATTGTATAAAAATCATTAAGAAAATATTCCTGAAAAATGCAGAACCATTTTTCTTTTTAATTTCTTTGGAAAATTGGGGGTACTTTCCAAGAGAAACTCAAACAACTATTTTGGAGAATTTAAATAAATCTCAGAAAAGTCAATCTCACTGAAATTATAAAAAAGATCCCAGGAAACAAATGCAATAAAAATACTGCCACTACGACACACGCAGGGGGTAATACGCGATATATCTCGCCACAAACTCAAAAAAAACATAACCACATTATTACCAATAACAAATGAACTGCGACTAGTATCCGTAAACTTTGATCATAATTTAACCAGACCATTACGTTCTAAACTTAGAAAATTTAGTATCGAACTAGTTTTCAGCAGCAGGAACAACCAATTTTAAATATCACTTGAAACTACAAAGGACGCCGTTGACGCCTTAGGAAAATCTGGAGTATATAACATATCAAGCCCTCACTGCGACAAAATCTACATAGGACAGACAAAACGAACATTAGGCACAAGATTCGAAGAACATTTAACGAACATCACCATTTAACTAAATCTAACATGTCAATACTCAGACACATCCAAAATTCTTGGAAACTTGACGTAGCCGGAAGCATGGAAATATACAAATAAAAACAATTAAACTTACTAAACCAACACTGAAGAAATTTTTAAGTAGAAATTTAAAAAAAACTTAGGCCCTGTTTACATATAAATTGTTTTATTCTCCGGCCTTTTCTTGAATTACATTGATTAACCACTTCATCCACATTTTTTTTGCCATGCCCGAGCAACACACTTGTTAAAGAGGAGTTTTTGTGACTGAATGCGACCGAATTGAGTCATATGAGAGTATCTGCAACCAATTAAGTAGAAGTGCAGTAGAGATATGCAATTTAGTCGCTGTTGTCATATACTGGATCTCCTATCAGGTTTCAACCTTCGGAATCCAGACAACGATCGCTTAGTAGCAGCAAATATCGGAATGGTGATGAACACCTTTACAGACAAATTTTGGCAGAAGATCTATCAAATGTGGATGTTCCTGCAGGATGCTGGGTCATTAGACCGAATGGTCATTAGGCCGAATGGCCATTAAGCCGAATGAGAAGTGGGGATTGAGAAGTGAGTAGTGCGAAGTGAGGAAGAAGTAGAACGGAAGAAGTAGAACGGAAGAAGTAGAACGGAAGAAGAATGAAAGAAGTAAGAAGAAGAAAAAAGAAAGAATAGAGAAGGAAGAAGGAAGGAGTAAGAATAAAGAAGGAAGAAAGAAAAAGGAAGAAGAAAGAAGAAGTAAAACGAAAGAGGAAAGAAGAAAGAAAGAGCAAGAAAAAAGAAAGAAAAAACCCAACCTAAATCACTGAGTAGTGATACTGCCTTTCTCGCATTTAACCAAGACACCAACCTTATGTTCGATATACCATTTTCTTCTTAACTTTTAAACGCATCGGTCGATCGTTATCAAATTCAATAGTAATCAACTAGGCTTTGTCCCCTGTCTACTGTTGCGAGAAAAGATTACTATATGAAAACTTGTCCAATGTTTTTCCTAGCTTTTGTGCACACATATACACACACACATACACACTGACAGACAGGGGGCAGCAGGGACTTTGTGCAAAGGCCTGACGACCCCTCCCTATGGCCACTGCGAGTTAGACCGGGATCATCGTCCCTAACCCCTAATCCCAAGGCGTTAAGCGACCCGTGCCGAGGGAATGCATGGCTAGGGGGGTGAAATAATGTGCTAGGCCTTTAACGGAGCATGTGGGTACCTGGGCACTAGGGTGGTTCAAAAATAGATTTTGCTCCACAGCGCTTATCTGATTCTTCACCATGTTCTCTGTCCTCTGAAAATTTGAGCTCATTTGGATTAAAACTGATTTAGCACAAGCCGTTTCAAGTTTGCATGTAAATTAGTATGGGGAAATTTATTTTTTCATTATACTGTTAATGACGTTCCCCCCATTTAGCGCAGGTTAAAAGAAAACCTACATAGCTAAAAGGAATACTCAACAGCTTTCACCCAACGAAAACCGCATGTTGATTGATCGCCCCAATAATTAGTAATCGATTTTAAGACAGGTTGCGAATCTTTAGTCATGATCGTTAAACTTCTTTGAGGGCATCACTGAAATGTGCAGTGCAACATAGTAGCCTGAATTTGTGTGTGCTATCTTTCGCGCCACGAGCAGCAATGTTGCCTGTTGATGAGTTATGCAATTAGCTCCAGAAAACCACGGTATAGATTAAATTCGATTACTAATTATTGGAACGATTAATTGAGATGCGGTTTGCACTGAGTCAAAGCTGTTGAGTATTCCTTTTAGCTATGTAGGTTTTCTTTTAACATGCGCTTGATGGGGAAGCGTCATTAACAGTATAATGAAAAAATAAATTTCCCCATACTAATTAGCATGCAAACTTGAAACGGCTTGTGCTAAATCAGTTTTAATCCAAATGAGCTCAAATTTTCAGAGGACGCTTAGAACATGGTAAAGAATCAGATGAGCACTGTGGAGCAAAATCGATTTTTTGAACCACCCTACTGGGCACCCTCCACAGTAATTGTCCCTTACCGAGCAACTCGTGGGACCAAAATGAAAAACCAAGTAAATTCTTCAATTAGTGGTAGTAGTGTAGGCGACAACCCCTTCGCAAGAGGTGGGATGTTCAGGTCTCCGCCTAGGAGGCCAGAGGCAATAGTCGGCAGCTCAGTGCGCAGCGCCAGCGTGGGTCACTTAACCTTTCTCTCGGTTAAAAAAACGCCGGTAGAGGTTATTGACGGCCCATGGCTTGTGGAGGCAATGAACCGCAAACGCGATGGGCTTTCGGCCTTCGGGGTGGCAACGGAACAGCTGGACGTCATCATCGACTTTGCGTCATCGAAGCATAATATCAGTAAGGACCTCAAGAGGAGCTTGCAGAAACTTCGAAAGTCGATGCTGGACGCCAAGCTGGAGAGGGCGGTCGGGACGGCCAAGTGTAAACCCGTGAAATCCGCGGAGTCGAGGTCTACCCAGACTGAGGCCCAAGGATTCGCGGACTCGGGCGAAGGCGTGCCAGCGAAGACGGTGGTACCAAAGTCTACCCAGACTGAGGCTCAAGTATTTGCGGGTACGTCGGGGGTGACTGCTCCAACGGAGCAGCTTGAGCTTGATTGACTGCTCGTAGTTGCTACTCCATTATGACCAGATCAGCTGTTCTTGCACAGGGAACCAACAGATGATTGCTTGGGACTAGCACACATCTTCAATGTACAAGTACTGGTGATCTCATTTGTTAGGTCATACTGGCGCCTGCCACGTCAGAATGCAAGTCAATGTAGGGAAGGGGGAGGAAATGATGATGCAATCACTCGCCCACTGCAAGCCGAATATACCTCTGCACTTGCCACGAGTTCATGCGGAATTTGTTGGAATTTCTGGGTTAGGTTGGAGAGGCAGGGTCCGTCTTGGTTAACGAGCTGCCAATGTGATAGATAGGAGAAGGTAACTGATGGAATTTCTAATTGGATGTAGGAAATTAGCTCTATAGTTCATTTCCAATTCTAGCAGATTACTGTTAGAATACTAAAGTTGAAGGCATAGGAATAGTAATGGAAACGGTATGGAAGTCCATTTCCAGTTCTAGCGATTGCTAGAACATGAGAAATAAAGAGAAAGATAAAAAGTAGGAGAATGGATCGGACCTGGGATTGAACCCACGACCTCCTGCGTATGAGGCAGAAGCAGTAGCCATATGACTACCAAGCCTGCTTCGAAACAAGAGAGATCACGCACTGAACTGATTAATTTTATTGCCGGCCGTGCAATGCAGAACACAATAATTCGGCCGACCGCGCGATCGTTCTGCTGTCCGAAACAAGAGAGATCACGCACTTAACTCATGACTGCTTCAACGGAGCAGACACAAAAACGGGGGAGACAGTCTCCAGGGGATGAGCTCCCTGCGGGCCGCTCCAAAACGCAGAGGGTTACTACCCCGAACAAGGGTAGTGGGGCTGGGAAGCTGAACCCCGGCTTGGTACCTCCAAAACCGGGGGACAAAGGACCTGGAAAGGTCCGTCCACCCCGGAAAGACGGTGGTAAGGCGTTACGGCAGAGCTCTCAGCCGCACCAGACCAGGGAAATAGAGGGGGATGACGCCTCCTGGACCCTGGTCAAGAACAAGAGGAAACCAAAGACGTCAAGGGCCGAAAAGAAGGCCCAGGCGAATGAGGGTAGCAAGAAGTCTAGGGTAGGCGCCAATCGCTCCAGGGCGATGCCCTAGTCATCACGGCGGACGAGGCTAAGTACTCGGACGTTTTGAAGGCGATGAGGAGTGACGTCAAGCTCGGTGAACTCGGCGCCGACGTACGTCAAATAAGACGTACCCGGATGGGCGAGATGATCCTCGAGCTGAAGCGGGGCGTCTCGCAAAAGGGCGCCGCCTACAAGAAGTTGGCGGAGGAAGTCCTAGGCGAGGTCAAGGTGAGGGCACTCACGACGGAGGTGAATCTAAGGGTTAAAGACCTGGACGAGATCACCGAAGTCGAAGAGTTCGTCACGGCACTGCGGCGACAGTGTTAAGTGGAGACGCCCACCGCAGCCGTTCGGCTACGGAAAGGTCCGGCAGGGACGCAGGTAGCATTGGTTCGGCTATCTGCAGCGGACGCCTCCAAGGTAGTCAAGTTAGAGAGCGTCAAGGTGGGATGGTCGGTATGCCCTGTGGGCATATACGAGCAACCCGAAGTTTGCTTTCAGTGCCTGGAACCGGGGCACTAGCAATGGGACTGCAAAGGCCCTAACAGAAGCAATCTCTGCCGACGCTGCGGATTGGAGGGACATAAGGCACAATGCTGCACGAATCCTCCCAATTGTTTGATTTGTTCCAGCAAAGCTGTGAACAGCAAGCACCCCATGGGGGGTTCGATGTGCCCGGCGTTTAAGCGTGCTGCAAAATCACAGTGCAGGTAACGCAGCTGGCTTGCTCGGTCTCTCCCTAGTGTTTGGTGTGCGCAGGTTTAGAGGAAACGGCGGAACACGTGTTGCTCGTCTGCTCACGTTGTCGCGCAATGCGTGACCACATGCTTGCCACATGTGGTCTGGACACTACCCCGGACAACCTAGTTCGGAGGATGTGTAAAGATTAAGTTGGCTGGAACGCCGTTTTATCGGCTATCGCTCAAATCGTCTCGGAGCTACACAGAAGGTGGCGCGTGGACTCAAGGATGGCTAGTTCAGGCGCAAATAAGAGGTGGACCAAGGGATCGGAGTCGGCTTCATGGGTCATACCGGTGGTCATGCTCTGTGGTCGAACTCGATCCTTTTATCGAACAAGTGGCCGCGCGAAGAACAACATGGTATCGTCGCTTTCGCGGCGTCGGTCAACCGGGCGGGTTCCGAGCCCGAGGACGGAAAGGGGTCCTTGTCAAGGCTGGGGCAGGCGTAGGCCTCGCGTCGGCAAGTCCCTCTGTGTGCTGGCGAATAGGCCCTATCGCAGAAAGGTCAATTTGGGGTGCACGCGGCATCATCATTCTTGATACCAGTCGTGCAGAGGGAAGCAGGCGCGAAGTCGACCCTTCCCACCTTCCGAGGACATAGTCTGTTGAGCAGATTCCCCCTCCATTGTTTAGGAAGAAAAAAAAACACACACACACACATACACACAGACGGGTTAGGGACAAAAGGTCGAAAGGACAAAAGGTCGAAAGACAAAACATCGAAAGACAAAAGGTCGAAGGGACAAATGGTCGAAAAGGACAAAAGGTCGAAAGGGACAAAAGGTCGAAAGGACAAAACGTCGAATGGGAACAAGAAACTGAAACGGGGAGATTCAATCCCGCACCAAAAGTCCCGAACAAAAAGTTAGATCCAAAAACACACAAGATCAGTAACTTTAGAAACGGGAAAGACGGCTCTATTATTGCTGAGTGTGCAACAGGGTATAATGTTAACGCTGTCAAAGAAGGCATTCAAAGCGAATTGGGTGAGAGTTATAACGCTGTTGTCCCATCATCGGTGCCAAGATTGAAAGTGATGGGCATGTCTGATAAATTTTCCTCCGATGACTTCATTCAGATCTTAAAAGATCAGAATGAAGACATCGCCATAAATGATGTTAAAGTCGTTAGGATGTATGAAAATCCACGTTTTAAGTACAACAAGTACAACGTGGTAATTGAAGTCGATAAAGAGACTCATAGTTGTTTGTTAACCGCGAAAAAGGTAAACATAAGGTTTGATCGGTGCCTTGTAGTTCCAGAGATTAGCGTTTTGAGGTGTTTCCAGTGTGGAGAATTTGGGCACATGAGTACGGAGTGTAAGAATGACATTGCGTGCTCAAAGTGCAGTGAACGTCACAAGACCTCTGATTGCACGTCAACTGTATTGAAATGTGTCAATTGTTTAAAATGAATAAGGAACGTAAAATTAATCTGGACGTTAACCACGGGACATTTAGCACCGAATGTAAAGTTTACAAAAGATTATTTGATCGGAAAAGAGCAGCTTACGTTTCAATGAATAGCAACCAAGTTCCAGTAGTAATGTGAATCAGTTAAATATTTTGTATTTCAATATTGCTGGGTTATCCACAAACTACGTTGCCTTACGTAAGATTGTGGAAGATACACGTCCGTTTTAGTCTTTCTATCTGAAACACATATTATCGACATTGATGCTTTTGATCAATATAGTATTCCGGGTTACAGTGTGGCTGCTTGTTTATCACATTCGAGACACACTGGCGGTGTTGCTATTTATGTCAAAGAATCGGTTCAGTTCAAGCTTCAATTGAACGAAGTTTGTGATGGAAACTGGTTCTTAGGCATTACAGTTGTACGTGGCATGAAGATGGGTAACTATGGTGTTTTGTATCACTCTCCCAGTTCTAATGACCAGCGATTTGTTGAAATTTTTGAAAACTGGTTGGAGAGGTTTCTAGATCATAGCAAATTAAATGTACTCGCTGGCGATTTCAATATCAATTGGTGTGACGTTCATAATTCGAAGCATTTGAAAAATTTGGCAGATTTTTTCAACTTAAAACAGAAAGTTTTTGATTATACGCGTATTTCCCGGCACAGTAGAACTTTAATTGATCATGTTTATTCTAATTTTGATTCAGTTAATACTGTTATTAATTGCGATTTAAAAATAACCGATCATGAAACAATAGTAATCAATGTTGATGATAATAAAGGTAATAATAGTAATGTAAATAAATTGAAGTGTTGAGGAAATATTCGAAACAAGCAGTTTCGAATCTTGTCGAAAGAAACGTGGATTTTCAAACAAATGGCGGATCTTTGGATCACAGTTCAGCTGTTCTCACGAATGTCATAAAAACCTGTACCAATCAATTAGTTGAACAAAAGTTTGTATCTCAAAATAATTCGAACAGCTGGTACAATTTAGACCTCTTGCGCCTTAAACGTAAAAGGGATAAGTTGTACAGAAAATTTTGTAGACATAACAGTGATTATCGTTGGAATAGGTACCAGGTTGCGCGTAATAAATATTCGCAACGTTTGAAACGTACGCGATGCGAATATATTCAGAGGAAAATTGATCAACATCAAAACAACAGCAAAGAGTTATGGAAAATATTGAAATCACTTTTGAAACCTAGTACTAGTAAACCGCGGTCCATAACTTTTGATGGCACACTAGAACTATCAGAACAATTAATTGCAGATAAGTTTAACGAATATTTTGTCAGCAGTGTTTCATCTATTAATGCATCTATTGAATTAGTTGATGAACCCGACGAAATACGACAGCCGATCGATGTTAACTGTAGATTTGAAGGCTTTCACCCAATAACATTGGAAGAATTAAGGAATATTTGCTTCTCGATGGGAAAAACGGCTGGTGTAGATAACGTAAATGCAAAAGTGATACAAGACTGCTTTGATGTCATCGGAGACAGCTTGCTGGACCTAATTAATGAATCTATACAAACTGGGCACGTGCCACAAGTTTGGAAGGAATCCTTTGTGATTCCTATACAAAAGTTGCTGGAACGATTAAATCCGAAGAGTTTCGTCACATCAACATGTTGCACACATTAGAGAACATTGGAGAACTTCTTACAAAAGGCCAGCTGCTAGAGTATTTAAATAATAATAACTAAATAATAATAACCGGAACAATCGGGATATCGAGAAGGTCATTCTTGTGAAGCCGCATTGAACTTGGTATTGGCTAAATGGAAAGAGCAAAAAGATACGATTGTTGCGGTGTTCTTGGATCTAAAACGCGCTTTTGAAACAATTTCTCGGCCCTTATTGTTGAAAACAATTCAGCGCTTTGGAATTTCGGGTTCTGCTTACAAATGGTTTGAAAGCTATTTGAGTGACAGAACTCAACGGACTGCTTTTAACGATTGTGTATCAAGTCCCGTGGAGAACACGCTCGGCGTGCCACAGGGAAGTGTATTAGGGCCTATTTTATTCATTATGTATTTTTTTGTGATTTTTTACTTTATTGACGTAATTATTAATTTAACTTTTCTTTGTGTTGTCTACAAGAGTTTGAGCCTCGCGCGCGAAATACAGGTATAAATTATTTCAAATTTAATTTTCATGTGCCACATTTTGATCTGTTTGAATGATTAGGAGTGAATGACTTTTGTATGGTTACTGCTGAAAGAGTTTTGAATGTTCGATATAGCTATCCAGTAGATTGTTTCGCGGTTAAACTGAAACTTTTGATATCGACGGAGCGGTATCACAAGTGTTGGTGCCTGTATTGTCGAGAATCATGAATACTATAGATACATACTAGTTGTTGAACGAAAATTGACTTGATACGCGATTCCTGGTGAAACTTTTGAAATCTGTGCGAGAGGTATCACAAGTTTTGCATTTTCATAGAGCTGTATGTATCACTACTGATGTTTTAGCAAGATTGCGGTTTTGGAAAGATCAGTTTTTTAAATTTATATTTTTTGCTGTATAGTGATGTAAAATATTCAAATTTATATCTGTCATAAGAAATCGGATCGTTTTTCTTTTTGGAAATTCGATTAAATGCATATCAATTAATTATCTTAAAGATAACTCGTCTAGCTCAAACCCTTGTAGGGGTATGTGGCGGGACCATCATCATCATCATCACCAGAGTTGCCTTACACAATTTGCAAAACTCTGCTTTTTTTTATTTTTTAACTATTTTTAATAATAAAATAAAATTCATTCAATGAGTACAGATGGATGATTGAGTTTTCAAAATGTAACTTCGTTCTCTCACAATGGCGCACGCCACACATTAAATACACCGGCATGTATTAAGGTTCCCCCAAACACACGCGATGGTTCATAGTAATTACTCCTTCTTTGAAAATTGCTCATTCTTCAGCTTTGATTGATGAGATGAGTGTGTTATTTCTGCTTGAAAATAAATGCTTTTAACAAAGAATAGAATAGAATACAACCAACTTGTTCTTTATTGACCTTTTGTCCCTTTAGACATTTTGTTCTTTTCGACCTTTTGTCCCTTTCGACCTTTTGTCCTTTTCAACCTTTTTTTCCTTTCGACCTTTTGTCTTTTCGACCTTCTGTCCCTTTCGACGTTTTCTCTTTTCGACCTTTTGTCCTTTCGACCTTTTGTCTTTTCGACCTTTTGTCTTTCGACCTTTTGTCTTTCGACCTTTTGTCATAGATTCCACACAGACATCACCTAAATTCGTCGAACTGAGTCGATTGGTATATAACACTATGGGTCTCCGGGTCTTCTATACAAAGTTTGTTTTTAAAGCGATCATATAGCCTTTACGTATACTTAGTATACGAGAAAGGCAAAAAGGAACAAGAATGAAGAAAGAAGAAAGAAGAATGAATAAAGAAGGAAGAAGGGAGAAGAAGTAAGTAAAAAAACAGAAGGATGAAGAAAGAAGGAAGAGCAAAAAAGAAAAAAACGGAAAAAGAAGAAAGAAAGAAAAAGGAAGATGCAAGAAGGGAGAAAGAAGAAGGGGTAGGGCTCCATTTTGCTCATAACCGTTGCAGCGGTCCTAGATTGTAGGTATCATTTGATTTGGGAGCCTAAAGTAGAATCCCAGACAAAATTGATCCCTGAGAGCCCGTTTTGAAGAATCAGTGACAGATCATATCCTTAAAGACGAACTTTTCGGAATCCCGTTTTATACCACCTCGCGTTTTCAAAGGCACCACTTTCAATTTTTTGCATTCGTACACACCAAAATCTTAAATCGCCTTTCAGCAAAATGCTTGCTGAAAATAAATCAGCAATTTTGAAGTTTACTGAAAGTCAGGAATTTGATTTGACCTAACTGAAACTCAGCATACTTCTTCAGATTACTGATCTTTCAGCATTTCCCATCGACTTGACAGTTTCTTAGTTTGAATTGAAGAGAAGCACATTTTTAGTTAGAGCAGGAGTTTCTAATTGTTGTTTTTAATGTGTGTTATTTATTTAAACACTGATTTCCCCTTCATCCTAAATGAAACTGGTAAGTATTTTAACTTATAAGTCATATTTGCTAAAGATTAATATCGAATAATTGTATGTAAAACTATACATATTTTCAGCCTATCCAATCGCAGAGGACGTCCAGCGATCGGGTCTTTTCAATCACACAGGTCTGATGCATGTGTATGTTTATCATAACAATTTTGAATTTTTTATGTTTTCTTTTGCAAATAAATATGAAAAATAAAAATCAATATGTTAATATTTGGAATCGAAAAATAAATTCAAATATTTTGATGAATTTTATCAGCATAATGCTGTCAAATCCTGCAACGGCCGAACCAACTGAATTTTTGCTGAAATAATTGCTGATCGTTCGGCTCGGCAAAATTCAGCAAAATTTTGCTGATTTTCGGCGAACAAAATTTGGTGTGTGTGGCTAACACGATGATTCTTTTATACCCATGGAAGGCGAGACAATTTCCAATCCGAAAATTGCCTAGACCGGCACCGGGAATCGAACCCAGCCACCCTCAGCATGGTCTTGCTTTGCAACCGCGCGTCTTACCGCACGGCTAAGGAGGGCCTCCAATGCCAACAATATCAAAGGTAAACATAAAAACGCGACGCAATTATATCGCTTGGCGACTGCGATTTTGTCGCCGTTGGTATGGAAGCGTAAAAGGAACATTGCCTGCAGCGACCCAACGCTTAGGTCTGGGGGAGCCTTTATACACTTGCTTCCTGTTGCTTCTCTAAATTGAACTAGGCCCTACATAGCATAACAGGACCCATAACAGGAACATATGAATTATGCATTCATTTTGTCGTTTGTAAATGCCCTGTAGATAATGGTATGGTTTTATATTGCGTCATTTAGAATCAATAATTCATCACTCGAAATTATCAGTCGTGAGTCAGTTGCCAATAAAATAAATATTGATTTTTGGAACCATCGTTTGTATACGTTTTCCTTAAATGCCTCTCATATCCATAAAAAATACATTACACACATCTCAGCGCGACGCGACCAGATCGTTAGCACCAAAAAATAGTGATCTCCGCCCAGAATGTCATTATTCATCAACATAAAAACTCCCTCCGGTGCCACTACCTGTCGAGAGCCAGTTGCTGTTTAGTGTTTAGGTCGAAAAAAAAACGCAAATGCAACTTTGATGATAGAGCATCGTGAACACGCAAAGGGGCACACATGTTAATCGACAGTCCGTTATTCTAAGCCGTCAGCACCGACGACGACGATAACGACTGCATACGCATTTTCATCCCATCCGGGGATGGAGTCTGCCTGGAGTGGTGTTGCGCCACTTGTCGGCTGATGAAGCGAACCCGGGATGGAGTGTGCGGATGTTATGCTGATGAAGCTCCTCGTTTGAATCCCATACCGTTGATCATTTGACAAGCGCACCATCGCGTCGGATGCAGACATCAGTCAATGGGGTGCGGAGGTCTGAGGCGTGTAGATTAACTGATGCTGATGCATCCGAAACGCGGTCCCCTCCAATGATCGGAGCCCCATGAGGTGCGTACGGACTGATGAGCGACACACATTTCCATACCGTCCCGTGTGTGTCGTCTTCACACCGCGACCGGGCGTCACATCATCTTTTACCTATCTTCTAACGAACGTTTTCATTAGAAACCCGATATTGGGAAACTGGTCTCATAATTTACAGCTATTTTTAATATAGAATTAATATTTCTCTTTTTTGTTTCAGTCTGTCCAGTCAGTTCCGCTCGATTCACCACGCTGCGCCACATTTGCCTTTGGTCCCTCTCGTAAATCATGCCCGATCTGTATTGGTTCGCTGTCTGCTACAGTATCTAACGCTCGTTATTGCTCCGATTAACATATAACGAAGTCACCCGCTCTCCTTCGAACCGGATGGTTTTATTTACATTGGGACCCATAAACGCGCTGTCGCTGCCCGACTAGAGTAAAGTTGCAACTTATCACTAGGTTTCATGAAACAGATCGTGGGTCCCATTTGTAGATAAAATAACAAAAATATTGAAAACGTGAGATTCAAACATATCCTGTTATAATTTGTAAACATATTGATTTGAAATTGATGGATAATACTAAATGATTTAATATTGTTTTGTTGTTCTAGTCGGGATGCTATTGAGTATCATTGCTATCAGGGGGCGGTTGCATCCTACGAATCCAACTGCTGCCCGGCTTTAAAGAAGCACTACATTTAATCGATGGGGCCCTCCTTAGCCGTGTGGTAAGACGCGCGGCTACAAAGCAAGACCATGCTGAGGGTGGCTAGGTTCGATTCCCTGTGCCGGTCTAGGCAATTTTCGGATTGGAAATTGTCTCGACTTCCTTGGGCATAAAAGTATCATCGTGTTAACCTCATGATGTACGAATGCAAAAATGGTAACTTGGCTTAGAAACCTCGCAGTTAATAACTGTGGAAGTGTTTAACGAACACTTAGCTGCGAGGCGGCTCTGTCCCAGTGTGGGGATGTAATGCCAATAAGACGAAGAAGAAGAAGAATACATTAAATCGATTGCAGTTAAGACACATCTTTCTGTAACGTTGGGCTACGAAATGGTGAGTTGACATCCAGGAAGTTCCCCGCAAGTACTAATACTCACGCTTCCACGAGTCTTCCGATGACATTTGACCACCAGTTAAAAGTTGTAGCTGGTAGTGAAGCCTGGACACTGTAGTCCTGTTGACATCAGCTTGAGTAAGAGGGTGCGTCCTGTAAGGCCTGCCGAGGATATGGTGAGGTTGAAAGTGGACTCTGTTGAAATTCTATAAAAAAAACTGCATGTATCCGCAAGCAGAGGTGCGGCTCCAACAGCGTCTGTTCTGGTATCCAGCGGATGAGTATGGAATGATATTCCCCGGAAGCTATACCTAAGATGGCAGGCCCATCCCGGTAGATAGGGATCCTTGGGCCAACAACCTACTGTTCCTGAAACATCATTTTGTTCAAGAATCCGGCAATAGAAGAATACGGTCTGATTTTACAACAACGACTCTTGTGCGAAACAACGGACACGAACTGGAACATGGAACGTTTTAACCCTAGCCCAGCAGGGTAAATTGGCACAATTTGCCAATAAAGCACACCGCATGAAACTTGAGATTCTGCGACTGAGTGTAGTCCGTTGGCCAAACCTTAGAGAACATAGAATGTCATTGGGACAAATTTGACTATACTCTGGTCTACGAGGTGAACCCGCTCTCGGTATCGTGGAGTTGGCTTCCTACTAAGCGCCCAGGTACACTCTGCGCTAATAAAGTGGGAACTCATAAATGAAAGGATAATCATTACCAGATTTAGAACACGGGTCCGAAACCTTACTATGATTTAATGTTATGCGCCAATCGATGCTGCCGATCTGCAAGACAAAGAGAACTTCTTCAGCCAACTCAATGCCGTCGTAAATAGAATTCCGAAGGGTGATATCAAGATCTGTATAGGCGACTTCAATCCAAAGATCGGATTCGACAACTCGAATCATGAGCGCATCATGGGACGCCATGGACTCGGAGAAATGAGCGAAAACGGAGAGCTGTTCGCACAATCTTTTGGTAATAAAGACATGGTGATCGGGGGATCGCTCTTCGCGATGCTCTTCGCGAATCCGTTCGAGTGTGAACGGATTCTCTGGCCGATAAAGAAGAGAGAGCCACAGCAACCGGGGACATTCACCTTTTTTATGATATCTCACGACACTTGCGCGGAGCGAATATGAATGTATTTAGTGTAACACACGTCAAAACTGAAACTCCATCAATGCCATCCAGAACATGAAATCGAACAAAGCCCCAGGGGTCGACCGCATATCAGCCGAGATACTCAAAACTGACCCGATGACAACTACTGCATCATTTATTTCGTAATATCTGGAATACCGCAACTTGGCGGTCGGCTGATTGCAAGGTATCTTAGTGAAAGTGCCCAAAAAAGGGTGACCTGACTGTATGCAATACCTGGTGAGGAATTATGTTGCTGTGTATCGTTCTCAAAGTTCTATAGAAAGTTATCCTAGCCCGGATTTAGGAGAAGGTCAATGCGACTCTCCGGCGGCAGCATATTGTCACGCTCTGTATCATTCTGGAGCAGGTAATGGAATTCCAAGAGTCCCTCACTTGGTATTCATTGACTACAAAAAGGCTTTCGACAGTCTCAATCACGAAAATATGTGGGGCGCCCTGAGACGCAAAAGAGTTCCTGAGAAAATCATAAGCCTCATGGCGGCGCAGCTTCAATAAAGAAATGTAAGAAGTCGTCCAAAATATAACTTGACAATAGGTCAATGTGATAACTAGACATGGACCAGCATGGAGATGTTTCTAGTTGATCCTTTTTACCACTCAGGATTTACAGGACCAATAAATAGGTAACTCATTTGACCAAACGCCATTGTTTCGAATGTCATTTGGCCGAGTATTTGAACTTCGTTTAAATGAAGTAAGATTGTGATGTTTGAGGTAAATGGCAAGTATACTATAGTTAAAAGTAAGATATGAAAAATGAGAAGTAAATGATGAGAAGTGAGGTATGATAGATGAGAAGTGAGAAGTAGGAAGTGAGTAGCGAGGAAAACAAAAGCAAGAGGTGAGCAATGAGAGACGATAATTGAAAAGTGAGAAACCAGATGATGAGAAATAAAAGTAAGTAGTGTAGTATAAGACAGCAGGAAGCAGGAAGAACGGAAAAGAAGGATTAAGTTAAGCAGTCCCAATACAGCGTTATGAAAGAAGTAAGAAGCAAGAATGACATACAAAATAACGAAGAAGGAGGGAAAAGGACGAAGGAAGAAGGAGGGATTCTTATAAGGAAGAAAAATGAAACGGGAATAGGCAGAAATAAGGAGTAAGGAAGAAGGAAAAAAGAATTAAGATGAGGAATATAGGGAGAAGGAAGAAAAAAAGAAGAAGAGGAAGAATTAAAAGGAAGAAGAAAGAAGCAAATAAGAGAATAGAAGAAATGAGAAGGAAGAAGAAGCACCAAGAATAAGGAAGAAGGAAGAAAAAAATGATGAATAATGAAACAAGAAGGAAGAAGAAAGACGGAAGATGGAAAAAGGAAGAAGGCAGGAATAAGCAGTAAAGATTAAAAAAAGGAAAGATGGAAGATGAGAGAAAAAAGGAAGAAGGTGGAAGAATAAGGAATAATCACTCAATTCTCACATTTTATGATATTTACAATCTATATCATTATAATCATCATTATAATTATGAGCTGCAAAATGGTGGGTTGACATCATGGAAGGAGCGCCCAACAGAGCTCTTGTCCCCACAAGTCCCTATCTCACGCTTCCACGGGTCGTCCGATGACAAAAGACCGCCAGCTAAGGGTTGTGTACTTAGCTGGTAGTGCAGCCTGGGCACTGTTGTCCTTCTGACATCAGCTAGAGTGAGAAGGTACGCCTCGAGCGTCTGTTCACCAGGAGGTGCGGCTCAAACAGCGTCTGCCTGGTACCCAGCGGCTGATTAACGAAATGCTGTATCGCGTCAGCTATACCTAAGGTGGCAGCCCCATCATCGCGATGTAGGTAACGCGACCCCGGTAAGGTAGCTTACTGAAGCCTCTCATATACCACGAAAAATGGAGATAGAAGAAAAAGAGAACGTTATTTTTGGCAACCGACCCGGCAACGAAATAAGGACTATGATTGGAAACTCGGTACCTGGAATGTCAGGACCCTAAATGAACCTGGACGAGTGAGCCTTCTGGCTCGTGAACTGCAGAAGGTTGGAGTGAACGTGGCTGCTATTCAAGAAGTCCGATGGCCTAGATCCGGAGAACGTGAATTCCGAGCCGTGGACCCCACGACCAATACTGCATTCAAGTATAACATCTATCACAGTGGCGGTGAAAAAGCAGAGCATGGAGTTGGTTTCGTAGTGATGGGCAAGCAGATGAAGCGAGTGATGCGGTGGAAACCCATTAGCGAACGAATCTGTGTGTTGAGGATACGAGGCAAATTCTTCAATTACAGCCTAATCAACGTCTACGCACCGACAAACGATAAATCCGACGACGTGAAGGACACGTTTTATGAATGTCTTGATAAAGCCTATGGAGAGTGCCCAAAGCATGACGTGAAAATTGTTATCGGAGACGCTAACGCTCAGGTCGGTAGAGAGGACTTTTTCCGTCCCATAATCGGTAGGGAGAGCCTTCACTCCGCTACCAATGACAACGGCCTACGGCTAGTAAATTTTGCTGCTGCCAGACGGATGGCCATCAGTAGCACCTACTTTGCACGAAAGAACATCCGAAAGCACACCTGAAGACACCCAAATGGTGAAACTTGCAACCAGATAGACCATGTTCTGGTGGATGGGCGCCATTTCTCGGATGTTATCGATGTGCGGACATTCAGAGGTCCGAACATTGACTCTTATCACTACCTCGTTGTCAGTAAAATTCGATCACGGTTGCCAACTGTATCGAACGAAAGATCACAGCGAACGATGCGTTACAATATCCAGCGATTGTCGGCGGAAGGAGTATCGTCTGAGTACCGCCAGAAGCTCGACGAACGGATAAATGCAATCAACGTTAGCGACAACATCAACGATCTATGGGAGTCGATCCATGGAGCGGTGAGCACAACAGCACGAGAAGTGGTAGGCACTGCACAGAGGCGACCCAGGACGGGTTGGTTCGATGTGGAGTGCCAGAGAGTGACAGACAAGAAGAACGTTGCCAGAAGCCGGATGTTGGTGTCAGGTACCCGATCGAATAGAGATCGGTACAAGGAAGCAAGAGCAGCGGAAAAACGAACCCACCGCAGGAAGAAAAAAGAGTACGAAGAACAAGTGATTAGTGAGGCGCAGGAAAAAATGGAGCAGAACGATATGCGGAGGTTTTATGAGTCTGTCAATGGCGTGCGGAGAAAGACAGCGCCATCTCCCGTCATGTGCAACGACCAACAAGGGAATTTGCTGACAGATAAAACTGAAGTGGCTGCCAGGTGGAAGCAACACTTCGAGACTTTGTTGAATGGAGGAAGTGACGGTGCATCAGAGAACAGAATAAATATTAGCGACGATGGACAAGCTGTGGAATCACCTACACTAGATGAGGTTAAAAAGCTGTCAAAGAGCTGAAAAACAATAAGGCTGCGGGGAAGGACCAGCTCCCGGCTGAACTTCTCAAACATGGCAGTGAGCAGCTTTACGAAGTTCTGCACCATATTATGTCGAAAATATGGGAAGACGAGGAAATGCCTGCTAGCTGGTTGGACAGCCTCATTTGCCCTCTCTTTAAGAAAGGGCACAGACTGGAGTGCGCCAATTACCGAGGAATAACCCTCCTTAATTCGGCGTACAAAACAATGTCCCGTATTCTGTTCAACAGATTGAGACCGCTTGAAGAGTCCTTCGTCGGCGAATACCAAGCAGGTTTTCGTGAGGGCCGATCAACGACGGATCAAATGTTTACCCTGAGACAAATCCTTGATAAATTCCGGGAGTACAACTTGCAGACACATCATCTGTTTATTGATTTCAAGGCGGCGTACGATTCAGTGAAACGGAATGAATTATGGCAAATTATGCTTGCACATGGTTTTCCGGCGAAACTGATACGGCTGATTCGTATAACGTTGGACGGATCGAAATCAAGTGTAAGGGTTGCGGATGAAATATCGACGTCATTTGTTACCTTAGATGGATTAAAGCAGGGTGATGCACTCTCGAACCTACTGTTCAATATAGCGCTCGAGGGAGCGATTAGGAGAGCTGGTGTGCAAAGAAGCGGTACCATTATCACAAAATCGCATATGCTCCTGGGATTTGCGGACGATATCGATATTATCGGAATTGATCGCCATGGCTTTTGCGCCTTTTAAGAGGGAGACAGCGAGGATTGGACTCACGATCAATACCAGCAAAACGAAGTACATGGTCGCTGGCAATCAACGTGGGTTCATTAGTGGTGGTGGTAGCGATATAGTGCTGGATGGTGAAAAATTTGAAGTGGTAGAAGAATTTGTGTATCTTGGAACATTAGTGACGTGCGATAATGATGTTACCCGCGAGGTGAAAAGGCGTATTGCAGCTGCAAATAGGGCTTATTACGGATTTCGTAACCAGCTTAAGTCCCGTAGTCTGCAAACGAAAACAAAACTTGCGCTGTATACTACTCTGATTCTTCCGGTGGCTTTATACGGCCATGAGACATGGACGTTAAAGGAGGCTGATCGGAGAGCTCTCGGAGTGTTTGAGCGTAAGGTGCTGCGGACAATACTCGGCGGTAAACAGGAGAACGGTATTTGGCGGCGCCGCATGAATCACGAATTGTACCAGGTGTATAAAGGGCTGGATATTATTAAGCTTATACAACACGGCAGACTACGGTGGGCTGGTCACGTTGTTCGTATGCCGGAAGAACGACAAGCGAAGATAATATTTAGTAGAGAACCCGGAAGAGGCCGCAGGCTTCGTGGAAGGCCGCGTACACGATGGCTTTTTGCAGTTGAAGAGGACCTGAGGGCGCTCAATGTTCAGGGCGACTGGAAGCGATTGGCCCAGGATCGAGTCCAGTGGAGAAGGATACTCCATTCGGCGTAGGTTCATCGAAGAGCTGTAGCCCATCAAGTATCAAGAAAGTATCATTATAATCAACAGTTAATAAGGGGAAAGGGACATAGACCAAGATACTCGTTGAGACTCAAGGCTAGATTGCGTATTTCAGGACGGACGGGGTTGGGATTTAGGTTTGAGGTACTTCCGCTGCTCATCCGGGTATTTGACGTCAGAATAGTGTGGCGTAGCGTCGTGCTCAGGTTATGCTTCGCCAGGGAGCATCTTCCGGATTGCCAGAGCTTCATCGTACACGTGAACAGAGAAAGAAAACAAAATAGAAGAATTAAACTTTGATGTGAGACGAGCAAAGAAAGGCATAGATGGACTGCAGATAAACCACATCGCGATGTCCCAAAACACCTCTTACTTCCCGGAAGGGTTGTTTTCCTCGGGACACAAGAGTATCCAGTAGTTGTTATCTAGAGGCGTCGTTTTCCATGCAATACCAAACTACGTGATCGATGTCATCGTAACTGGCTCCACACCTACATAAGTTTTTGTCTCCACACCTCGAAGTTTTCGGAAAGTGATCGAATTCTCATTGAAAACACCGAAGCCAGGGGATCCGTTGATGCGAGAACCATCAGTCTAATATCTGTTATTGCAATTGACATGTCCATATTTTTCTGTAAAAACAGAGGGAATAGATAGATTTCGAAGATGATCTGGTATTCCTTGAATAGCATGTTTCATGGCCAGATAACCTTGAGGTGGGTTATAACATGGAAGACAAAGATCTGACGTGTGTTACTTGTTCCACATTAGATGAATATTCTTAGTGAGAGCTCCCAGTAACGGTGCTTTAAAGGAATGATTCAAGCAAGCACCTCCATGCTCATATTATGCGTTGATTGCATGCATCCAAGGGAAATACGCAAACGATGATATTGAATTCGTTCCAATTTGAATAAATGACACTCAGCTGCTGAGAGGAAGCAGAAAGAACCGTAACATCTTGCTTCTTATATTTCACTTCTAATTTCTCAAAACTAACTTCTCATGTTTTACTGTTTACTTCTTACTTCGTATTTGTCACATTTTGTTTCGCATTTCCCACTTTTTACTTCTAACTTGTCACTTCTTCTCACTCCTCAACTGACTTTTCACTTCTCACCTCTCATTTCTCTTTTCTCAATACTCACTTCTCTTGTCTCACTTCTCACTTTTTACCTCTTACTTTTCACATCTCACTCTTCAATTAGCTTTCTATTTCTCACGTCTTATTTCATATGAGAAGTGATAAATATCTCTTTCCTCACTTCTCGCTTTACGCTTTACGCAACCCTCAGCATTCACTGCTCATTACTCACTTTTCTCTACTCGCAACGTTAACGATTTTTTAAAACTCAAACGGCATTCTTCCAAATTGCCCAACATCGTGATGTTTGCATCATTTGTTTTATAATGTGATTGTTTTTGTCTGATTTTTCAAGCAACCAACATATTCAGCCTAATCAGAAATGACCATTCTGTCAAACGATCTGTTTGGCTTTATATTTTCTTTGGTCAAATGCCGTTTTCTTCGAAATGACTGTCGGCTAAATGGCCCTTCCCCATTTTAAATAAATAGATTTTAATTATATTGCAGCCGTCAATCGTTCGCCATTCTCGTTGGAGCTCTAGCACATCGGCGCTTCTCGTTGTTTACCGTCCGCTTTGTTGTGGATTTTAAGGCCAATTTCATCTCTTTTTTGTATTTTTTTGCCGATTCTTGAAATTTTTTCTCAAATATTAGAAAAGATTCATTGATGATGAACAATAAAAAATAAAAAAAAATTCGCTATCCATAAAAAGGATCCGCCCTTTTTTGGATGGCTCCCCCTTCTTTATTATATGTGATCCTCATACAAATTGTACGCCATCAATGGACCATTTTTAATAATTATGCAAAATTTCAACTGTGTATATTTCATACAGATAAAACATTCTACAAAAAATGACATGATTTCGATCTCTCAAGGTAACGAGTTAAAGGTTTGATCCTTTCTTACGCGAATAAAAATCTTTATACAATTTTACAGACCCAAAAAAAGTTTCAGTAGCTTTTTAGACCGAAGCACAAGCTTAGAAGAGGTTCGGGCAAAATACACTGTTTTTGAGTGTTGTCACTATAAAGTTAAAAGCAATCCATTTAACCAATATTCTAACAATAATTGAGTCATTTTAAGAAGCGGCAAAAAGTTTTTTCATATATTTTTGATGTTATTTGATGAATTTAGGGGGACATGAACAAAATGGGCACTTCCCAATGATTTGTTCGCAATTAAAATATGACTAATCAATTCCCCGGATCTTATGTTAAAAAAAAGAATTAGTTTTTTCGGGCCTTTTAAAATAGCGGCTCCTTAATAAATGTCATTCTTCTTATTGGCATTACATCCCTACACTGGGACAGAGCCGCCTCGCAGCTTAGTGTTCATTAAGCAAGCACTTACACAGTTAATTAACTGCGAGGTTTCTAAGCCAGGTTACCATTTTTGCATTCGTATATCATGAGACTAGTACGATGATACTTTTATGCCCAGGGAAGTCGAGACAATTGCCAAGTGCCATTACGGGACCCATTATTCCCACTGTGCAACCTTTGAAGATATCTCCTGAGGAATTGTATCAAAAAAGTCAGGTAAATTAACAAATATCAATTATCCTAATAAACCTTTTTGTATATATTCTTCGCATAATCTAGCATCAACATTGACTACCACTATGATCATTAAGGACAAGCCTCCCGGAATCCAAAACTAAATGCACTCGCGTTTTCAAGAGCACCCCATTCAAAACAAAAGCCACGCATAACTGTCATTTTTATTATTCCAGTTTTGCTGCGTCGCAAAATGACAGCTTTGCGTGGCTTCCGTTTTGAATGAGGTGCTCGTGAAAACGCGAGTGCATTTAGTTTTGGATTCCGGGAGGAAAACCCCTCCAGAAAACATCCTAAGCCGGACCAATAATCAAAATTGCCATCTCCGGATTAGCAATCCTACGCCTCTGCTCGCAAGGCTAACTGGAGACCCACACAAGTATCACGCACAATTAAATTTTTGAATTGATATTAAACCAATTCTGACTTTAGTTCTATGATAATGAAGTTGTAACCGCGATCATTATCAACATTTTCTATCGCTTCAGCCACAGAAGGAAGCACTCCTACACGTTCCCTTCCGCGGTGTCTGTTTACATCCAATCAAAATCTCGAGGGCTATAAAAAAAAGCCTATCAAGAAAATAATTGTGCTTCAAAACCCACACAGTCTGCAGTTCAACAGCATCCAGCTAGGCAATGAGGCGAACGTAAAATCTGAAATAGAAAAACACGGCTCCGATCGAGAATGACTATCTGGTCCGAGGTGGATGTGTGCCGTGTGTGGAGTGGATCAGAATCGAATGCATTGATCACTTCCATTGCAAAAGCGGCAACAGTGCTTTCAAGGAAACCGGTTCATGTTATTATGTTTGAGTTCTTTAAAGCTTCCTTCGCATTTCAGGCAGCCATCTTGGAGCGCACCTTTGCATGAATAAGCATCGCGACGTGCAGGTGAATTGCTTCGGCGTTCTTCGGTCGGAGATCTTGCCGGTTCGGCTGTTGTCGGGAATTTAACGAACACGACCGTCGCGACGTTTCACTGCCTTGATGTTCGGAGCTTTCGCACCGAACCTTGGGTCGCATATCTGAGCGCAAACGGGTTCTTGGAAAGTTTTTAAAGCCACTACAATCCACCCCGTCGCGCCCATATCTTGAGTCGATACGATCGTAAAAGTGGTTTTGACTCGTGCTAAAAACAACTTTCCAAGAGTTGATGCTCTTTCTGACTTTCTTGTTTTTACAGCCCCGTTCTACTTCTCCTCGGCGGCGATGATCGTCGAGCGCTGGTAAAGGGCCTCTGAATGTGCAGTGTTCCGACTGATCCGAGCTACCGCATTCGTCATTTAACGGATTTGCGATGTGTTTTGCAAATGAGACGCGAATGTTTGCAAAAGCTCTTCAATCTGTGGAACGAATTTATTTAGCCCCCAATAGTTGCAATTCTTCAATTAATGATTTTGATATTGATCCACTGAAGACGTCCATAGACTAGGGGCCCTCCTTAGCCGTGCGGTAAGACGCGCGGCTACAAAGCAAGACCATGCTGAGGGTGGCTGGGTTCGATTCCTGGTGCCGGTCTAGGCAATTTTCGGATTGGAAATTGTCTCGACTTCCCTGGGCATAAAAGTATCATCGTGTTAGCCTCATGATATACGAATGCAAAAATGGTAACCTGGCTTAGAAACCTCGCAGTTAATAACTGTGGAAGTGCTTAATGAACACTAAGCTGCGAGGCGGCTCTGTCCCAGTGTGGGGATGTAATGCCAATAAGAAGAAGAAGAAGAAGAAGACGTCCATAAATGACATAATGCACAGAAGGATACAGGGGTGAAGAGAAATGGGATCGTTCACTTATTTTTAGATGTACTTCATGAAAGAGCCTAAAATTTTCAATAAAAAGGTTCACGAACTTCCGAACAGAAATAAAGAAATAAATATGTAACTACAACCAGGTTTTTTTTACACGGTTTGGTTTTTGTCGTTTAAGACCTTCAGCGTAAATGAAACAATGAGTTAACCCCACGAAAAATCCACAAAAAAATCAAAGAAAATTCAGGGGGTATTTTAAAAGCTGTGAAAGTTCAGGTTAACCGAGAAATTAATGAATTTCAACCGCGTAAAAAAAAACCTGGGTGTACCTATAAAAAATTGGAATAATAGTTGCGTTTTACATAACATTTGTAAAACGCAATAATTAATCCATAAAATAGTTAGGAAGCCCCCCTAAAGAATATATTCAAGATCCACCACTTAACTGAAATTTAGCAATTAATAGGGTAATATGTTCCGTGAGACATGGCCAACTTTCTATTGTT
Source organism: Armigeres subalbatus (assembly GCF_024139115.2). NCBI lineage: Eukaryota > Metazoa > Arthropoda > Insecta > Diptera > Culicidae > Armigeres > Armigeres subalbatus. The sequence continues at coordinate 252,283,859 of NC_085140.1, forward strand.
AACATCTCGTGGATAAAGGGCGGGCTCTTCTCCCCATCTATTGGGTCAATCTGGGTAACGAGGGCTAGATTATATTATTGTATGTACGAACTTTCTTCTGGAAGGAGATTCTCTATTCATACCATGGATTCGCATAAGTGTCTTTGCTTATGGAACCACCCCACCCATTTTTGGCCCTTCATACAGGAGTTTGATGAAATACATACAATAGTATAATCATGATCAAATCGTTTGGCCAGTGCTATCGGCAGGTGCCTTGCTACAATAGATGGTAGTATCATCATCATCATCATCATCAATATGTTCCGTGAGACATGACCAAGACAAACCACAAAAGAATTTTATTTTCCTATGAACGTTTAAAAATTCATGAATTTTTGGAGACTAACATCATGGAACATATATTTTGATCCATAAAAATTCAAATTTGAGATTAGACCAACTAGACTCTAGTTACTAGAGGGATTCTAGGAGGTCATTAGCTATTTTAATCACCTGCAACGATGGAGATTCGGAGTTGGCACGGGTAATACTTTTGGCAGGTCATGTCGAGATGTAGATCTTGAAATCTTGAAGAAGTTGCTCGAAGTGCTAGAATCAACTGATCAGCTGATCGGTTCAGTGAGTAACTGATCTGTTCCGCCTTCCACTGGAATTATTCTCAGATCCATCCTTGGTCCACTCAAGAGTCGTGAGATATCGTAGAGGAGGAGAATGTCGCCTGTTGTTGCGCTTTCTCCTCTTCGTTGAGCAAGTAGTCCACTCACGCTCGATTGTCTCGTCTGCATCAGCGTTTAACTTCAATTCCCAGAGGCAACTACTGTAGACTGGAGTCGTATTTGACTGCTCTGGTTATTTATCGCTCTTCTACTTCTGTACGCTCCTCCTCCTTTTGTGAGCTCCATGGCCATGCGGTTAGCGACGTCAATCGTCTAAACGCATGTGCTTTGGAGTGTGAGTTAGACTCCCGCCCTAGTGAGGATAAAACTTTTCGTAAAGCGAAAAATCCTCCACTAGTCCATAAGGTGTTATGTGAATGTCTTGTCCGTTGTATAATGCTAGGTGTAAAGTGTTCAGTCTGTGCAACCTCTGGTCAAAGATGGTAATTCCGTCTCTTTTTTTTAATATGCTGCCAGTAATCAGTATAATCTATCATTTCCGCTAAGTGTGCAGACTGCCGACCACCCAGGTTGTTCTCGCCAGGGATGGGAAAAATCTAATTTTCTAAAAATCGGAAAAGATCAATCTCACCCGCGATCTTACTTTTAAATAATTAAGTGATTAAAACTCGCCAGCGATTAAAAATCGTATCTTGGTTTGAAGCATTTACCGTTACTTTTTGAACTCTTTTACCTTACTACCATGAAACCATAACGCCAGATAGAAGATATAACGTGACTGTTGACAAATAGCTGATATTAGTAAAGAATAATGATTGAATGAAAATTCTGTGTTTATTATCGTTTGAGTACAAAATTTGAGAAGTTGTCGCCGGCGACAACTCGTCTACTGTTTTCACGTGAAAAGTTTTCACATGAAAATTGCAATCATTATCGTCTGATAATGATTCAGCACAACACTGGTTCTCGCTTATTTCGATACAGGCCTTCTTGACCATTCACTGCTCTTCTAAGCTGCCACCTTCCCGAACACCCGCTCACGAGTTCTAAGTAATGTAAGACAATTTCGAAAATTTCTTTGTTGATTAACTTACGAGTTCTTTTAATAGGAATTTCTTCAGAATTTTTTTTAGAAATTCATTTAAGAATTCCTGTAAGAATTCGTTAGAAATTCAAATAAAAATTCGGATATTCCTTCAGGAATTGTTGAAATTGTTTTAGGAATACCTTTGAAAGTTGGTTGGAAGAAATTCTTCAGAAATTGCATTAGGAAATTCTTTGGGAATTCCTTAAGGATTTTTTTTCAGAAATTGATTTTGATTTCTACGGCATATGTTTTAGGAAATCCTTCAGAAATTCTTTTGAGAACTCCTCCAATAAATTACGCCAGGAGTTCCTCTCGACATTTCTTCGGAAAGTTCTCTGGAGAGACCACTGTAAATTTATTCGAAAATTCCTTGGTTACTTCCTCCAAGAAATCCTGCAGCAATCATCTCAGTAAAACCATACGAAATTTCGTCCAAAATTCCCGCGGAATGATTTCCAAAAATATTTGAAGAATAAAATAGAAAGAATTTTCCGAAAAGTTTCTAACGGAAATTTGAAAGGAATTTCCAGATGAAATTTCGGAAAGAATTCTGAAAGTAATTAATTCATAAAAGAATTTCTGAAAAAAAAATATTCGAAGGCCTCATGGAATATCTAATTGAATTTAAGGAGGAATGTCCGAAGGGATTCCTGGATAAAGATTTGTAGGAATTCTGAAGGATTTCCAAGAGTTCTTTCATCTTCCTAGAGGAATTAATTCCCTAGGAATTATCGAAAAAATTTCTTTAAGAAATCCCTGAAATAATTGCTAAAGCAATTTCTTAAAAAGTTCGAATCAACTCCCAATCCAATTTCCGCAGGAGTTTGTAAAGCAATTTCTAAGAAAAACCCAGATTAATCCACCTAGCGTTGGAGGTGCCTTTCTCGCATTTAGTTAAGACACCAACCTTATATGGGGTTTATATGGTCCGATGTACCATTTTCTTCATAACTTTCAAACGCAATGACCGATCGTTATCAAATTCAATAGTGATCAACAAGGCTTTGTCCCCTGTCGAATAAAATTTGTTGCGAGAAAATCGGTCAAGGATTACTATACGAAAAGTTGTCTAATGTTTTTATAGCTTCTTGTGCACACACACATACACACACACATATACACATACATACACACGGACAGGCAGACATGTGCTCAGTTTGTCGAGCTGAGTCGGTTGGTATATAACACTATGGGTCTCAGAGGCTTCTATAAAAAGTTCGTTTTCGGAGTAAATGATAGCCTTTCGGTACAACTTCGTTGTACGAGAAAGGCAAAAATCCGAATGAATTCTCCTAAGGGAATTTCGGGAGGTTTCCCTGATACAATTTCCGAAGGTATTTCCGTAGAATTTCCGTAGGAGTTCCTACCAAATTTCCAAAAGAGCTTCCGAAGAAATTCTTTAAAAAAAATCGTTAAGAAAATTTTGAAGGAATCTTTTGAAGATATACCGAAGGAATTTTCAAGATATGCAAGTGTTCTTTAAGGATTTTCGAATTTTATAAAGGAATTCTTTAGGGAAAATCTGAAGGAATTCCTAGAATTCCTTCTTTAATTTTTTGAAAGTATATTTTGATGCTTTCCAAAAGAATTTCTGTATCTATTTCCGAAGTAAGTTCCTGAGAATTTGCCGAAAGAATCCCTGGAAAAAATCCAAATGAATTTCTGAAGGAATCTACAAAGAAATTCAAGTTCTTTTGGAAATTCCTTTGGAAATTTGTTAGATAATTCCTGACATTTTTTTTCTTTATTAAAGAGGCTTTCAGCCCTTGGCTGGTGATCGTGTGCGGCAATCAATTAATTTACACAGCAGGAGTTCTCAACAATTTCTCCATTGTAACCCTACATGTGGAGATGGACATTAATCGTACATTGCGACAATTCTGGGAACAGGAGGAGATTCCGAAGGCACAGCAGCTGCAATACTCAACTTATTCGTTCGACGTGAAACATCCTATCATAATCCCACGTGATCATAGATTGACGCTTCTTAAAGAACTTCACCTACAGAATCTACATGCGGATCCAACACTACCGACAGCTACCGTGAACTAACAGTACTGGATTGTTGGACTACAGTCAGCCGTACGTTGTAGTTCATGAGTGCGTTCGATGTGTGAGGCTGAAGGGGCAAACTGCCAATCAGCTTATGGGCAGTCTGCCCGTCTCTAGAGTGATGACCACAAGAGCATTCACACACGTTGGCGTGGATTACGCTTTTAAGATTCGTGCAACGCACGTCCGGGGAGTCAAAACATCCAAGGGTTACATGGCAGCAAAGATGACAAGAAGCAACAAGATACCCGACTTCTACGATTTAACGGAGACACGATAAGCGCCGCAGGTGAACAAAAACCGAACTAATACACTGTTAATTTTAATCGATCATATTCTGAAGAAATGTCAATAAAATAAAACAATAACAGCTGAGCCATTGCACCAAGCAAACAACTCACACAAGGCGATGGTCAAAAACAGTTTCTTTAAAACTGAACTGGCAAGCTATATCTTATTTTCATTTGATGAAGTGCGTATATGTATTAAATTTTGTTTAAGGATGTGAGACCCTGGATGAGTTTTGTTATAACCGGGTATCAATAAGAGCAGTAAAATCTGCTCAAACATTTCACGAACTCTGCTTCTTCAAATCACAGAAATAAATCTTAAGGGTATGTTTATAAGAACAATGATAACAAAGTCTAGCTATGAAATCCATTTTGGCTTAAGGCATTTTACAGCTCCATCGCTGTTCCCGGCTAAACCAGCAGCAATAATATCAACTCCGATGGAAATAGATGTTTAATCGATCGAATATGCAACTCTATTGGATTCAGACCACGACTATAAGGATAACGAAATTGATGTTGCTGGAGAAGTTGAATTGGGAAATGTCGATATCGATCAGCAAATATACCTAACTAACGAAAATCCAGGGAAACTTGCGAGAAGCATTTGGCACAAGATCATGATTACGCATTGGATGTGGAGCGAGCTATAAATTCTATGGAGTTATAATTCTAGAATCAATCTAGTTTCAGAAAAAAACTACAAATACCGATGGCGTTGCCGTGTAACTGTTACTGACGTTTGTGTTCTTTTTTTTATTTACATTCTCGATACACGATAAACAAAAACCTTCAAAAATAGTATTAATGGTTGAGTTTTTGTGCAACAGATGGAAGCACTTTCATTGATTTCAGTGTCTCCGGTGAGATGTATGAAAAGTTTTGAACTCGGTTATCTTGTTGCTTCTTGCCATCTTTGATGGCAGTGTTTGTTTGTATGTCGACCAAGGCAGTCCACTTGGAGGCTGCCAGTGACCTTTCAAGCAATGATTTTATCGCCCCTCTCAAGCGATTCATTGGACGACGTGGGTATCCCAACGAAATCTGGTCAGACAATGGTACCAATTTTGTTGATACTGATCGATGGCTTCAAAACCTTCAACGTTCATTGGCAAGCAACAGTAAGACTGTTGAGCGTTTTCTTATCAATCAAGGCATCAAATGGGTCATCAACCCTCCATCGGCACCCCATATCGTGGGGGGTTTGGGAAGCCGCCGTGAAGAGCGCTAAAAGGCACATCACCACGATTGTTGGATTTGAAGCTTTTACCTTCGAAGAATTTTCTACTATTCTGTCTCAGGTAGAGGCCTGCCTTAGCTCCAGGCCACTTTGCGCTCTTTCGAGCAATCCGGATAGTTACGAGGCCTTAACGCCAGGTCATTTTCTGGTAGGACAGCCATTGAATCTAATACCTGAACCTGGACTGCGGCACATCCCAACCTACCAAACGATGGCGTGAAGAATAAGTGGCGTCTTACGAAGAACAACGTGAAGGAGAATCAACTGGTGTTGATTAAGAACGAAAATCAACCGCCGGCTCAATTGGAGTTGGCGCGAATTGTGAAGCTTCATCCGGACTCATCAGGAATCGTTAGAACTGTGACCTTACGACGGGGCCAGACCGAATATCAGCGCCCTATTCAGAAGATTTGCGTCATAGCATCGGATTGAGCCACATAGTCTCGAGGCGGGGAGAATGTCCCGATGCGAACTCCCAGTACTACCTCACACCTCATCAGCGCAACTACCTTGCGCCAAACTGTCATAAAAGCTTGTTTTATTTTTTTTTTGTATTCTTTGTAAAACAAATTCTCAAGTTGAATAGAAGTAAAAAAGGGGTTTTATTTTTTCAAGTAAAAAAATACGCGGTTTTTCCTCGTCTCCGGGTTTGTCGGGACGGTTCCGTTGCATCCGAACAAGAGGAGGTTTTGCGCCCATTTGAGAAAGAGCGCAAGTGCTCTACTCAAACGGGCTTTTTCCTGCTCCAAACAAACAAAAATAAACAAATTCCTGTCAAAATTTCTTCCAAAATTTCCCCTGCAAATCTTTCAGAAATTCTTTCGGCTACTCCTCCAGGAATAATTCATAAAACTCTCACAGTAATTCATTTGAAGTAGTTCATTTATCCAGAAATTCCTTTAGTGAAACAATGTAATATTCCTTTTAAAATTTCTGCAGGAATTATATCGGAAAATTATTACCGAAGAAACTCCTGAAGGAATTTCCAAAGGCATTCCTAAAGAAACATCGGAAGAACTAAAGGAGTTTCCGAAGGTATTCCTAAAACAATTGGCGTAGGTATTCGTGGGCAGCAGGGACTATGTCCAAGGGCTTGACGATCCCTCCCCAGGCGATCTGCGAGTTGTGGGGCTTGCCTAGGATGTGGTGGGGTTTGACAGTGGGCCCTATTAAACCTCTATAAAAAGCTGCATGTATCCGCAAGTAGGCCCCACCAAAGCGACCGTGTGCCGCTCAAAGCGCACAAGTCCAAGTCCTGGTGTTAGGTGGGACGCTAAACAGCCCTGACACGACGGCCCTCCGACGAGACAGGAGGTTTGCTCAGGCCCAATAAGCCGCCTGGAAAACCAATCGTTACGAACAATACAAGAGATAATGCGACTCGATATAATCGGCAAAGACCTAGGCGACGAATACAAGATCACGATTGGAAGCTTGGAACATGAAATTGCAAGTCGCTAGGTTTCGCAGCTTGCGACAGGATGATCTACGAGGAATTACATCCCCGCAACTTCGACGTTGTGGCGCTGCAGGAGATTTGCTGGACAGGACAGAAAGTGTGACAAAGCGGGCATCGAGTGGCTACCTTCTACCAAAGCTGTGGCACCACCAACGAGCTGGGAACCGGTTTCATACTGCTAGGTAAGATACGCCAACGCGTGATTGGGTGGCAGCTAATCAACGCAAGGATGTGCAAGCTGAGGATTAAAGGCCGTTTCTTCAACTATAGCATCATCAACGTGCACTGCCCATACGAAGGGAGACCCGACGACGAGAAAGAAGCGTTCTATGCACAGCTGGAGCAGACATACGATGGATGCCCACTGCGGGACGTTAAAATCGTCATCGGTGACATGAACGCACAGGTAGGAAGGGAGGAAATGTATAGACCGGTCATCGGACCGGATAGTCTGCACACCGTATCGAATGACAACGGCCAACGATGCATAAACTTCGCAGCCTCCCGTGGAATGGTAGTCCGAAGCACCTTCTTTCCCCGCAAAAACACAAGGCCACATGGAGATCACCTAACCAAGAAACGGAAAACCAAATCGACCACGTTCTAATCGACGGTAAATTAATTCTTCTCCGACATCACGAACGTCCGCACTTACCGCAGTGCGAATATTGAATCCGACCACTACCTCGTTGCAGTATGCCTGCGCTCAAAACTCTCTACGGTGTACAACACGCGCCGAAGTCGGACGCCGCGGCTTAACATTGGGCAGCTACAAGACGGTAGACTAGCCCAAGAATATGCGCAACAGCTGGAAGTGGCACTTCCAACGGAAGAGCAGCTAGGCGCAGCGTCTCTTGAAGATGGCTGGAGAGATATTCGATCTGCCATTGGTAGCACCGCAACCGCTGCACTTGGCACGGTGCCCCCGGATCAGAGAAACGACTGGTATGACGGCGAATGTGAGCAGTTAGTGGAAGAGAAGTATGCAGCATGGGCGGGATTGCTGCAACACCGCACGAGGGCGAACGAGGCACGATATAAACAGGCGCGGAACAGACAAAACTCGATTTTCCGGAGGAAAAAGCGCCAGCAGGAAGATCGAGACCATGAAGAGACGGAACAACTGTATAGCGCTAATAATACACGAAAGTTCTATGAGAAGTTGAACCGTTCACGTAAGGGCCACGTGCCACAGCCTGATATGTGCAAGCACATAAACGGGAACCTTCTTACGAACGATCGTGAGGTGATCCAAAGATGGCGGCAGCACTACGAAGAACACCTGAATGGCGATGTGGCAGACGAAGATGGCGGTATGGTGATGGACCTGGGAGAACGCGCGCAGGACATAATTTTACCGGCTCCAGATCTCCAGGAAATCCAGGAGGAGATTGGCCGGCTGAAGAACAACAAAGCCCCTGGGGTTGACCAACTACCAGGAGAGCTATTTAAACACGGTGGTGAGGCACTGGCTAGAGCGCTGCACTGGGTCATTACCAAGATTTGGGAGGAGGAAGTTTTGCCGCAGGAGTGGATGGAGGGTGTCGTGTGTCCCATCTACAAAAAGGGCGATAAGCTAGATTGTAGCAACTACCGCGCAATCACATTGCTGAATGCCGCCTACAAGGTACTCTCCCAAATTTTATGCCGTCGACTAGCACCAACTGCAAGGGAGTTCGTGAGGCAGTACCAGGCGGGTTTTATGGGCGAACGCTCCACCACGGACCAGGTGTTCGCCATTCGCCAAGTACTGCAGAAATGCCGCGAATACAACGTGCCCACACATCATCTATTCATCGACTTCAAAGCCGCATATGATACAATCGATCGGGACCAGCTATGGCAGCTAATGCACGAACACGGTTTTCCGGATAAACTGACACGGTTGATCAAAGCGACGATGGATCGGGTGATGTACGTAGTTCGAGTTTCAGGGGCATTCTCGAGTCCCTTCGAAACCCGCAGAGGGTTACGGCAAGGTGATGGTCTTTCGTGTCTGCTATTCAACATCGCTTTGGAAGGGGTAATACGAAGAGCAGGGATTAACACGAGTGGTACAATTTTCAATAAGTCCGTCCAGCTATTTGGCTTCGCCGACGCCATAGAAATTATGGCACGTAACTTTGAGAAGATGAAGGAAGCCTACATCAGACTGAAGAGGGAAGCTAAGCGGATCGGACTAGTCATCAACACGTCGAAGACGAAGTACATGATAGGCAGAGGTTCAAGAGACGACAATGTGAGCCACCCACCGCGAGTTTGCATCGGTGGTGACGAAATCGAGGTGGTAGAAGAATTTGTGTACTCACTGGTGACTGCCGAAAATGATACCAGCAGAGAAATTCGGAGACGCATAGTGGCTGGGAATCGTACATACTTTGGACTCCGCAAGACGCTTCGATCGAATAGAGTTCGCCGCCGTACCAAACTGACAATCTACAAAACGCTCATTAGACCGGTAGTCCTCTACGGACACGAAACCTGGACGATGCTCGTGGAGGACCAACGCGTACTTGGAGTTTTCGAAAGGAAAGTGCTGCATACCATCTATGGTGGGGTGCAGATGGCGGACGGTACGTGGAGGAGGCGAATGAACCACGAGTTGTATCAGCTGTTGGGAGAACCATCCATCGTTTACACCGCGAAAATCGGACGACTGCGATGGGCCGGGCACGTAGCCAGACTTCGGACAGTAACCCGGTGAAAATGGTTCTCGTCAACGATCTGACGGGCACAAGAAGGCGAGGTGCGCTGCGGTCAAGGTGGATCGATCAGGTGGAAGATGACTTGCGGACCCTCCGTAGACTGCGTGGTTGGTGACGTGTAGCCATGGACCGAGCCAAATGGAGAAGACTCTTATATACCGCACAGGCCACTTCGGCCTTAGTCTGAATAAATAATAATAATAGGTATTCTTGAAGGTACTTCAGAAGGATTTTCCAAAAGAATTTCTGAAGAACTTCCCAAAAGAATTCGTAAAATAATTTCCGAATGACTTTCGGTATTTCTTTTAATTCCTTCTTTGAATTTTCGAAGAATTTCCAAAAGAATATTCCAATATATTTTTGGAATTACAATTTATTTTTTTAATTTAGGTCGTTACAAATATGTAATTAGCATGCTGTCCTACTGGTCTCCGAAACCTCTGGGGGGGGGGAGGTGGGCAGGGGGATAATAAAAAATAAATATTAAAATGAAAAAAATCCAGATACTCTCGGATTTGTTGAAGAATGTTTTGAAAATCCTCAAAATTATCCGAATTTTATTTTGTTGTTTCCTCAAAATATTATTTTTTGGCAAAAAAAATCGAGGGGGGGAGACAAAATAGTGTTCAAATATTTGTATCAGGCTTATTTTTGGAAATACCTTTGGAAATAGGGGAACTGCTCCGTTTTCCATCTCACTGAATCGCAAAACAAAGAAATACAGCGCCAAGTTCGTCGCTTCTTTTTGTTAACACGCGTGCTCTCTGGTGAAAGAAATCACAAAAATGAGAAAAAAGCCAAATTCTTTGTCATTGCTTTGTTTTTGATGGGATGGAAATAGGAGTTATGGGATGAAGTGCCGAACCGTTCCCCTACCTCCTAGAAAATTCCTGCAGAAAATCCTTCGGAATTCCTTATAGAATTTCTTCAAGAATACCTTTATAAATTCTTCTATGATTTCCTTCGGGAATTAATTTAGAAATTCCTTCGAAAAATCCCTTATGAATACTTTTATGAGATCCATTATATATTTTTTTAGATTTCCCACGGAAATCCCTTCCGAAATTCCTTGAGGAATATCTAGGGAAATTGATTTTATTAAAAGGAAAAGGAAGTTTCGAAGGAATTTATGGATGAATTTACGATGGCCTTTCAAGACGATTTTCTAAAGAAGTCCCAGGAGGAATGACAAAAACATAAAGGCGTAATATTCCAAATTATCTCTGGAGGGAATTCTTAAAGTGGAAAGAATTTCTAAAGGATTTTCAAAAGAATTTTTCGAAGAAATTCATGGAGAAAATTCAGAATGAATTCAACTGTCTATGGCAAGAAGACATTCCACTCAAAGAGCTTTAATTATTTTTCTCAGAATGAATTATCAAAGAAATTTCCAAAGCCTGAAAGACTTTCGGATAGATTTTGCAAAGGAATTGCTGAAGGCATTACCGAAGGAATTCTTACTAAAGAAATTCCTAGATTTCTTAAAAAAAATCTTCCGAAAATAACTCCAAGAAATCCTTCGGTAGTTTAGGAAAATTGTTTTCAGATTCAGTGGTTCTAAAAATTGGCGGAAAATCAGTTTTTTTCTTCTTAAGACAATTTTGGCGTATATAATTAAATTTCAGTGAAATGTTCGATTTGGTGGGTCACGTCGCCAGTGCGGACTAGGCCACTCGAGTGAGTGGTCTGTTACACGTACTCCTAATTCGTTGAGCAACTTTCAGACTGGTGGTAACCCCGGCTAAAGGGGCAACCTAAAACTATGGGTGGTTCTATTCAGAGGTGACGCGAAACCCGAGCAAAGCTTGAGAGCAAATCGATAACTTGTTTTGTTCTTGTGAAATCGCCAATTATGACAACCCAAGTATACCGCCTAAGTAAATTCCGAGAATACAACTTGCGAAATCATAATCTGTTTATGAACTTTAAAGCAGCGTTTGACTCAGTGAAACCGAATGATTTGTGGTAGATAATGCTGGAACATGGGATTCCGACAAAACTTATTAAGCTGATTCGTATGACGCTAGATGGGTTCAGCGTATCGTTCGTGACGTTAGATAAATTGAAGCAGAGCAATAAGAAAGTTGCTATCATCAAAAATCTTAAATGATGTTTGATTTTGTGTATGACGTTGGCATCATTATTGATTGGACTGATTATGATCCTTTTCAATACCTGAGAGTCAATACCATAAGTATCGAACGGCTAAACGAGGAAGAATAAACATTGCTGGTCTCTAGGTGGATATGGATGGGATGCGTTGTTTTGAGGTTGTTGTCAAAATGTACGACCGTTTTCGATACAGAGGTACCTACATAGTTCAGCAGCTTTTGTAAAATCCAATCATTGGTATACCATCGCAACAAAAAGCACCCTCTTGAAAACAATGTTTTAATCTGACAATTTGTCCGGTTTATTTATTTGACCACCAAAGTTATCAGAAAAGCACTTTTGGATGAAGGTTTTTCAAAGCACAGCATCAGCCATTTCTGTCGAGACATGCGTGCACAACACACATCCCTTTTCTTAAGTGAAGCACACAGAACAAGTGGATACTGGAGAACCACCTCGTCATAACACCGCAATATAGGTACTTCGTACATATGTGACATCTTTAAAATGCATAAGAAGCCGCCCACCGAGACCGACCGCAGCGAAGAAGTTGTTTGCACGAGGGTGGCATAAACAACAATGCTGCTGCGCTGTACTTTCTCGTTATCATTCAAATCGCTGGGAGAGTGGACAATGGGTTCCAACTTGCATTATAAAGTGGAATATGGAGTGCGGGAGTACATCAGGTATTTATATGCATAAACAGATGGCGTTCGACTAATGCGATCTCGGAATAAATTTATTTTTATGGTTGTGCCACAAATGATATTTGCTTTATGACTGATAATAATAAGTTCGCTTATTGTTCAGCTCTGAGCTTAATTCGGACTACCGATAAACTATCGAAGGGTGGAAAACAAAACTGATAAAAAATTGATTTCTAATTTGGAATGAAAACAAAAATCTATGATAAGAAAATTATAAAAACATGTGTGGTATTAATATTTTTTTCATTTGCTATTTGAGACCCTACTGTTCGCCTCATAAATACAGCATCCTCCTTCTTGCGGTCTTACTTGTTACTTCCTACTTGGCGGTTCGTCTTCTCCATCTAGATATGTATATTGGATGGTCTTTTGGATTACTATGGACTCGTGTCTGTCTGGCTTGGCTGCAAACATAAAGACGGAGGCTGGCTGAGGCAAGTACATCCACCGCAGTAAGAAGCAGAAAAGTAATTTCAATGCAAACTACGAGAGCTCTGCCCGGGCTTGAAAGCCACTTTAAATTCTCTTTCTGTTTTGACCGCAGCCTCTGCCAATCGAATCGTGGCCAGCTACTTGCGGTCGGCAATACGCGCGTGGTCTGACGAACGACGACTGACTACTGCTGATGCTGCTGCTAATGCTTCTTGAGTGGTTGCTGCTGAATCTGGATTGGCAGACAAATAGCTTACCGAATGGAGTGTCTACGGCGCGCGGTGATCGTTCGTAATCGTTTGCATTATGGTCTAGAGAAGAAAGCAGGAAGAATAAGAAGTAGATGTCTCAATTATTCAGTTGAAAGGTTGCTAAATCATCACAGCAGCTCTGGGTGCCTTACTTCAAAAAAGGAAATGGAAATTTTTAGAAATAATGTTAGAATGTACTTCAATTATTAGCTGAGTATAGAATCATAAGTCACCAACTGTTTCATTTATTTCAGTCACATTTAATGCATAAAGACTAGTGTAGAAACTGATTCCATGGAATATTAGGAAAAATTGCAAATACTAAAGGATAATTTTCATCATGGTAATTGAACCGATTGATGTAGACTAAAGTATGGTAATAGATAATAGATATTTATTGTGTTTTCATAATTTATGTTTTCATATTTTTACATCTTCATATTTTATAATTTGTTATATCCCTAGCAGCACACATGTTCATCATTGGTTTCTGCAACTGATATGTGACCAGATTCAGTCACAATCAAGTTGCTGTAACCTTTATGCAACGATGTTCTGGTACATGACCTGCTATCTGATACTAACGATATTCCAAAATAATAATTAAACTCTTTCGCATACCGCATCGTGCTTTCACGCTGTGCGGTTCTTTTCTCTTTTAACCCTTATGCGGCCAACAAAAAAAACACACGTGGATGGCCGACAGGGTACCCGTGTTCCACTAAATTGATATTCTCATAACTTCAACAATTTTCAACCGATTTGGATAATTTTGACAGTTTTGGAAACAGAAACTCATATACTTTTCGCCCATTGTCAAGGTTTACAGCCTATGCCCATGGTTATTCAAGAAATCTTCGAAGTAAGGCTTAAGAGTCTACACGCGTAACCAAAAGCCATTCAACCAGTTTCAAATATGCTACAAGCTCTTTGCGCTTCTTAGAGTTGAAGGTGTTCACAGTATATCCTTCGGGTAATGCAAAAATCCCTGAAATGAGGTCTTAGTCATCCGAGAAATCTCTGGAGTAAAGCCTAAAGATCTACTCGCGTAACCAAAGGCCTATTATGCAAATTCAAATACGGTACATGCTCTTTGTGGTACTTAGCATAGAATGCGTTCACAGTATATGTTCCGAGTCATCCAAGAAATCTCTGGAGTAAGGCCTCAAGGTCTACACTCGTAACCATGGGTCTATGGACTTGTCTCAAAAGTGGTACATGCTCTTTACGCATCTTGAAATCAAATGTGATCACTACATATATTCTGCGCTATCGAAGAAATCTCTCGGATAAGTCCTCTGGCGCCTTCATTGCATATGTTCATGGTCATCCAAGAAAACCCTGGAAAAGGCCTTCAGGTCTACACGCGTAACCAGAGATCTTTTAGTTTGTTTCAAAAGTGGTTTATGCCCTTTGTGGTACATAGAAAAGAGTGCTTTCATTGCATATGTTTATGGTCATCCAAGAAAATCCTGGAAAAGGCCTTAAGATCTACACTCGTAACCAGAGATCTTTTAGATTGTTTCAAAACTGGTACATGCCCTTTGTGGAACATAGAATAGAACGCCTTTATTGCATAAGTTCATGGTAATCCAAGAAAACCCTGGAAAAGGCCTTAAGATCTACACGAGTAACCAAAGATCTTTCAGATTTTTTCAAAAGTGTTACATGCCCTTTGTGGTACATAGAATAGATTGCATACCAAACCAGTACGCTAGACAGGTGCTTCCCCTATTAAGCTACGAAGGACTTCCGTCGTCCTCCGCAGCTTAGCGGGTACTGATGAAACCAAATTCACAGCACCGGGCATGTAGCCAAACTCTCGCAATACATCCTTAGAACTAACTCTCTCATATATGTTTTTGTACAATGCCAACCAATTAGGATGAGCTCCTACACACTTGCTTCATCACCAACGGCGCTCGATGAAGTGGGGTTGTGTGAGATTGTGCCAGTTGGTCGTCAGATCCCAACCCGACCACATAAGCAAAGAGAGATCGCCTTTCGAGTTAAGTACATTCAAAGTTAATTGCCTATGTTCCGGGTATTGAACCACCCGGAGTGGAAATTATTTACTATGTCTTTATTATTTACTATGCACAACATGTGATAGATTAAGTTCTAAAAAGGTTTTGGAGGAAAACCGCTATCTTTCGTCCTTCCCAGTTGTTCTTCAATAACTGCATCCGTTACGGAGGTTGATCCACCGACCTTGACTCTATGGAGTTCGTAGACTACCTGGAGCCCACGACAACAACAAGAATCACTTGGAATACAAACATATACCAAGAAAGGGTCACGCTACTTGTTTATTCTTCGATAACTGTCTCCATTACGGAGATTGATCCGAAGATCTTGACTGTATTGAGTTCGTAGACTACCTGGAACTCACGACAACAACAAGAACTACATGGAATACAAACATATACCAAGAAGGGGTCACACAATAGGTTTATTATTCAATAACTGCCTCCATTATGGAGGTTGATCCACAGACCTTGAATCAATGGAGTTCATTGACTACCTGGAGCCCACGACAACAAGAACTACTTGAAGTACACACATATACCAAGAAGGGGTCACAAAACTTGTTTATTCTTCGATAACTGCCTCCATTACGAAGATTGATCCACTGACCTTGACTGTATGGAGTTCGTAAACTACCTGGAACCAATGACAACAACAAGAACTACTTAGAATACAAACAAATACCATGAAGGCGTCACACAACTTGTTTATTCTTCAATAACTGCCTCCGTTACCAAGGTCGAACCCCATACCTTGACTCTATGGAGTTCGTAGACTACCTGGAGTCTTCGACAACAACAAGAACTACTTGAAATACACACATATACCATGAAGGGGTCACGCAACTTGTTTATTCTTCGATAACTGCCTCCATTACGGAGATTGATCCGAAGATCTTGACTGTATGGAGTTCGTAGACTACCTAGAACTCACGACAACAACAAGAACTACATGAAATACAAACATATATCAAGAAGGGGTCACACAACTTGTTTATTCTTCAATAACTGCCTCCATTACGGAGGTTGATCCACCGACCTTGGATCTGTGGAGTTCGTAGACTACCTAGAGCCCACGACAACGTCAAGAATTACTAGGAATACAAACATATGCCAAGAAGGGGTCACAAAATTTGTTTATTCTTCGATAACTGCCTCCATTACGGAGATTGATTCGAAGACCTTGACTGCATGGAGTTCATAGACTACCTGGAACTCTACCTGGAATCTTTAGGGGCCCTCCTTAGCCGTGCGGTAAGACGCACGGCTACAAAGCAAGACCATGCTGAGGGTGGCTGGATTCGATTCCCGGTGTCGGTCTAGGATATTTTCGGATTGGAAATTGTCTCGACTTCCCTGGGCATAAAAGTATCATCGTGTTAGCCTCATGATATACGAATGCAAAAATGGTAACTTGGCTTAGAAACCTCGCAGTTAATAACTGTGGAAGTGCTTAATGAACACTAAGCTGCGAGGCGGCTCTGTCCCATTGTGGGGATTGAATGCCAATAAGAAGAATAAGAAGAAGAACTGTCTCCATTACGTAGCATGATCCACAGACCTTGAATCTTTGGAGTTCGTAGACTACCTGGAGCCAACGACAACAACAAGAACTACTTGGAATACAAGATATATCAAGAAGAGGTCACAAAACTTATTTATCCATCAATAACTGCCTCCGTTACTGAGGTTGATTCCCAGACCTTGACTCTATGGAGTTCATAGATTACCTGGAGCCCACGACAACAACAAGAATCACTTGGAATACAAACATACACCAAGAAGGGGTCACGCAACTTGTTCATTCTTCGATAACTGCCTCCATTACGGAGATTGATCCGAAGATCTTGACTGTATGGAGTTTGTAGACAACTCACGACAACAACAAGAACTACAATAAATACAAACATATACCAAGAAGGGGTCACGCAACTTGTTTATTCTTCGATAAACGCCTCCATTACGGAGATTGATCCGTAGACCTTGAGTGTATGTAGTTCGTAGACTCCCTGGAACTCACGACAACAACAAGAACTACATGAAAAAAAAAACATTTGCCAAGAAGGGGTCACAAAACTTGTTCATTTTTCAATAGCTGCCTCCATTACGGAGGTTGGTCCACCGACCTTGGATCTATGGAGTTCGTAGACTACCTAGAGCCCACAAAAACAACAAGCATTACTAGGAATACAAACATATGCCAAGAAGGGGTCACAAAATTTGTTTATTCTTCGATAACTGCCTCCATTACGGAGATTGATTCGAAGACCTTGAATGTATGGAGTTCGTAGACTACCTGGAACTCACGACAACAACAGGAACTACTAGGAATACAAATATATACCAAGAAGGGGTCATGCAACTTGTTTATTCTCCGATAACTGCCTCCATTACGGAGATTGACCCGAAGTCCTTGACTGTATGGAGTTCGTAGAATACCTGGAACTCACGACAACAACAAGAACTACATGAAAAACAGATATATATCAAGAAGGGGTCACACAACTTGTTTATTCTTCAATAACTGCCTCCATTACGGAGGTTGATCCACAGATCTTGACTCTATGGAGTCCGTAGACTACATGTAGCCCACGACAACAACAATAACTACTTGGAATACAAAGATATACCAAGAAGGGGTCACACAACTTGTTTATTCTTCGTTAACTGCCTTCGTTACGGATATTGATCCGAAGACCTTGTCTGTATGGAGTTCGTAAACTACCTTGAATCAATGACAGCAACAAGAACTACTTGGAATGCAAACATGTTTTGAGAAAAGATCATTGGATGACCCGGAATATATACTATGAAAGCATTATATGCTAAACACCATAAAGAGCATGTACCGTTTTTGAATTTGCACGATAGAACTTTGGTTACGTTAGCAGACTATAAGATCTTATTCCAGTGATTTTTTGGATGACTGAGGCCTTACTGCAGGGGATTTTGAAGACCCAGAATATATACTGTGAACACCGACTATTCTAAGAAGCGCAATGAGCATGTAATATATTTGAAACTGGTTGATAGTCCTTCGGTTACGTGTGTAGACTCTTAAGTCTTACTTCAAAGATTTCTTGTATAACCATGGACAAAAGCTGTAAACCTTGACAATGGGCGAAAAGAATATGAGTTTCTGTTTCCAAAACTGTCAAACTTATCTAAATCGGTTGAAAATTGTTAAAGTTATGAAAATATCAATTTAGTGGAACACGGGTACCCTGTCGGCCATCCACGTGGTAAAAAAAATCAGATGCCCCTCCCCACGTCCCTCCTCACTGTATCAACGTGATTTTCTCACAGATGCTACATTTTATGGAGTTCTTAGATGTCACCGAGTTTCAGCTTTCAGCTATCAAAATTCATTGAAATATCACCACTTGAAGTTGAAAAAGGAACACGGGTACCCCGTCGGCCGCATAAGGGTTAATACTACCCGAAGCTATTTTAATTTGCTATTTTAACAGTGCTTCTCACCGCTATTTGTACCCACTGATCCCGTTATGATCTTTGCTTGGACCCGTGCCTTCGTTTTACGTTGGACCCGTTTGCGGAAGTAAAATTCCGACAAGCGGTGGCAATCCTGCAGGGACACCGTTCTGGAAAAAAAAAACCTCTTAGTCTCTGAATTCTCCACTTCCTTCTAAGAAACAAGGTTTCAAGATCATCCTGCCAAAGCGCGGAAGACTTCAGATATTCCTTCTAACCTTCCTTCTTCCTTCCTCCGCCCGAAGCAAAGCATGATACTGCACCCGCCCTCAATCGAGTTAACACGTTCCAGATTGACTCCATACACCTCGATACAACAATCTCCGGCACACTCTCTACCCATTTTTATCTGGCTCCGCAACCCGATGCCGATCGCTTTTTATTGCTGGATGCTCCATCTCTATCGGACTTAGGCAACCAACTCACCAGACTATCTGGTCCAGATCTTACTTCTTCTGGATCCGTTTTCGACTCAACACCGGGACGCACACTTGCCGTTAGTATTGAGGGAGCCCCTGACCCCCCCAACGCAGTCGAGCCAATGCTGCCAGCGTTCATCAGTCGTCCTGGTCCTGCGTTTGGGGTGAGGGATGGGGTCTTCCGAGCTCCTGTGATCGGCAAGTATGAACAACGTTCGAATGATTTACTACCTGACAGAGTACTGTTTTCTAGTGTTACAACTCCCGGTAATTCGTGTATCTCCATTTACTACCAGAACGTAGGTGGTATGAATAGCCTTATCAATGATTATCGTATAGCTGTTTCGGACTTATGCTACGATATAATCATCCTGACCGAAACATGGCTTGACTGTCGAACTGTCTCCAGTTACATATTCGGTGACGATTACGAGGTATTCCGTTGTGATCGTAACGATAATAACAGCAGGAAGACAACCGGAGGTGGTGTCCTCATTGCAGTGAGTTCTAGGCTGAAATCGAAAGCCATCGAGGATGACACTTGGAATTCAGTCGAACAAGTTTGGGTAGCTATAGAGCTTGGATACCGACAATTGAAACTCTGTGCAGTTTACATACCACCGGATCGGACTCGAGACATTCAGCTAATCGAGTCACACTGTCGTTCGGTTACATCCGTAAACGACTCAGCTGCCCCATATGACGATGTTATGATCTTTGGTGATTTCAACCTAGCGGGCATTGCTTGGATTCCAACGCATAGTGGCTTCTTCCAACCTGACTATACGATCTCATCTCTTCATGCCGGAGCCATTAAGCTTCTCGATGGCTACAGCATTGCTACCTTGCAACAGATTAACGGCACCAGGAACGAGAACAATCGATCTTTGGATCTTTGCTTCGTCAGCGACCGTGATTTGGCTCCATACATCGCTGCTGCTCCTGTACCGTTGGTGAAACTGGCGCTAAACCATACTCCGCTGATCGTTGCGATTGAGAGCAATGCGGATCACGATTTTGTTATTATTCCCACTGCTATCTCATATAATTACCGGAAAGCTGATCATCGTGGAATTGCAGACGTACTTTCTAATTTGGATTGGGAGCGAGTTCTAGACCCCGTTGACGTCAACGCTGCGGCACAAACGTTTTCACACGTGTTATCTTACGTAATCGACAGACATGTACCGAAGAAGACTGCTCGCGCTGCCCCTAGCGCACCGTGGATGACGAGGGAACTCAAATCCTTAAAGACTACTAAACGGGCGGCTTTTAAAAGATTTACAAGGTCACGTACATTAACGTTGAAACAGCACTACGTTCAACTAAACCATGAATACAAGCGCTTGAGCAAATCCTGCTACCAACGATACCAGAGAAAGATCCAACGAAGGCTTAAAACTCACCCGAAATCCTTCTGGAATTTTGTGAATGAGCAGCGTAAGGAGTCCGGATTACCATCCTCCATGGTCTTTAACGGTGTCACCGCTTCGTCACAACAAGAAATCTGCAACTTCTTCAGTTCCAAGTTTGCCAGTGTGTTTTCGGACGAGGAATTATCTGCTGACCGTATATCACTTGCTGCAGAAAATGTCCCATTGTCTAATCGAGTGATTAGTACCATCGACCTAACTGATGCGACAATTTCAGATGCCATCTCGCGATTAAAAACCTCGTTCAATTCAGGACCTGACGGAATTCCTTCATCGTTGCTCAAGAAACATTCCGACAGTCTTCTCTCACCACTTCAACACATTTTCAGACTTTCTCTTTCAAGTGGTACGTTTCCATCGTGTTGGAAGTCGGCACAGATGTACCCTGTCTATAAGAAAGGAAGTAAGCGTGACATTAACAACTATCGAGGTATAACTTCGCTAAGTGCCGCATCAAAAGTTTTTGAGCTGGTGGTGTTTGATCCGATGGTTTCGTACTGTAAACAGATCATTTGCTCGGACCAACATGGGTTTTATGCTGGGCGCTCGACGACGACAAATCTACTGTGCTTGACATCGTACATCACTGATAGTATGACTGAACGGACTCAAACTGACGTTGTTTACACCGATCTTTCTGCTGCTTTCGATAAAGTCAATCATGCTATTACCATCGCCAAACTGGACAGGCTGGGTGTCAGCGGCAATCTTCTCGAGTGGTTCCATTCCTACTTAGTTGACCGCCAACTTACAGTTGTCATAGGTGATTGTATGTCATCTACTTTCTATGCGACGTCCGGCATTCCTCAGGGTAGCCACTTAGGACCATTGATTTTCTTGCTGTATTTTAATGACGTACATTTTGCTATTGAAACACCAAAGCTATCATTCGCTGATGACCTTAAAATGTACCTAAAGATTGGATCAATAGCGGACTGTCTGACTCTGCAAAAACAACTAGATGCTGTGGTTAACTGGTGCAGTTTAAACTGTATGGTTATCAACCCGGAAAAATGCTCCGTTATTACGTTTTCGCGAAAGAGGCTGCCGATTATCTACGATTATGCACTGCAAGGTACGAAGATCGAACGTGTTCATCATGTGAAAGACTTGGGAGTTATTTTGGACGAGCAGTTGAGCTATAAACATCATATTTCTTACATCGTCGATAAGGCATCTAGATCTCTTGGAGTCATTTTCAGAATTGCGAAAGATTTCACTGACATTCATTGCCTGAAATCGCTCTATTGTTCGCCAGCACGATCCACATTAGAATACTGCTCTGCAATTTAGAGTCCGTTTTATAATAACGGCGAAGAACGCATCGAATCGATTCAGCGTCGGTTTCTTCGTTTTGCGCTTCGAAGGCTGCCTTGGAGAGACCCTTTTAGATTACCCAGCTACGAGAGCCGATGTCGCTTGATTGAACTTGAAACCCTCAGAGTGCGAAGAAATGTTTCCAGAGCTTTGACCATCGCCGATGTTCTCCAAGGTAGAACAGATTGTGAGACCATTCTCCAACTCATCGATCTGAATGTTAGGCCACGGATGCTGCGAAATAATGTTTTGTTACGACCACCGTATCGTAGGACAAATTATGGACTGGCAAGCGCAATAATTGGCTTGCAACGAAATTTCAATCGTGCGGCATCAGTTTTTGACTTCCATCTCTCACGTGAAATTTTAAAAAGAAGATTCGCTTCTGTTTTTAACGCTCAGAACTAGTGAAAGCTTTTTTTATTTTTTATTTTTGTTTTGTATTGTTCACGTTAATCACTTGACCATGAGAGATTTGTTTGTGTCTTTGAATTACTTGTTTTTGTGTTTAAATTAAATATCATTGGGGCAGTAACAAGCCTGTTGATGTATACTAAATAAATAAATAAATAAATAAATAAATAAATAAATAAATAAATAAATCAGCTAACTCTAACATTGGAAATAATTATTCTCCTATTGAACTGAGCAATCAATTCGATTCGATTCATGACGAAATCAATTCTAATTTCATCCAGTTTGACTACAGTATTGCTGGTTCTCAACTTCAACGGGTTGATCATGTTAAAGACCTAGGAGTTGTTTTGGATGAAAAGCTTACCTATAGCTGCCACTTCTCAAATACCATCGATAGAGCCAATCGCCAGCTTGGGTTCATATTTAAAATCTCCAATAAGTTCCAAGATCCGTTGTGTTTCAAAGCACTGTACTGCTCTCTGGTACGCTCAATACTAGAGTTTGCATGTGTTGTTTGGAATCCCTACCAGGCTGTATGGAGTGACCGGTTCGAAGCTGTCCAAAGAAGATTCGTCAGATATGCTTTGCGCATGGAATGACCAGTTGAACTTGCCTGCTTACGCTGATCGCTGTCGTCTACTCGGGTTGGATACTGTAGCCAAGCGGAGGAAAGTGGTTCAATGTGTTTTCATTCCCAGCTTTTGTCATCTGAATACGATGCTCCTGAGTTGCTGTCGAGGATCAATTTATACGCACCTGTCCGGACGCTTCGAGACCGAGCGCTGCTACACGAGGAGCCACAAACTACAAACTATGCTGCAAACAGTTCCATTGCATTGTCGCTATGATCCATTGCTTCAACGAAGTGTCCGATGAATTTGATTTCAACATCTCTACATCCAGATTTCGCTGCCGCTTGCTGGACCGACTTTAATGTTTTTATTGTTTGATCACCATTCGATTTAAGAATTTCATGTAGACAATACAGTCCGATGAATAAAAAACAAATACAAATACAAATTGAGCAAATCAAATCTACCTATATCCCAGGTGATTCAATCCATGCGAAAAAGCAAAGGATTCCGCCAATTGTGGTAGCTGTTGCCGAGTTTTCAGGCTTTTGGAAAGAGATTTTGAGTAATGCCCCTTCAGGGGATCAAGGGGTAAAAACTGAGTGATTGTTTAAAGTCGTCTTGAAAGGTTTCCCTAGTGATGATAAATCACTGGATGAGATTAAAATTGAAATTTTTCAATTACTTGGATTTTCACCGGTCCAAGTAATTAAGATGAAAAAGAAATCTCGCTATGGTACTTCCCAGAGGGGTATTTCTCAAGAATTTTATTTAGTTCACTTTAACAAAAGTGAACTAAATAATATGAAAAGTTGGATAGGCCTGTATTATGTCCCATTAGGGTGGTTCATAAAAATGATTTTGCTCCACAGCGCTCATCTGATTCTTTATCATGTTCCGAGTGTCCTCTGAAAATTTGAGCTCATTTGGATTAAAACTGATTTAGCACAAGCCGTTTTAAGTTTGCATGCAAATTAGTATGGGGAATTTTTTTTTATAATACTGTTAATAACGCTTCCGCACCAAGCGCAGGTTAAAAGAAAACCTATATAGCTAAAAGGAATACTCAAGAGCTTTCACTCAGCGAAAATTGCATAGTAATCGAATTTAATCTAAACCGTAGTTTTCTGGAGCTAATTGCGTAACTCTTCAACAGGCAACATTGCTGCTCGTGGCGCGAAAGATAGCACACACAAATTCAGGCTACTATGTTGCACTGCACGTTTCAGTGATGCCCTCAAAGAAGTTTAACGATCATGACTAAAGATTCGCAACCTGTCTTAAAATCGATTGCTAATTACTGGGGCGATCAATCAACATACGGTTTTCGTTGGGTGAAATCTGTTGAGTATTCCTTTTAGCTATGTAGGTTTTCTTTTAACCTGCGCATAATGGGGAAGCGTCATTAACAATCCAGTTTTCCGCGAGCGGTAATGGCCGCCAGCTTGGCTGCGGGTTAGTCTCTGATTTGACATCTGTGGAGGTCAACTGCACCCACCGCTCCGAGCATTCTGACCAATGTGACATATAAGAAGGTGCTGATTCAGTGAATTCAAGCCTTCTTATATACCACATTGATCAAAATTCTCATATGGTGGGTGCAGTTGACCTCCAGAAACGTCAAACCAGAGACTTACCCGCCGGCATGCAGGCGGCCATTACCGCTCGCGGAAAACTGGATATAATGAAAAAATAAATTTTCCCATACTAATTTGCATGCAAACTTGAAACGGCTTGTGCTAAATCAGTTTTGATCCAAATGAGCTCAAATATTCAGAGGGCATTCAGAATATGGTAAAGAATCAGATGAGCACTGTGGAGTAAAATCGATTTTTTGAACCACACTAATGTCTCATGTCCGTGTTTCATGGGAAAATTTCCAAAAGTGGGATCACGGAACTAAAAACATGGATGCTAAATGCATGAATTGTGGTGGAACATTGTGGGGCAATCATAAATCCAAAACTGAAGCTGTTCAGGTTGGTATCAAATTTACTCAAAAAATTAATGGATCCAAGTAATTCTTTGAAAATTTTAAATTGGAATGCCCGCTCTTCTGTGGTGGGGTCGCCATTGTCATTAATAGACGTATCAAACATAAATTATATTTTTCGTTTGAAACCAAAGTTTTCGAAACCTTGGGAGTTTCTGTTGAAACAAATTTTGGACAATTCTCTTTCATTGCTGCCTACTTGCCTTTCCAGTGCAATGGGCAGCAAAGGAATTTGTTGAGAGCTGATCTTTAAATTCTAACTCGCAACAAATCCAAATTTTTCATAATTGGTGACTTCAATGCCAAACACCGTTCATGGAATAATGCTCAAAGCAATTCCAATGGTAAAATTTTATTTGAAGATTGTTCTGCGGTATATTATTCTATTCAATATCCCAATGGACCAACTTGTTTTTCTTCCAGTCGAAATCCTTCTACAATTGATTTAATTTTAACGGATTCAAGTCAGCTATTGGCCAATTGGTAACTCATGCTGACTTTAACTCTGATCACCTTCCTGTGACGTTTGAAATCTCACAAGAAGCCGTTTATAATCCAATCAGCTCTACTTTTAATTATCATAGGGATGATTGGGATTTATATAAAACGTATATTGATAGGAATTTTGATGTTGATATTCCTTTCGATACCAAAAGTGATATTGATAATGCTCTCGTATCTTTGACAAATTTAATTGTCGAAGCTAGAGGCATTGCTATTCCTAAATGTGAAATTAAATTCAACTCCATTATTATTGACGACGATCTTCAGCTACTGATCCGCCTTAAAAATGTGAGGTGAAAGTAATACCAAAGAAAACGCGGGATTTTAAAGTTATTTGACAAGATTTACAAAATGAAATTAAAAAACGTTTCGCTATTCTGAGAAATACTAACTTTGAGAATAATGTCTAGAAATTGAATCCCAGTTCGAAATCCTTTTGGAAATTAACGAAAATTTTTAAAAAAACCTCAAAAGCCAATTCCAGCGCTTAAAAAGGGAAATAAAATTTTATTAACAAATGGCGAAAAGGCTTAAAAACTTGCTCAGCAGTTCGAGAGTGCCCATAATTTTAGTCTAGGTCTCACTAGTCCAATAGAGCAGCGGTTCTCAACCTCGGGTACATGTACCCCTGGGGGTACCTTCGCTGGCCCTAGGGGGTACCTCGGACAAAAATGCGTAATGGCGGACATATTACAATTTTAATCAAAATGCATTGATGAAGTTTTGATAATTGTGTATTTTCTATTTCGAAAATTTATATTGTACATAATATGTAATGCGATCAATAAATACCAATTGAATCCTCCCATCCACAAACAGCACAATGAATGAAGGGCTGCGGAACAAAAGATCGAACGAACAAAACGACGAATGAACAAAATGATTTTTTTTTTCACTAGAACTCGGTTGCTTCGTTGCAAGAAGATTAGAAGCATCCTTTTACGCCTCTCGGAAGCCTTCTTCCAAGCAGGCCGAAGGCTTCTTTTCAAGAGGCTCGGAAGCCTCCTTTCAGGTGTTTAGGCTGCCTTCTTTCAAGAGGCTCGGAAACCTCCTTTCAAGAGGTTCGGAAGCCTCTTTTCAAGAGGTTCGGAAGCCTCCTTTCAAGTGGCTCGGAAGCCTCCTCTCAAGAGGCTCGGAAGCCTCCTCTCAAGAGGCTCGGAAGCCTCCTCTCAAGAGGCTCGGAAGCCTCCTCTCAAGAGGCTCGGAAGCCTCCTCTCAAGAGGCTCGGAAGCCTCCTCTCAAGAGGCTCGGAAGCCTCCTCTCAAGAGGCTCAGAAGCCTCCTCTCAAGAGGCTCGGAAGCCTCCTCTCAAGAGGCTCGGAAGCCTCCTCTCAAAATGGTCGGAAGCCTCCTCTCAAAAGGGTTGGAAGCCTCGTCTCAAAAGGGTCGGAAGCCTCCTCTCAAGAGACTCGGAAGCCTCCTCTCAAGAGACTCGGAAGCCTCCTCTCAAGAGACTCGGAAGCCTCCTCTCAAGAGACTCGGAAGCCTCCTCTTAAGAGGCTCGGAAGCCTCCTCTCAAGAGGATCGGAAGCCTCCTTTCAAGAGGCTCGGAAGCCTCCTCTCAAGAGGCTCGGAAGCCTCCTCTCAAGAGGCCTCAGAAGCCTCCTCTCAAGAGGCTCAAGCCTCCTCTCAAGAGGCCTCGGAAGCCTTCTCTCAAGAGGCCTGGAAGCATCCTCCTCAAGAGGCTCAGAAGCCTCCTCTCAAGAGGCCTGAAGCCTCCTCAAGAGGCTCTGGAAGCCTCCTCTCAAGAGGCTCGGAAGCCTCCTCTCAAGAGGCTCAGAAGCCTCCTCTCAAGAGGCTCAGGCCTCCTCCCAAGAGGCCTCAAGCCTCCTCTCAAGAGGCTCAGAAGCCTCCTCTCAAGAGGCTCAGAAGCCTCCTCTCAAGAGGCCTGGAAGCCTCCTCTCAAGAGGCCTGGAAGCCTCCTCTCAAGAGAGACCTCGAAGCCTCCTCTCAAGAGGCCTGGAAGCCTCCTCTCAAGAGGCCTGGAAGCCTCCTCTCAAGAGGCCTCAAGCCTCCTCTCAAGAGGCTCGGAAGCCTCCTCTCAAGAGGCTCGGAAGCCTCCTCTCAAGAGGCTCGGAAGCCTCCTCTCAAGAGGTTCGGAAGCCTCCTCTCAAGAGGCTCGGCTTCTTTCAAGAGCCTCGTAAGCCTGCTTTCAAAAGGCTCGGAAGTCTACTTTCAAGTGGTTCGGAAGCCTTCTTTCAAGAGGCTCGGCAGCCTCCTTTCAAGAGGCTCGGAAGCCTCGCTTCAAGAAGCTCAGAATTCTCCTTTCAATAGGCTTGGAAGCATACTATCAAGAGGCTCAGAAGCGTTATTTCAAGATGCAACGGAAGCTTCCTTTTAAGTGGCTCGAAAACCGCCTTCAAGAGGCTCAGACGCCTCTAATAAAAAAGGCGCGGAAGCCTACTCTAAAGGGACTCAAGAGCTCAAAGGAGCTTCCCTTTAAAGGGCTCGGAATTATGTTTTCAAGAGGATTGGAAGCCTACTTTCGAGAGGGGGTACCTCAAATCATGCAAAAGTTCGAAGGAGTACCTCTCAAGAAAAAGGTTGAGAACCGCTGCAATAGAGGATCAGGTTACACGGAGCTTCGAAGACATTCTCGACCAACTAATTTGGATGAAGTGAGATCTATTACTAGAAAATTTAAAAATATGAAAGCACCGGGTAATGATGGTATTTTCTACATACTTAAAAAACTTCCTGAGAGCTCTTTATCCTTTTTGGTTAATTTATTTAACAAATGTTTTCAATTGGCATACACTGGCCCCACATATATGGATCACTTTGTAACAATAATTAGTCACTCCAATTTGCATGTTAGTTAAATGGAAATGACTCATATTAGTGTGTGACCCATGATTGTGGGGTCAGTGTACTTTCCAGATAAATGGAAAAACGCCAAAGTTGTTCCAATTTTGAAGCCGGACAAAGATCCAGCTGAGGTTTCTAGTTGTCGCCCAATCAGT
This sequence comes from Armigeres subalbatus, assembly GCF_024139115.2. NCBI lineage: Eukaryota > Metazoa > Arthropoda > Insecta > Diptera > Culicidae > Armigeres > Armigeres subalbatus. Next base: position 252,311,950 of record NC_085140.1, read on the forward strand.
TTCCTTTCTTCAATAAGCAAACTGTTTGAAAAGATTCTTTTAAATTGAATGATGGTTCATATTAATGGCAATTCTATTTTTGCTGATGAGCAATTTGGTTTTCGCCATGGGCATTCAACCACTCATCAGTTATTAAGAGTTACGAACTTAATTCGGCTCAACAAATCTGAAAGATAATCGACTGGAGTTGCTCTTCATGATATAGAGTAAGCGTTTGACAGTGTTTGGCATGAAGGTTTGATTGTAAAATGCAAAAATGCAATAACAATGAAGAACACGTGAAAAGAATGCAATGATGCGAATCGCGATTCGAATTATGAGCGATTCTATGGGCCATGAGCTTGATGGGATTTGACTCGCGCTGAGAATTTGAGATTTTACCAACACTGCTCATAAGATATTGTCTCTCTTCGGAAGCACATATCTGTAAGCAAAACATTTCTAGAATGAAAGCAGTAAAAAACTTGGAATTCTGCTTGCGAATTTCGGTCACCGATTACGAAACCAATATGCGTCGAGTACTGCAATAGCCAACAATTACAAGTTTCTCATTAAATTTTCAATCGAGAGATCTGTTATTTAAAAAGAAGCCAAAAATAACAAAACAAAATTAATTTCTGAACGCAATAAAATTGTGATTCGTTTTTCTCCATTTTGCATTGATCATTCTGGAAAAATGAAAAAAAAATGATTTTGATAATATAGAAAAAATGTGCCGAATATTTTCTGGCACACCAGCAGATATTACTTCTGTAAATTGGCTTAGCTTAGCTTAGCTTCATTGACTGTACCCATCGTAGTTGCTAGTCGTGATTGGCCGAGAAACAAAAAATAATGCACAGCTCACCAATTGAATAGTTTTCTCGGGACTAGAAAGCTATTCTCATCGCTTCGGAGCTTCTTTAATTCAAGACCAATAACGATGCCGGCCACGTCTTCACAGTCAGTTAGGATAAGGGGAGGAAAATTAGCTTGACACTCATTGATACAAGAGACCGAGGAATCCTCTGCATCTCCATGAGCGCACTGAAAAGGAATAGTATGTTAGTTGGGAAGGAAATATATTGGAAATCGCTTTGCTAAGTGACTAATTGATTCATTTGAACGACGCCATATTCATGATGATACAAAACCGGAAAAGCAATGCGTGTCTTAGGTATTTTCTTATTCTGAAGACTGATTCGATATCTTAACTACTTCGTGACAACTAAAACAGATAGCTACTCCGAAAAAACATGCACTGAACTGATTAACCTTATTTATTGCAGAACACAATATTTTGTCGAAAAAATTTCCAACCCAAAAATTTCCTAGACCGGACTGAAAATCGAAACCAGCCGCCCTCAGCATGGTATTGCTATATAGCAACGCATCTTACCGCACAGCTGAGGAGGGCCCCTCAAATGTTATAATATTCAGAAATCTCATTCCAGAACCACCAAATCATTCGAAAAAACTTTAAAAAGGAGATGATAAAGATTTCTTTCTTATTTTGGTTTTTATCACAGACAGGGCCAGATGAAGGGGGGGGGGCGGGGCGGTGGGCCGTGGCCCCGGGCCCCCACAATTCTTATGTACCAAAACCAACCTTTTTTGTTCATTTTGGGGCCCCCACAACCTGTTGGCCCCAGGGCCCCCTTCCGGCTAAATCCGGCCCTGATCACAGATATTAGTCACCTAATAAGTTATACTTGATTAAATTCGCAAACATTTTTTTTGTCACCTCATGCATGTCCCAAATTACACACTGTGTCTACGAGCAACATCACAGAAGCCGCGTTCCAACATTTAGGCATATAGTGAAAAGTGAACTTCTCTCTCCGACAAGATGTTTAAATTAGACCTAGCCCAATCGAATGTGCTCCTCTAAAAAGGTTCACGGTCAGCAGGGCGGAAAGTAAGAATTAGAAGCAACTTCTACCAATTTTAAGTGGAATGAACCCATGTCCGGGTGAAGAAAGGCACAAATCTTGAATAATTGTCGATCATTATTTTTGTTTCCTAGTGAAAAATTAGAAGCTTTTCTGTTTTGTTTTCACTTCATCTTTGGAATGGATAAAATCCCGATCCAGTCGAGAGAATCATAGAGCAACATTATGCTTGTAATAGAATATATGAACTCATGCAATCATTCGCATTGAAAGTGCTCAATGAATAGCTATCAAATTGCATCATGACCACTGGTTTAGCTGACATTGGCGCGAATGTTGTATAAATGAATTTGAAACAGTCAACATAAGACCCAAATAGAACACGAGATTCATTTGAAAAGAAAAAAAACAACTATTTTATACAAATTAGAATACACGTCTTAGTTAATGGAGAGAGAATCCATTATCACATCATCCAAGCCGGACTCCATAAATCAGTGTCAGATGAATTAGATTGCATTAGGCCACACCCCATTGATCAGGCAATTGGATGCCTCCTGATTTACACTTGTGATGGAATGCTTCCGGAACGCGACATGTGCCATTTGTTCGTCATCATCGCCGTCACCAAAGATGCCTTTATTCCGAAAATGGGTACCTAATTATCACACTAACAACACTAATCCACCTACTGAATGCCAGCACTGACAGGGTTGACTAAGTGATTCGCTTGTTAGACGGCCCATTATCTGCCCGGCAAATCATTGAACCATTTCTTGGCAATAAACCGACGTTAATTCCGTGTGATAATTTTAGGCTTTCGATCACGTTGTGGCATCCGTCAGTCGAACGTCAGGTTGTTTGCCGCATCCGACCGGAAATAATGGACGTATGGGGTGTTAATGTGACACCCGATCAGCACGTGTAGAAGTGTGACATTCACTTAGGACAATAAGTGAAGGCCCAAGATGGTTACATGTGTCTGAAAGTGGGTTTACTGTCGCGAGATAATGGGTACTCGATCATCGTGTGACATTATGGGGTGAAATCACTTAATACTTCACTGTATGCCATTGTATGCTAATTATATTTGAGTTAGAAATCAAAAGTAATGTAACATACGAAAGCCAATACTAGAATTGGTAATATATTGTTCCGCTGCTTATGCATATTTCTTCCAACTTGTTCAACAGACTAAAAAAAATTGAGTAATCTATTGGTGGCGGATGCCAGTCCGATTTCCGTGGAAGACAATCAACGACGAATCATGAAATCAAATGAAGGAACCAACATCTGCATGCCCCTCTAACAAGTAAAGGTTACCGTTTAGCTCAGTTTCAATTAGTTGAACCACAAATTCTCAAATAAGCACTGAATATAACGATGCAATCTTTTTTGCGGTCAAACCCTGCTCAAAATTAGTATTTCAGTATTTTTGCCAATTCATTTTGCGTTATTCAAAAATAAAACTTAATTTGTTCATTGTCAGACACGAATGATGATGATGATGATAAGTACATGTTCGGGGAAAAGACTGGAAAGCTAAAACTCCATCATCAAGTTTCAAACCACTGGAGCACAGACTACATTGAATACATGATGCCTGCTGGAAGTTTGATGATGTACAAAACGAAAAAAAAAGAGAACAGAAAACAGCATCAAGAACCCCGAATAATTGACCCACGAACGTTGTCCACCTTAATGGACGCGAAACATGCTCTTGAATCTGACATCGCATTTTGTCACTTGGAGACAGGTCCTGCCCATCAAGCAGGCAGTGGCACCCGCCATGAATAAGAAACACGGCGCACTTGTATGGATGGCCAAGCTGCCTCAGCTGTACACCTACATAAATATCAGCTTGAAGAATCTTTGTTCGCAGAGGTTACCAACGCGATCTAAATAGAGTCGACGGAATGCCTAATTTTCTTTGATATTAACCTTCCGGAACTCGCACTGTTGTGAAAAGTACAACACATAGAGTAAAAGTGAGATATCTTTTCAGTCAGTTGACCGATCTGCACCAAACCACCATCTGTTCCTCACAAAATAAGTTTTTTATAAATTGAGAAGATATTAAAAGTGCTTCGAAAGAAGTATCTGATAAATATAACTAAATAAAAGGCTCAGGGCACGGGGAAAGTGACTAATAATTAGTTATTTATTTATATATTTGTAATAATTAATTGAAAATTACATTCATTTGGCAAAATTTATTTATTTATTATTTATTTATAACAAGACTAAGGCCGGAGTGGCCTGTGCAATACATAAAAGTCTTCTGCATCTGGCTCGGTCCACGGCTGCACTTCGCCAACCACGCAGTCTGCAGAGGGTCCGCAAATAGTCATCCACCTGATCGATTTACCTTGCCCGCTGTGCATCTCGCCTTCTTGTTCCCGTCGGATCGTTGTCGAGAACCATTTTCACCGGATTACCTGTTCGACATTTTGGCCACGTGTCCGGCCCACTGCAGTCTTGCGATTTTCGTGGTGTGTGATGGTTCTCCCAACAGCTGATGCAACTCGTGGTTCATTCGCCTCCTCCACGTACCGTCCGCCATCTGCACCCCACCATAGATGGTACGCAGCACTTTTCTTTCGAAAACTCTCAGTGCGCGTCCTCCACGAGCATCGTTCAGGTCTCGTGTCCGTAGAGAACTACCGGTCTAATGAGCATTTTGTAGATAGTCAGTTTGGTACGGCGTCGAACTCTATTCGATTGGAGCGTTTTGCGGAGTCCAAAGTACGTACGATTTCCTGCCATGATGCGTCTCCGAATTTCTCTGCTGGTATCGTTATCGGCGGTCACCAGTGAGCCCAAGTACAAGAATTCTAATTCTATTCTTCAACCACCTCGATAGAAGCTCGTGGGTGACTTACATTGACCTTTCTTGAGCCTCTTCCTATCATGTACTTCATCTTGGACGTGTTGATGACTAGATCCGTTTAGCTTCGCTTTTTAGTCTGATGTAGGCTTACTCCATCCTCTCAAAGTTACGTGCCATGATATCAATGTCGTAGGCGAAACCAAATAACTGGACGGACTTGGTGAAAGTCGTACCACTCATGTCAATCCCTGCCCTTCGTATTACTCCCTCCAAAGCGATGTTAAACAGCAGAAACGAAAGACCATTACCTTGCCGTAACCCTCTGCGCGTTTCAAAGGTACTCGAGAATGGCACTGAAACTCGAACTACGCACATCACCCGATCCATTGGCGCCTTGATCATATGCGGCTTTGAAGTCGATAAATAGATGATGTGTGGGCACGTTGTACTCGCGGCATTTCTGCAATACCTGACGTTCGGCGAAAACCTGGACTGTGGTAGAGCGTTCACCCATAAATCCCGCCTGGTACTGCCCCCCTGGGATTTATATAAAACGTATATCGATAGGAATTTTGATGTTGATATTCCTCTCGATAACAAAAGTGATATTGATAATGCGCTCGTATCTTTGACAAATTTAATTGTCGAAGCCAGAGGCATTGCAATTCATAAATGTGAAATTAAATTCAACTCCATTATTATTGACGGCGATCTTCAGCTACTGATCCGTCTTAAAAACGTGAGGCGAAGACAATACCAAAGAAATCACGATCCCGCGTTGAAAGTTAATTGGCGCTATTTGCTAATTAAAATTAAGAAAACGTGTCGCTATTCTGATAAATACCAATTTTGAGAATAATGTCTCGAAGTTGGATCCCAGTTCGACACCCTTTTGGAAATTGACGAAAATTCTTTAAAAAAAACCTCAAAAGCCAATTCCAGCGCTTGAAGAGGGAAATAAAATTTTATTAACAAATAGAAAATTTAAAAATTTGAAAGCCCCGGGTGATGATGGTATTTTTACATACTTATCAAAAACTTCCTGAGAGCTCTTTATCCGTTTTGGTTAATTTATTTAACAAATGTTTTCAATTGGCATACTTTCCAGATAAATGGAAAAACGCCAAAATTGTTCCAATTTTGAAGCCGGACAAAAATCCAGCTGAGGCTTCTAGTTATCGCCCAATCAGTTTGCTTTCTTCAATAAGCAAACTGTTTGAAAAGATTATTTTAAATAGAATGATGGTTCATATTAATGACAATTCTATTTTTGCTGATGAGCAATTTGGTTTTCGCCATGGGCATTCAACCACCCATCAGTTATTAAGAGTAACGAATTTAATTCGGCTCAACAAATCTGAAGGATATTCGACTGGAGTTGCTCTTCTTGATATAGAGAAAGCATTTGACAGTGTTTGGCATGAAGGTTTGAAAACCGTCTAAGACGAATTAAGTACTGTCCATTTAATTTCACCAGTTAATTTTCGTTATCTTTGCAGATACGTATTTCGACCACAACTGTGTGGTCGTCTTCAGTGTCTTGTACTTGACTCGACTCGACGTAAGTCGAGTCAAGTACAAGACACTGAAGACGACCACACAGTTGTGGTCGAAATACGTATCTGCAAAGATAACGAAAATTAACTGGTGGAATTAAATGGACAGTACTTAATTCGTCTTAGACGGTTTAATACATTCCACTAAACGAGCTTAATATATTTTTATGAAGGTTTGATTGTAAAATTAATGAATTTTAATTTTCCTCTGTGCATTATTAAACTGATCCAAAATTATTCATCAGATCGCTCACTGCAGTTAAACTATCAGAATTCTAAATCTGATAGATTACCTGTAAGAGCTGGTGTTCCTCAAGGCAGCATACTGGGGCCCATATTGTATAACATTTTTACTTCTGACTTACCTGATTTACCACCAGATTGCAAAAAAGTTTGGATATTTTCTCCACTTACTTGCGAAAATGGAAAATTTCCCCGAATGCTTCCAAAACTCAGCTTATTATTTTCCCACATAAGCCGAGAGCTTCTTATTTGAAACCTTCTAACAGACATATTGTCACTATTCCAATTAATTGATCTAGCGAAGCTAAATATTTAGAACTTCTGCTGGATCAAAAATTAACTTTTGAAAGTCACATTGAAGGCATTCAAGCCAAATGTAACAAATATATTAAGTGTCTATATCCACTTTAAACAGAAAATCAAAACTTTGTCTTAAGAACAAACTTTTGATTTACAAACAAATGTTTATACCAGCCATGTTGTATGCTGTGCCAATATAGACTAGTTGCTGCAATACCAGAATGAAGGCACTCCAATACCAATACCTCCAATACCAATACCAGGATTCAAAATAATATTTTGAAAATGGTTCTGAAGTTGCCTCCGTGGTATAATACCAATGAACTTCATAGAATTTCTAATATTGAGACATTACAACAAATGTCCAGTGAAATAATTTCCAATTTTAGACAAACAACGATTAGCTCCTTGTACCCTTAGTACAAGTTAGGTTAAGTTTAGTTTAAGTAAAGAGGTTCCGGTGTAGGATGTTTTCGGTTGGAAACATTCTCGACTCCTTGGGTATAGTGTATCCACAATCAATTTGAATTTGATTGATTGTGCGTTTCACAACTAGAGGCGCTAGCGTTGTAATACTTCGAGTTTGACATTCCACTCCAGCCCTTCTGGTGACAATGTCATACAAAACATTTTTTCGTGTAACATGCTCGCAAGATGGTGGAAGAGGAGTTCGGCGATGGATTTTTCAAAAAAATGTTCAAGCTGTTACGTCTGTTTGTCTGTGGTGTATCCATTGTACTTGCCACACAAGATACATATGCAATACTCATGCAATTGCGGGCATAGAAAAGCTTTCAATTAATTAAGAGATTTTATAGTGGAGACTAAAGTACACACTGAGTTCATATTACACATATTATACTTCAATACCCCTCCTTAATTTGTGGAATTCGTAGACCTATGGCATCTCGCAAACGTTTGAACTGAGCAGCCGCCAAGCCAGCTTACTGCATTTTTGTTGGTGTGTATTTCAGCGCTATGCTCTTCTTCTTAACCAAATTTCTTATGAAGCAATCCTTTACATCAATATGTTTGAGTCTGCTACGATCCCGCGGTTCTTGAATTATTCGTATGGTGGACTGGTTATCTTCATGATACAATACCGGCTCATCGCTATAGTACCCGACATCTTCGAGTAAACGTGTCAACCATACTCCATCGCAGGTCGCTTCACAAAGAGCACACAATTCCGCCTCGGTGGATGACAAGGAAACTGCACGCTGTTTACGTGTTGTCCAAATTACTGTGCAGTTGAACACCTTGAAGAGATATCCCGTAATAGACCGTCTGTCACTGATATCGTTGGCCCAATCAGCGTCACAAAAGGCTTCCATCAGATTCGCATCATCGTCCGCAGTGTACTCAAGTCCGAAGTCAAGTGTTCCCTTAACGTAACGCAAAATCCGCTTTAGGTGTGTCCAATGCACATCTGTCGGACTAGACTGAAACTGACTATAATAATTAACTGCTGCCGATAGGTCTGGGCGAGTAGTTAGGGTCACATACATGAGGCAGCCTATTAACTCCCTGTAGGGTTTGCTTGTGCGTTTTTCTTCGATTCCTTTTTCTAAACGAAGTCGACATTCCATTGGAATAGAACTTGCTTTACAGTCGACCATATTGAAGCGATCAAGCAAAGCTTCCAAGTACCTACGTTGGCTTATTCTCATCTTCCGTCGTTGAAGGTTTCTTTCCACCTTAATCCCAAGAAAACGAGTAATTTCTCCTCCGTCTGTCATGTCGAAACCCTTGGCAAGACTCTTTTTAACTAATTCGATCTCATTTACATCGTGTCCAATGACAAGGATGTTGTCTATCTTTCTTTTGCCAGAGCCTCGTACATACAAGCATTGATCGCTCTTCGATCGACGAAAACCTAATCCGGAATCGGCTCTGGGCCCATAACCTAATGGGACAACCGGATGTTTCGGATAAAGACAAGACAACTCGCTGGTTATAACAAACACGTCTTTATCTCACGAATTACTTTTACAGAGTGATTAAACAAAATGGTCTCCGATGGAGAGTTAAGAGAGATTTTTTAGTGGAGACTAAAGTACACACTGAGCTCATATTACACATCTTCTTCTTCTTCTTAGTGGCATTACATCCCCACACTGGGACAGAGCCGCCTCGCTGCTTAGTGTTCATTAAGCACTTCCACAGTTATTAACTGCGAGATTTCTAAGCCAAGTTACCATTTTTGCATTCGTATATCATGAGGCTAACACGATGATACTTTTATGCCCAGGGAAGTCGAGACAATTTCCAATCCGAAAATTGCCTAGACCGGCAACGGGAATCGAACCCAGCCGCCCTCAGCATGGTCTTGCTTTGTAGCCGCGCGTCTTACCGCACGGCTAAGGAGGGCCCCCTCATATTACACATATTATACTTCAATATTAATAACTGAGGAATACGTATTTGTGTAGATTCGTGTAGTGTAGATTGTGTAGATGTGTAGATACAAAAAGGAAGAAATTTTTTCTTAAACCTTGCAACATTTTGCCCTAAGACGCTCGCAATTATTAATTATTAACTGAGGAAATGCTAATAGAATACTTGTTGTTGAAGTTGAAAAGCAGGCCAGTTCCAGTAGGAATGTAGAGCCATTGAAGAAGAAGAAAGAGGTTCCGAGACAGAAGATATTGTTGTAATTATGGTACAGTGACATCAATTTTTCACAAGTGTTTTATTTACTTTACCTTGGTAGAAGTCGAGTTAGAGACATTTACACACCGGTCTCAAAACGGTTAAGGCCATTATCTTGGGCGCCATTTTGTTTTTTCACCTTTGAAACAAAATTGAGATTTTAGAGCACGAGTTAATAATAATTTGAAACAAAAAATCAGATCTCTAGCTGATACCAGTTCTGTGAATAAAATCCAAAATTTGGGTCAATTGTACTTCATATTCATTATTTTTGAAGTTTGGAACCACCTGCTGAAAAAAACGTTCATATGATGAGGACGCTGATGCGCGTGTTGAGCACGAATTCTGACGAACAATGTAACTTTATTTTTTTATCGGACTCAGCATCCGAACCGGGTCATCCCAACCAGACAATTGATCTTTTTTCTTCACATGACACCAACCAATTCTTAAAACATGTCATGTTCCAGCACACATATAGTGCTGCAAGGGCCACCACCAATATCAGGGTGCATCGAATGAAAAGGATGCGGGTTGAACTGCAGCTGATGGTCAGAGCGCATAAAGCCAACACAGGTTTTGTTGAGTGGAAGCCTCATGACCAGAAGTAATTTTCATTAGCAAATGCAATGGGTGGTAGCCGGCTGCTGCTTGATACGGCCGGCCAGCGGTGGCGGCTACATTAATATTTCTTCGTTATCAAAATGGTAACGGTTTTTTTTTCTGGGTCTCGAATTTTGGCTCCTCGTTGGTCATCGTCGTCGTCTGTATCTTATTTATGTTATTCGTTTATTGTTATTTTTCACGAAGATCAAATACGCTCAATTCAACTAAGAAATTTATCTTTTCCCCCAATTCAGATACGTTTTTAATTTCTTACGGAAGTACGGATATAGAGTATTTTTATTTATTCCTGAGGCAGACGTTCATTTTTTTTCTTTCAGTTTTTATTAAGGTTTTTTTTTTAATTTTAAACTAGTTCACCACCTAAAATCAGCAGACGTTCATTTATAATATAATAAGCAGTTACCTTAAAATGCCTAGCATTTTGATGGCACTATTCTGTACAACGAGTTGAGAGTGGACTGTAAGCTAAAATAATTGCCATTTTCAATAAGTTTGTGAAAAACCTAGAGGAAAAGAAACGATTTGATATATTTAATGACTAATGATTTCTTGATCATTTTCTACCTAGAATTATTTGCAATTATTCCCGAGTCACCTTAAAAAACCATAACAATCAAACAACCTTCCTTGTTTCCAGTCCTTAGTATCCTGCCCAACAACTCATATTCGTACCTCCCCTTAGCTACGAGATACAAGCAACAAGGCTGGGGGTGGTTGCTCATCTCCGGATCTTAAAATCTGACATCAGTTCACCAAGAAGGTGCAGCTCACTACAACGTTTAATCCCATGTAAGGGGAGGCGGCTGATCATCATCCGAGTTCAAATGAGAGGCACTAAGCAAAACTGTGCACTATAGTCCTCCAGAAACTTAGGAGGAATTACCTCCGAAAATGTAAAAGATGTTCGGATGAAGTGAGAAATAAGATGTTCGAAGTGTGTTCTTCTTCTTATTGGCATTACATCCCCCACTGTGACATTGCCGCTCGCTGCTTAGTTTTCATTCAGAACTTCCACAGTTGTTAACCGCAAGGTTTCTAAGCCAAGTAACCATTTTTGCATTCGTATACCATGAGGCTAACACGATGATTCTTTTATGTCCAGGGATGTCGAGACAATTTCCAAACCGAAAATTGTCTAGACCGGCACCGGGAATCGAACCCAGCTACCCTCAGCATGGTCTTGCTTTATACCCGTGCATCTTATCGCTAGGCTAAGGAGGGCCTAAAATGTGTTGTGAGTAGTAAAGAATGAGATGGAAGAAAGAACAACAAATAAGGACGAAGAAAGAATGAGAAAGGAAAGAAGGAAAAGGAAGAAAGAAAGAAAAAAGGGGAGGTAAAGTAAGCAAGAGTAAAAGGTAATTCATCATGTCTCTATATTTATAATTTTCAACAGCTCTATTTTGTCTCATTACTTCTATTTGCCAGAACCCCCATCTGACCGAATAGTTGAAATGCACGAAATGAGAAGTGCATGATAAGAAGCAAGAAGCGAGTAATGGATAGTGAGACGTTAGATATTTATAGTGAATAGTGAGAAGTGAGAATAGAAACCCAGAAAAATCCACCTAGCGGTGATGGTGTCTTTCTCGTGTATTATAAAATGTATTGCGAAAAAAAACGTAATAGAGGTTAAAATTGCACTTCTGGCAGATAGACTCAATTTTTTCTATCATTTCACATTTATTTACGTTACGCATTGCAGTAGCTTTCGAAAAAAAAAACATTTTTTCGATTTAGAAAAAAGATTCCAAAGGTTCGTTCAAAAATCACACTGTTCGAACGAATCATATACTTTTACATCAAATATCATGCACATAATTGGAACATGATAAACGATAGAAATTTACATTTCATTTTATCTTTGGGGCTGTCCACAAACCACGTAGACCGAAATTTCACATTTTCAAAACCCCCCCCCCCCCCCGGTAGACCTTCGTAGACTTTTCCGAAACCCCTCCCCCCCCCCCTTGAAGTCTACGTAGACTTTTACAAATTTTACAAAACATCATATGTGATTGGACAATCAAAATTGAAATCAAATTTAATCCTCTGTCCACAGCTCCTGAAACCAAATCTCAAAGTCAATTAATTTAATTTCTGTTGAATTCGACTCCTTCTAGAGGTGTGCACCACCGCCTGACGACACTTTTGCATCGGCACGCCACTGCTTAAAATGTGTCACGCATCTGGCCTAAAACTCTCCACGTCGCACAATGGCGGAAACCCGGACAAAACCTCAAATTTTTTTTCGTTCGTTTCGCGAAACTTGTATTTTTTTAATTTCAGACATATATTGAATGAACTGATTCAAAGATTTGATGATTGTAGCTGGTAAATAAAATTTTTGATGGCTTGTTGAAGTAAATGCTGTATCTCCTGAACAAATTTGTATGGAAAAAGAAAATTTGACTGAAGTTTTTTTCGGGAACGATTCGAATGATCTGGTATCATGTATTGAAACCTATTTTTGGACTACTTTCCGGTGGTTAGTGTGGTGATTTACTCATAGCTGCTCCAAAGCTGAAAATTGACTGCTTCAATGGTAGAATGAGGACGCTGGTCATGCTTCTGATCTTAAGGCTAGCGCCTCCAGAAGTACTCGAGTAGCATAGTATATGTTGGATAGCAATTCTAACCTCAAAATGATATTAGCGTCCCAAAAATACTCTTTGGTGAAAGATTCGAGCAACATATTAGGTTTTATCCGGCATTTGTATGGGGGCCCGCCACTGCGCACCGGTTCAAATTTGTAGAAACCCGAAGAATTTTTAGAATCTTGAAAAATTTCGAGTTGAAATTCCGAGAATATCAAGTCTACATTCCAATAAGTTTTTCGTGGAAATTTTCGCAGAAGAACTCTCCGTGAAAATTCCGATGCTTTTCTTGAAAATTCCATGCAATATCCCATTGAATAATCCGTTGATCCGTTGAAATCGTAAGAATTGTCTTATAAATTCCAAAACAATACCTGTTAATATTTTGAGTGAATTTCCGCGAAAATTTAGAATTATTTCTCGAGGTAATTTTAAGTTAAAATGGACATTCCGAAATATTTCCAGTGGAATTTTAGAATTGTTTCCTACATTCTTGCAGATTTGGAACAAATTCCTGAGGAAATTGAAAAAAAAATCCTATAAACATTCCAAAGACTTTCCGAATTATTCACATTGGAAATTATAGAGAATTTTCAGTTGCAATTTTGATGAATTTCTTGTAAAAATTTCGAATATTTTTTCATGAAAATACAATAGCTTTCTTACAAAAATTGTGACCTCAAAGAGTTTTTGGTGGGAAATTCAAATAATTTCTCGTGGAAATTTTTAATAGTTTCTTTAGAAATTCCTAAGATTTTCCAAAGAATTGGCATTAGTACATCCGAAGAAATTGCCGTGAAATATACGAAGAATTTCCCATGGACATTTCGAAGAATTTCGCTTATCTATCCAAAGAAATTTCGAAGAATTTCTGAAATTAAGAAAAATTTCCCGTAAATGCAAAAATATCAGGGAAAATCCTTTAAAAAAATCCAACTATAGTGAACCTAGCACATAGCGCTTTACAAATTGTTTTCCAAAAAAAATAAAAATTTAAAAGTCTACGTAGACTTTTTGTATAACCCCCCGTCCCCCTTCGTGGACTAACGTAGACTTTTTCGAAACCCCTCCCTCCCCCTCAAGAGTCTACGTGGTTTATGGATAGCCCCTTTACATCATTTATCATCTGTTGTTTTAAATTTACATTTTTTATTTTATGCTATATAAATAAAAAAATCGGTTAACATGAGAACCTAACTCAGGTCCGCGGAGTGATAGCCCGTTCTGATACCACTCTACCGTCTTCACTTCTTGAAACCGACGTTGCTCAAAGAGTAACAGGTTCTGAGTTATGGCGATTCAAACATAAAGTATCGAACCCGTCGTGATCGGGTTTTGGCTAGGTAATGTAAATTTTCATGCACTGAGTAGGCGTATGCGCATCGTCAAGGGGGAATATCTGACTGGATGAAGTGCAAGAATTTGAAGTTTTTCCATCGATTTAAGGTGAAGGTGGGTTGAGTACCAAAACAAAGCTTTGAAAGTATTGGTACAATAAAAACTGTCATGTACTGTAGTAGTATTGGTGTCGTATTTATAAAAAAACAAAGAATATTAATAGGGTGGTTCAAAAACCTACCCAGCTCCACCACGCTCTTTCGATTCCGTCCCATGCTCCGAGTGTCCTACAAAAACCGATTTGAACAAAAACTGGTTGAACACTAGCCGGTTCAAGTTTGTATGAAAACTAATATGAGAAACTAAACCTTTCATTATTGTCGGGCCGCCACCAAACCGGACCGCGCGATTGAGCACTCGCGCTGCGACGCGAATCGCGACAATTTGAAATATTTCATTAGTAGTGCGCATCATGCACACATGGATGTACTATCATGCGCACTAATCAGAAATGAGTTGCGACGTCTGATAACTGCAGATATTTCATTTTATTGAAAACAAATTTTCGATTTTCTACTATACACGGAATACATTGGCTACAGCGCCTTCCCTCCAAACGTTGGCGAAAAGAGGCGACTTCACTGAACGAAAACCGCACCGCAGGAAAGATCCATTGATTCTGTAACGCAAAAAATTAGCCTAATTATCATGGCCAATTGTCAGTAGCGAAAAACTAAGCCACATTCTGCGTCGACTGCAACCTCGTCGAACAAGTCGGATTATGCTAAACACCAAAAATGTGTTTCCCCTCTGCACTTGCCACGAGTTACGGAGTTTTATCGAAATTGGAGGAAAGATCCGATATTGTAGAAATTCGTCTTGGAAAACGGGTTTCCAGCTTATGAGATGAAGAAGATTATTGGGAGTACAGATTACAGATTACAGTCAAGCTGAAGACATATAGGATGGAAAATGATTGTTAGAGATGCCAATCTTTGTTCCCCCTTAATTACGATATTACATTGACTTCTGCAAAGCCAGAATCACCAACACTAATGTCACTGTGTAGGATGTATAAAATAAAAGTGGGTGGTAATTCAGTTGCAGCAAAAGTATCACAAACACTTTGAAAAGAATACAGCGGAATCACGCACACTTTTATGCATTTGGAGAAGTCAATTGACTCGAAGTGTTTGTGATGTTTTTGCTGCAACTAGATTATCACCCACTTTTATTTTATACACCCTACACAGCGATATCGGTGATTCTGGCTTTGGAGAACTCAATTGGTCTACGACGTAGGCTACGACTGCCTGATATTGGGACACTCCCTTTTAATCTTTTTAGTTATGTTTGTGAATCGTCTACAGATTATTTGTGCTTTCTGCTATCGTAATCCAGTTTCCGCGAGCGGTAATGGCCTCCAGCTTGCCTGCGGGTTAGTCTCTGATTTGACGTTTGTGGAGGTCAACTGCACCCACCGCTCCGACTATTCTGACCAATGTGCCATATAAGAAGGTGCTGATTCAATTAATTCATGGCTTCTTATATACCACATTGATCAAAATGCACTGCATCATCACCTTCTTATTTACCACATTGGTTAAAATGCTCGGAACGGTGGGCGCAGTTGACCTCCACAAACGTCAAGCCCGATGTGCTGCAGTAAAGGTGTGGGCCAAAGTCCTCTAAGACGTCACATTCGGTCGCCTTCGGCCATCTTCGGCAACCCAGCTGAGAGTTTCTCTCTCAAAAGAGCAAATTTTTGTTGAAAAAATACTACTTTAGGGTTTGACCCACACTTCTAGTAAAGCACATCGCGTCAATCCAGAGACTAACCCGCAGAAAAGCTGCTGGCCATTACCGTTCGCAGAAAACTGGATATTAGACGAAAGAAGTGTCCACAAAAATCAAAATCAAAAACGATCAAGTTGTCACACTGTGAAATGTAAACATTTATTAGAGCTGAGCACAGCGATGCCAGATCTGTGAAATTTCCGTAGATTTACGGATCCGGATACGGATCTAGCACACTTTTAGTTTCAACCGTTACAAATATTTATTGAAAGTTATGTCTTATTGGTTTCCGAAAGGTCAAGGGGAGATAATAATAACTATGTATTTTTAAAATGGAAAAATCAAAAACTACTACTACTACTACTAATGTATTGAAGAATATTTTTAAAAATTGTTTAAATTTTTTTTTGTAGAGAGAGATAGAAAGAGAGAGGGAGAGAGATAGAAAGAGAGAGATAGAGAGAATGAGAGAGAGATAGAGAGAATGAGAGAGAGAGATAGAGAGAATGAGAGAGAGATAGAGAGAATGAGAGAGAGATAGAGAGAATGAGAGAGAGATAGAGAGAATGAGAGAGAGATAGAGAGAATGAGAGAGAGATAGAGAGAATGAGAGAGAGAGAGAGAGAGAGAGAGAGAGAGAGAGAGAGAGAGAGAGAGAGAGAGAGAGAGAGAGAGAGAGAGAGAGAGAGAGAGAGAGAGAGAGAGAGAGAGAGAGAGAGAGAGAGAGAGAGAGAGAGAGAGAGAGAGAGAGAGAGAGAGTTTCTACGTGAAATCCTCTCTGAAAATTCTTCTTAACACTTTTGAACATCGAACATTCAGTCGTGTCAGAACATTTCTGTACTAGGATTGTGAAGGAGCGCCGTCTGAATAAGACCACTGTTGTAAAATTAATGATGTATAAGTGGACCAGACTTTTTGCACCGCAGCAGGTGCTCTTCACTCAAAGTAAACAGTTGTTCAACTCATAGTACTTCATCAGGGCAATTATTCCCCAACTGTGGTTAAAATCACAAACAATCAAACTGTCATCGAATTGCACTAACATGACGATCAAAAACCGCAAGAAAACTAATTCCAGGAGCACTCCGTGGAATAATTCCATATGCAAATGATTCCCGATGCGAAACAATCACGTCTTGCCTGGTACAAAACATAAGACCCAGTTCTCAAACAATTTAGCGAGTACCGTTTGCTAGTTCACCAAGAAAAATGTGTTGAAGTTTATGGGTTTGCTGCTTAATTTGCATACGGCTGGCTTGATTGATTAGTTCCAATTCATCAGAAAGTCGGGTTATTGCATAATAAGTTACCAGCTATAATTAGTATTGTACAACTCTGGGCCTAACCACAAAATACTGCAAAACTTGCTATTCTATAGAACACATAAATGATTTGTTAAACATTATTAATCTTTTTTCTGCGATTCTATGGAATAAATCATTTTTATTGTTGCTTGTGTTAAAGTTTCCAAACCGTTAAATTCCAAGCAATGAAATTTAACCTTTTTTTTTAAATTGGGCCACTGCCCAAAAAACAGATATCCAACTTAAGAAGCTAGCAACATTCTATCAAGTAAATTTTTAAAGCTTTTCGTAGAATAATTAAATGCAACACTTTAAGCTATTAAACGATCTGAAAGTTTTGATTGGTAAAACGTTCAATGATTATCGATCAACATTTGAAGTCAAACGGAGAATAAACTTGAGAATGAAACCGAATACCTGAAGCCCCTCAGCTCTGGGTAATTAAAATTCCTAACATGAACTCGATTTTATTTTTGCTTGCCGCCAACTTTCCGAAGCACTGGAGTTCGTCACTCTTTCTCCACCACGTTGGACACTACCTAGCCCGAAAAGCTTTAACTCGAACGAGTATCCATAATCAAGTCTGTGGTGCTACCATCCAGGCAAGGCACTGGTGGCAAAAGCAGAAGCACAGACAACTAAACACGCAGTCATCCATCTTAATGACCCTAATAGTTGCCCTAATGGTAGGTTCCGCGTGATCGTCATTCTGGATGCGGTTCAAAGCGAGGTTTGTTTTCCATATAAGATAGAGAGAATAAAAAAGCACTAATCTGGATGATCGTGGCTCTGCCCGGTCTGTACTTATGGTTGGTCGGCCCATCGAAATGTGCTGGACTCATTCTAATATGCAGGAGAAATGTAATTTTATGGTAGTCACGGGTGCTCCAAGAATAGACACGATAATAAAATAAGACATTCTGCTACTGGTTGCTACTAATAAGGTTTCGATTGACAACGGCCATTCACACTGGCGGTGCGAAATTGTAGGCAAAACTCTTGAAAGTTTGGAACAATCACGATTAGTAACGATTAGAAGTAATCCGAACCATGCTCGGAGCTTTATTACGACATTCGAATGGGAGGTGATGGGCTTATCCGCGGAAAATGAAAAAAAAATCTTTAACAAGAGTTGGCCTTTTATCGAATTCCAAACTTTGTCGACGAGTTCCGCCAGTAAATTTCGTTCTAAAAAATAATGAATAATTTTATGAACAATCATGACTAAGTTCGACAATGTCCTGTAGCACTGGTAGATCACTTATACGTAGTGTGGGGCCCTAGCTTAGTCCATTGCACAATGGGGAAATCCGGATTCAAAGGTGGAAAAAATTGATAACTTTCTTCACGAACAACTTACAGAAGAGATCAAGAGCTTATTCGAAAGGGAATTTTGCAAAGAATTCAGTCAGTGCTGTTTCATGGACGTGGAACGCTTCTGTATGTAGTTATTGAGCTCGTTTTGCCATAATGCCCCATATATCGCGAGTTTCCAAACTATTTGTCATTTTATCTTTATGACATTGTTCTAAAATTGTGTTTATCTCTTCACTGTGGATCCACAGAAGGACACATAATATATTTTGTTAGCAAAAGTTGGAAATTTAAGGGATTTTGGGGTCAAATAAGCATCAAAGTGCATTTTATGTGCAATTTTCATGTATTCTGTAAAAAATTGTAATATTTACAGGTAAGTGTTAATATTATTGTCTCAAAGTGTTAAACAGATATTGACAAATGTTTGCCGAACAAAAATTAATGAAATAAATCGTTTCACAAATGTTTTATTTGGTTATTTATTGAGTAAAAAACGATTTTTGAAAACTTTTGAATAGCACCAATGCCAAACATTTCCAAACCATACCCGATAGCACAACTAGACAAGAATAGTCATATGTTATGAGTCTTGATGTGATCATAGATAGGAGGTGATGGGAGATAATCTTTTTTCTTACCTTTTTGCCCAAATTCCCCTATGGAATAATATAACTCAATGATTCTGAGCAAGGAAATGATGTGGTAATGTTAATTTAATTGATATTTTACAATGATGTAATGAAAATAACATATAATCATTAAATTTATGAAAAATATTGAATTATAGGGGATTTAGGGGTCATACAGCTCATTTAATGTAACTTTTTATACAAAATGAGATAACTTTTCTCACGAGCGACTCACAGATAAGGTTAAGGGCTTATTCGAAAGCGAATTGTCCAAGAAATTCAGTGAGTGACGTTTTATAGACATGAGACACTTCTATATGTAGTTATTGAGCTGGTTTTGCCCCAATGTCCCATACATCATAGTTTATCTTATTTTTCGTGCTTTTATCTTCCAAGTATTGTACTAAAGATGTGTTCTCCTCTTCATTATAGATCCATAGAAAAGCACTATACATGCTTTGTTGGTAGAAATTGGAAATTTAAGGGATTTTGGGGTCAAATAAGTATTAAATTGCATTTCACGTGAATTTTTCATGTATTCTGTAAAAATAAAAAATATAGTGATTTAAAAACTTGTAAGCATTGATGTAGCTCTGCATATGGTCAATTTTGGCGAAATTTACAGTCTATTGATTATTCAGATATTTACAGAAAATAGTTGATATTATTGTCATAATTTTTTTTTAACAGAAATCGTTACCATAAAAAAAACAAATATCCATATATTACATTAAAAATGGGTAAGTGAAAACAATTATTAATTTTGAAAAGAATATTTCCTATCTATTTCTATCTATTATCACATCGACTTATATATTTACTCTTATCTAGTTGTCCAAACAGGTATGGTTTAGGAATGATTGGCATCGGCACTTTTCAGAAGCATTTAAAAAATCGGGTGTTGTCCAATAAATCACAAAACAAAAAAATTTCGAAATGATTTACTTTATTAGTAATTGTTTCGCAAACATTACATTTTGGGAGAATAATAATATTTTTATTGATTTTTACAGAATGTATGAAAAATTCACGTGAAGTGCAATGTAATACTTATTTGACCCCAAATTCCCTTAAATTTCCAACTTTTACCAACAAAGCATGTATAGTGCTTTTCTATGGATCTATAATGAAGAGGAGAACACATCTTTAGTACAATACTTGGAAGATAAAAGCACGAAAAATAAGATAAACTATGATGTATGGGACATTGGGGCAAAACCAGCTCAATAACTACATATAGAAGTGTCTCATGTCTATAAAACGTCACTCACTGAATTTCTTGGACAATTCGCTTTCGAATAAGCCCTTAACCTTATCTGTGAGTCGCTCGTGAGAAAAGTTATCTCATTTTGTATAAAAAGTTACATTAAATGAGCTGTATGACCCCTAAATCCCCTATAATTCAATATTTTTCATAAATTTAATGATTATATGTTATTTTCATTACATCATTGTAAAATATCAATTAAATTAACATTACCACATCATTTCCTTGCTCAGAATCATTGAGCTATATTATTCCATAGGAATTTGGGCAAAAGGTAAGAAAAAAGATTATCTCCCATCACCTCCTATCTATGATCACATCAAGACTCATAACATATGACTATTCTTGTCTAGTTGTGCTATCGGGTATGGTTTGGAAATGTTTGGCATTGGTGCTATTCAAAAGTTTTCAAAAATCGTTTTTTACTCAATAAATAACCAAATAAAACATTTGTGAAACGATTTATTTCATTAATTTTTGTTCGGCAAACATTTGTCAATATCTGTTTAACACTTTGAGACAATAATATTAACACTTACCTGTAAATATTACTATTTTTTACAGAATACATGAAAATTGCACATAAAATGCACTTTGATGCTTATTTGACCCCAAAATCCCTTAAATTTCCAACTTTTGCTAACAAAATATATTATGTGTCCTTCTGTGGATCCACAGTGAAGAGATAAACACAATTTTAGAACAATGTCATAAAGATAAAATGACAAATAGTTTGGAAACTCGCGATATATGGGGCATTATGGCAAAACGAGCTCAATAACTACATACAGAAGCGTTCCACGTCCATGAAACAGCACTGACTGAATTCTTTGCAAAATTCCCTTTCGAATAAGCTCTTGATCTCTTCTGTAAGTTGTTCGTGAAGAAAGTTATCAATTTTTTCCACCTTTGAATCCGGATTTCCCCATTGTGCATTGTTCGAGCTAGGGCAATAAGTTGTTGTAATTAAGGATTCATCGTGTTTAGTCTTCGATACCAATAGCAGTCTCAGAAATAAATCATATATAATTAACTTTATCGCGCAGATGGCTGAAAGACTCGAATTTCGATCTCCGTTTGAAACTAAACTGTAGGCATGCGGAAGAAACTTTTCAAGCAACTAGTTAAAAAAACCCAGGTTCCCATTGTCCTTTGCTGAACTGATTGCTAGGAAAATCGGGTTAGGATTTTGATTGCGTACTAAGTCTTTATGGACTGGTGTTTTTTTTTTTTCATTTTGACAAAAAATGTTTATTTGTTTATTTGTTTATTTGTTTATTTGTTTATTTGTTTATTTGTTTATTTGTTTATTTGTTTATTTGTTTATTTGTTTATTTGTTTATTTGTTTATTTGTTTATTTGTTTATTTGTTTATTTGTTTATTTGTTTATTTGTTTATTTGTCTTTATCTGTCTTTATCTGTCTTTTTAATCTATTCACGAACTGGGATGTAGAAATTCCGAAATCGAATGCAGCTTCAATCGATGAAAACAAACGAATCATGGTACATATGGGCTGGTTATAACCAAATAGAGTGCGATGAAATCCAGTGTGCAGCAATGTCCGCTGTCTCAGCATTCTTCCAGGTACGCGGAATCCAATCAATGAAAGGAGATGGAAGTAATCGATTTCTCCATTCAGCAACTTTACAATAAAAGTAGCCTGCTGAATTTTCCGTCGCTGATCCAAGGTATCAAGACCAAGCAATTGGCATCGTTCGGGATAGGCAGGAAGATTCGCGGGGTCCCGCCACGGAAGATGTCTCAATGCGAGCCTGATGAATCGTTTTTGGATACGCTTGATTCTCAGATTCCATGTTACGTCGTTTGGCGCCCATACAATGGATGAGCTTTCGAGAATTGACCTTACAAGGGAGCAATACAGTGCCTTTAGACAATGTGGATCAGTGAATTCCTTTGCAATTTTAGTCACAAAGCCAAGTTGACGATTGGCTTTGGAAATGATCGACGCATAATGGGCGTGAAAACTGAGCTTTGAATCTAATACAACGCCAAGATCTGTTATGTGGTCCAACCTCTTGAGGCAGCAGTTATCGATGTAGTAATGAAATATTATCGGATCATTAGAGCGATGGAAAGTCATCTCAGCACATTTTGGAACGCTGATCACAAGCTTATTTTCTTGACACCAGAGAGCAAACCTATTAATCAGCGTTTGTAGATGAGAGCAGTCTTCAATACAGCGCACTACCATGTATATTTTCAGATCATCGGCATAAATCAGCTTGCATCTAAATCCAAGAGAAGTTGCTACGTCGTTGGAAAATATGACAAACAGTAACGGTCCCAGTTTGCTTTATTGTGGGACGCCTGAAGAACAGGTGAACGGTGAAGAAATACCAGCTCCATACTTAACTCGCAGTATTCTGCCAGACAGGTATGATGTAAACCATGCAACGAGTCTATCCGAAACGCCCAATCGCGACAATTTCCGAAGGAGTATCTTGTGGTCAATTTTATCAAAAGCCGCTTTCAAATCCGTATATATTACGTCCACCTGCGCTTTTTCTTCCATTGCTATCATACAAGTAGTCGTGAAATCAAGCAAGTTTGTACTAACGGATCTGCCGGGCATGAATCCATGTTGCTCGTTAGAGATATAAGCCTTCGTTGCGCGCAAAACGTAGTCACTAACCATGACTTCAAATAGCTTTGAAGCGGCACACAGACTAGTGATTCCACGGTAGTTTTTGACATCACGACAATCTCCACTTTTGTGTACCGGAAACATATAAGAATGTTTCCAGCACATGGGAAAAACCCCACTTTCGAATGATTTGATTATAACATAATCTCGTTAGGCATTAAATTATTGTCCTTAATTTCCTTTTGGCATAACTGTATGCACTAACCGCAGAGCGAATATAGAATTAGACCACTACTAAAAAAACAGAGTTGAAAACTGCAGCTAAATAAATATTGAACGGCTAGCAATACGGTAGCGGGACTGAAGCCTCCTATGCAATGCAGCGGAACGGCGACGTAATCGACAAGATTTGACAGATGGTCCATACATTTTCTGTCAAATCCAACCGCTTCGGCTACCATTTTGTTGCACTGCATTGTTGAGGTTAAGCGCAGCGTCTGATTCCGGTCGCAGAAGTCTTGAAAAGCCTTCGGAGATCACACAAATTGAGTTGAGCGCTATCCGGCCAAGTTGGATTTGTAGATTTCAAAAGTACTGTGCAAAAAGATAGGACTTGCTAGACGCAAGCGAAATATGATGTGTATCAATGAAGAACACTCAATGGCTGCAGTTGTTAATCAACAGGTGCCTACATTATTCGTGCCTGGTGACCTCCCAACTGGATCCCAAACAACGAGCTCCATCGTCGTCACCAGAGGCTGATAGAAATTCAATTACAGAAGTGGGGCTGGAACGACCACACCTTACGTAGGGACTGTAATAAAATCAGTAAACAAGCAATAGATTGGAATCCAGCTGGACATCGCAGCAGAGACAGTACCAGAGGTTTATGGTGGCGGCTACTAAAAAAAATAAAAGAAATCGACCGAAATCTAACTTGCCAACAGCCAATACGGACATCACACAGCATGGAGATCTTTTCAAATCTACCCTTTGCACCACTCGGGGTAGACGGGACCAATAAGTAGGTTAAAGTAGAATCTATATAAAATTTTGGCCTTTACAAATCCGGAAGATTTCAGTCGGCTGTTCGGCCACATTGAGAGTTGACGTAAAGTCAATGTCAACTTCTCTCCACGAACAGCCTAGATAGCCGTGTGGTGTCGGCAGCTGGTTACCTGGCTAAGAATAACATCACGGATTGCCTGTTCCAGTGGTAAAAGTCCACCATACAGGTGACCCCTAATGTTCGGTGTGATGCGGCATTATGCGTTTTATGCGTTTTTTCACAGTGTACTCTGTGTCTCGTCCTTGACGTTTGGCTTCGGCTACTCTTGTTCAATCTCAACGTGAAGTTAAATAAGAGTGGGGTTATGAATATGTGTTTTACTTAGTTTTCAACAAATTGTCACCTATATGGATTCGCATTATGCGTTTTTCACAGTGTACTCTGTGTCTCGTCTTTGACGTTCGGCCTTGGCTACTCTTGTTCAATCTCAACGTGATTGTGGAGTTATGAATATGTGTTTACTTAGTTTTTCAACAAACTTCCACCTATATGGATTCGCATTATGCATTTTTTTTACAAAGTACTTTGTGTTTGTTACCTATATGGATTCGCATCATGCGCTTTTCACAGTGTACTCTGTGTTTCGTCTTTGACGTTCAGCTTCAGCTACTCTTGTTTAATCTCAACTTGAGGTTGAATAAGGGTGGGATTATGAATATGTTTTGCCTTTCTCGTACACTAAGTGTACGTAAAGGCTATAATATTGCTTCAAAAACAAAATTTTGATAGGAGGCCCGGAGGGCCGATCTTTATATACCGATCGACTCAGCTCGACGAATTGAGGTGATGTCTGTATGTGTGTATGTATGTATGTGTGTGTGTGTGTGTATGTGTGTATGTGTACAAATTTTATAGACACACTTTTTGGAACTTAGCATTATACGATTTACTCGCAACAAGTTGCATTCGACGGGGAATGCGGTCTCATTGTTTGCTATTGAAAATTGGCTCGATCGGACATGGCATTTCGGAATTATTAAAAAATCATTGTTTTTTCCCAAGGGTCCCCCCTTGGAAAAAAAAAATTCAAAACCGAAAAAAAAAATTTAACGAAAATGGTGGCAATACATTTTAACTAATGCAAAAACATGCAAAATGATCGAAAAAATGTGATCTATTCTCCTAAAGAGCTTTTTTGATCTTTCTAATGTGATTCTTTCAATATATTTTATAATGCACGAGAAAGGCATCATCACTGCTAGGTGGATTAATCTAGGTTTTTTTACTTAGTTTTTCAACAAATTTTCACCTATATGGATGCGCATTATGCGTTTTTTTTACAATGTACTTTATGTTTGTCACCTATATGGATTCGCATTATGCGTTTTTCACAGTGTACTCTGTGTCTCGTCCTTGACGCTCGGGTTTGGCTACTCTTGTTCAATCTCAACGTGAGGTTCAATAAGAATGGGGTTATGAATATGTGTTTTACTTAGTTTTCAACAAATTGCCACCTATATGGATTCGCATTATGCGATTTTTACAATGTACTTTGTGATTGTCACCTATATGGATTCGCATTATGCGTTTTTCTCAGTGCACTCTGTGTTTAGTCTTTGACGTTCGTCCATTGTTACGTCCTCTGTGTTTTTGTGACACCTCTCTTTAGTCCCTAGCTGAATGCATGTGAGTCTACATAATTGGCTTTCCTATAAATGGTTACATTCTCCTTTCCAACTTCACTTCCTCTTCCTTTCCCCTTTTCACTTCCTTTTCCGTCAGGTAAATGATGAGAAAGGCCAGTGAAGGCGATGGTACAAATCTCCCAAATTGAGGGGAACGTGCCTCCTGAGCCGACGTTCTGGTACCTGATACCTAGAGACAGTACCAGAGGTTTATGGTGGCGGCCAAAAAAAAATAAAAGAAATCGACCGAAATCTAACTTGCCAACAGCCAATACGGACATCACACAGCATGGAGATCTTTTCAAATCTACCATTTGCACCACTCGGGGTATACGGGACCAATAAGTAGGTTAAAGTAGAATCTATATAAAATTTTGGCCTTTACAAATCCGGAAGATTTCAATGCAATCATTATTTTGAAATCTTACCATATTGTACTATTTTATTATTTTTTTTTGCCTTTCGCATATACTAAGTATACATAAAGGCTATAGGATCACTCCAAAACCAAACTTTTGATAGAAGGCTCGGAGGCCCATAGTGTTATATACCAATCGACTCAGCTCGACAAATTGAGGTGATGTCTGTACGTGTTTATGTATGTATGTATGTGTTGTTACCTTTTATTAAGATCACAATCTCACACTTGTTATTATATTATTCTATAGTTCATTAATTTGTTGTACATAGCTAATAATTCTACTCTAAAAAAATTAAAGAAAATGAACTCCTTATCCTAAGATACCAGTATACCAAAAAAAAGAATTTAAATTTGAATTTGAAAAAAAAAATCCCGTTCCAAAATACCCCCTGGTATCAAACATTCAGTCCTATCCATTGTCCCCCATTCGCCGTGAGCACAGTTCTGCAAAACACCAACTGTTTGGAAGCAAATTGTACCTGAGCTAGAATGCGGTTCGGAAGAGGATAAATGGGGATGAAGGAGAAGGTTTCGTCCTCTTTTTGGTAACGAATTCCAAAGTGATTAATTCAAAAGTTTTATTTCAACCCCGTATTATAATCCACAGTAACGAATTGGAAAGTGCCGCGTTAAAGCCAAGAAAAACCGCCGCCAGTTACCGGAAAGTGAAAAAAATCGACATTCGAAGTGAACGCCCTTTTTGGTGTAGTGCGACCATTGGAGACAACCCTGTCCTACCGTGCCCAGCTGGCGAAACGAGTGGACCAGCCAAGACACGTGACCAAGTTGGTTTTCGGTAGCCATCGCAGCGCACACGGCCGTTCGTCACTCAAGGCCAACACCCGAAGTCGATATAGCCGCCGCCGACGGTGGTGAGATTGATCCGAGACGTCATCCCGACCCCAAAGCCGCTCGTCACACCAGACACTATCAGGTGAATGCTAACAGTGCACAGTGGTATCATAAACCCAAATTCCTCCTTAGTATTACTTTTGCTATCCTTTAAATAAAAAAAAACTATAATCTTAATTACAATTTAGAGTTAGAGTAAAATTATTTAACGCTTTATTCCCTTTCCACCATCTTTTGTCGCGAATGAATGCAAGTGTGGGATTTAAGTCTGCCTAACGATTCTCCCGGAATGACCCTGAGTGGGCATAAGTGTAAATAGTTTTTGTAAATATTTTTGTATATAGTTTAATTATAGATGAATTGCAATTTTGAATACTTTTTAGATTACTAGCAAATGAATTCTAACAGTGTGTGTGTACAAAAAAAGGTGAGACACATTATTTTGTACTTAGCCTTATCCGTTTTGCTTGCAACATGTTGCACTCGACGGGGATTCCTTCCTAATTTTGAATATTTAAAATTGGCCCAATCGGCGTTCCGGAATTATTAGAAAAACATTGATTTTTTCCCTATTTTTCCCAAGGGCCCCCTTGAAAAAAAAATCAAAATCGAAGAAATTGTTTTTCCAAAATTGCTCGAATGCATTTAAATAAACGCAAATAAATGTGAATTGAAGAAAATAACTGAATCTATCTCCCTAAAGTGCAATTTTGATCTCTCTTATGTGCTTTTCTTGTTACTCTTATGTGTTTTCTTGTTTTATAATACATGAGAAAGGCACCATCACCGCTAGGTGGATTATTCTGGGTTTTATATTATATAAAACGTTTACATTTCTTGTATTTAAATCTTTCAGAATTGTATATACTAAGATTTTATTTAAAAATTTGAATTTTTTCTTGTGTACTGTGTCAAAAAAATGTCTGTATTACAGCGTATTGGCATGACTACAAGTACTGTAACGTAACTGCTCGGACTTTCTAGCAAGTTTTATTGATTTTTGGAACGAAAGGGTTTGAACTTCAGTAAAATGAGAGAGAGCATGAGAGCATGAGATGACCGTACAATTCGTAGTTGCTACTCCGTGATTGACCAGAACTAGCGGAATTGCACAGGGAACCAACAGATGGGACTTGGGGTTAGTACTCCATCCTCAATGTGCACGTTCCGAAAGCTCATTTTTTAATGGATCAATAACGGCGCCGGCCACGTCCTTACGATCATCGAGGGAAGGGAAGGAATGTTAGTGTAACAACCGTTGTTTTAGAGACCGACGAATCGTCTGCATCTCTACGGTTGTTACGGGAAGGAGTATTGTAAATAGGGAGAGGAAGTGTCATTACTTAGATCAGGATTCACCTTGGTAAGTGATGTAATCTAAGTAACTAGCATGTTAATGTTGACGCGGGAACAAAGTATAGATCAGTATTTTGTTATGTCATTGGTCAGACAGGTCAGGGCAGACAATCAATCGCTCCGGTAGAGCTATTGTTAATTTATTAATTTATCTTTTAACTGTGAAAGGGTTTGAACTTCAGTAAAATGGCTAGAAATAAAAGAAAAAAAGGCTAATTGATTTAAAGAATGTCGACCGAAGCTTGTGCGAAATAACCGGCATACACAGATAGAAAAAGTTGTTGAAATTTACACGAAAGTAATGCACATAAAGGGAATTCCAAAAAGAGCGTAATCATAAACGATATTTTCGCTTGAATGTATGCAATTTGTATTGCATTATGTCACTATTTAGTCGACTAAGTGGCATAATGCTATACAAATTGCATAGATTTAGGGCGAAAATGATGGTAAAAATTCATTTATGCTCAGAATAGTGTAATTTTCCGCGTCTGTATTTATTACGCGCTGATTAGCTTTCATTATTTTTTTTTCTGTGTAGTGAATAGGCTGCGACTTGGGTTGCGATTGTCGATGCAGTATGTGATACAGAAATTTTAATGACCAAAATCACTTGAAACTTCTCCCGGAAGGGGCTGTATGCCAAACTGAACATTACTGGCAAAGTGGTACCTACCCCTAAGCTTCCTGACAACTTGCCACAGGCATCAAACATCATGGTCAGTCCGCAAACAGTTCGTAACGTAATTCGTACTAAAGGGTATCGTGCTTGCGTTGCGTTGTAGTGAAGAAGCCGTTTCTATCTGCCATGAATACAAAAAATATAGTTTTAGTAGGTAGTCTGCTACTAGTTTTAGCTTTTATTTCCATCCATGCGAATACGTGCTGCTGCCAACGGCAACTTTCTGCTGTCACCATTATAATTTCCATTTTAAACAAAATCCGTCTCGGCCAAACTTTCGATTCCATAAAATTGTGATACTTAAAAGAACCGATTGATTTTCAACAATAATTCGCCTTC
Organism: Armigeres subalbatus; assembly: GCF_024139115.2. NCBI lineage: Eukaryota > Metazoa > Arthropoda > Insecta > Diptera > Culicidae > Armigeres > Armigeres subalbatus. The sequence goes on from NC_085140.1 coordinate 252,341,229, forward strand.
CCAGTCACAAGCAGTACTTACTTCATACATGATGGGCTAAAGCTCTTCGATGAACCTACGCCGAATGGAGTATCCTTCTCCACTGGACTCGATCCTGGGCCAATCGCTTCCAGTAACCCTGAACATTGAGTGCCCTCAGGTCTCTACTAAATATTATCTTCGCTTCACATTCTGCCGGCATACGAACAACGTGACCAGCCCACCGTAGTCTTCCGTGTTGTATAAGCTTAGTAATATCCAGCTCTTTATACACCTGGTACAATTCGTGGTTCATGCGACGCCGCCAGATACTGTTCTCCTGTTTACCGCCGAGTATTGTCCGCAGCACCTTGCGCTAAAACACTCCAAAAGCTTCCCGATCAGCCTTCTTTAATGTCCATGTTTCATGGCCGTATAAAGCCATCGGAAGAATCAGAGTATTATACAGCGCGAGTTTTGTTTTCGTTTGCAGACTACGGGACTTAAGCTGCACAGAAAAAAAGGCTGAAAACTAATCGTGTAAAAAATATAGACGCGGAAAATTACACTAATTCGGGCGGACATAGATCTTTTCCAACAAGTTCGCCCTAAATGTATGCAATTTCTATAGCATTATGTCAATTCCTATAGCATACATCAAATAAAAAGTGACATGATGCAATGGAAATTGCATACATTCAGGCGATAATATCGTTCAAATTTACGCTCTTTTTGGCGTTCCCTTTCTGTGCATTACTTTCGTGTAAATTTCAACAACTTTTTCTATCTGTGTGGGTACGAAGTCCGTAATAAGCCCTATTTGCAGCTGCAATACGCCTTTTCACCTCGCGTGTTACATCATTATCGCACGTCACTAATGTTCCAAGATACACACATTCTTCTACCACTTCAAATTTTTCACCATCCAGCACCATTTGGCTACCATCACCACTAATGAACCCACTAATGATTGCCAGCGACCATGTACTTCGTTTTGCTGGTATTGATCGTGAGTCCAATCCTTGCTGTCTCCCTCTTAAAAGGCACAAAAGCCTCTTCCACGGCACGGTGATCAATCTCGATAATATCGATATCGTTCGCAAATCCCAGGAGCATATGCGATCTTGTGATAATGGTACCGCTTCTTTGCACACCAGCTCTCCTAATCGTTCCCTTGAGCGCTATATTGAACAGTAGATAAACCCTGCTTTAATCCATCTAAGGTAACAAATGACGTTGATATTTCATCCGCAACCCTTACACTTGATTTCGATCCGTCCAACGTTATACGAATCAGCCGTATCAGTTTCTCCGGAAAACCATGTTCAAGCTTTAGTTGCCATAATTCATTCCGTTTCACTGAATCGTACGCCGCCATGAAATCAAGAAACAGATTATGTGGGTCCTCCTTGGCCGTGCGGAAAGACGCGCGGCTACAAAGCAAGACCATGCTGAGGGTAGCTGGGTTCGATTCCCGGTGCCGGTCTAGGAAATTTTCGGATTGTAAATTGTCTCGACTTCCCTGGGCATAAGAGTATCATCGTGTTAGCCTCGTGATATACAAATGCAAACATGGTAACCTGGCTTAGAAACCTCGTTCTTAATGAACACTAAACTGCGAGGCGGCTCTGTCCCAGTGTGAGGATGTAATGCCAATAAGAAGAAGAAGAAGTGTTTGCAAGTTGTACTTCCGGAATTTATCAAGGATTTATCTCAGGGTAAACATCTGATCTGACGAAGGACTCTTCAAGAGGTCTCAATCTGTTGAACAGAATACGGGACATTATTTTGTACGCCGGATTAAGGAGGGTTATTTCTCGGTAATTGGCGCACTCCAGTCTGTGCCCCTTCTTAAAGAGAGGGCAAATGATGCCGTCCAACCAGCTAGCAGACATTTCCTCGTCTTCCCATATTTTCGACATAATATGGTGCAGAACTTCATAAAGCTGCTCACTGACATGTTTGAGAAGTTCAGTCGGGAGCTGGTCCTTCCCCGCAGCCTTATTGTTTTTCAGCTCTTTAAAAGCTTTTTTAACCTCATCTAGTGTTGGCGACTCCACAGCTTGTCCATCGTCGCTAATATTTATTCTATTCACCGATGCACCGTCACTTCCACTAAAAGATATTTTAGTTACTAGATAAAGATTGTCGCTTCGGTTCCCTTTGTTCTGTTGTCCGAAACATGTGTGGTACATACCTGTCAAATCGTATGGATTTTCCTTCTTTGACATTTAGCTCCCCTATCCTCGCCAGCAAAAGATGTTCCGAACAGCGACGACAGCGACAATATTTATCTAGTAACTAAAATATCTTTTCTTCCACTATTCAGCCACTTCGGTTTTATCTGTCAGCAAATTCCCTTGTTGGTCGTTGCACATGACGGGAGATGGCGCTGTCTTTCTCCGGACGCCATTGACAGACTCATAGTGTATACAGACATGATAAGTGAGAGTTTCTCTCATTGTCCTTTAGACTCAAACCCTGACTCTGAGAGTTCTTCTAAGCCATTTGTGTTGTTTACGTTTCTGATCTGAATATTTAAAATACAAATTCGTTTTGGTAATTATCGGCCAGATAATCCCAAGAATAACATATATGTATTAGAGTGGGGCGCAGTTGTATAGAATATCACAAACTTCATCCAATCAAGTGAGATCAAGGTTTTTCTGGATCGTTTTGGGACCCCAATCAACTGTGCAAAATATGAGCTCGACTGGTTGCGTCCTCGCTTTCCCGTTTAAAACTTATATGGCAATTAATAAGGGAAACGAACTTTTTTACATTGTTGTTCTATAGCGGCTTCAATTTATCGTCAATCACATGACTCAATGCGTAAGCATATAGTCTGAAAGATGCCGAAAGGCTTTGCCGGAGAAGTTACATGGCTGAAAGGTCTACAACAAATGTTATTACGCTTCGAAAATTGATTGTTCAAGCCATATGCAAGAAATCAATGTTTCTGCCAGCACTACCAGACTACCTACACAGAAAAAAATAATGAAAACTAAGAAGCGCGTAAAAAATAAGACATGGAAAATTATACTATCATGGGCGTACATGGATCTTTTCCAACATGTTCATTCTCAATGTATGCAATTTCTAAAGCATTATGTCAGTTTCTATGGCGTACATCATATAAAAAGTGACATAATGCAATGCAAATTGCATACATTCAGGCGATAATATCGTTTAACTTTACGCTCTTTTTGGCATTCCCTTTATGTGCATTACTTTCGTGTAAATTTCAACAACTTTTTCTATCTGTGTATGGTTGTCAGAGGGCAAAACCCATCTTTCTTCTTGTCGGAATTTTTACTTTGTAAAATGATTCCGAATAACACCCATTAGCTCTAAAGCCCTATAAGATCAAAAATTTTGAAATAATACTCAGTTAAATTGTTGGTCCACGTATTTCGGCAGTGCTGGCAGAATAAATAATTTTTTGCACATGATTTAAACAATGAATCTTCGAAGCGTTATAACTTTTTCGTGGACGTTCCTGTAAATATGCTAGCATACCAATTCGCTATTTGCGCTCCAAATTGGTATGACTGCTCTGGACGCGTCGCTTGCGTCCACTGGCTGCTGGCTGATGCCGGGTCGGGCGATGCCGGCCGGCGACATGGTTTTCCTCGGCCAGCTCGCGATCGACTCAAAAGGTTTTCTATATTTCACAGTTCCAGCAACGAACGTTCTTCAGCAAAGTTTTAAGGCATCCTTTGGGTTATACTTGAATGCAATGTGCCACTTGGTTTAAGATAAACTGAAACCTCTAGAATTAAAAATACAAACACCCTGGTCATAGTGTAACCATTGTGCTTGCCACATTATCATGCAACACTGAAAAGCTTTCAAATAATAACTGTGGAAATGCTTATACAATACGTTGAAAGCAGGCCAAATTCCTGTTGGAATTTACAGCCATCGAAGAAGAAGAAGATATTGATGGACTTGAAATAATATTTAAAGTGCTCAGATCCAAAATTGTAGTCCAAATCAGATTCAACACCGAAACTGCTGGTTAGCGTTCAATCATTATGCTTTTAGGCATCTGTGCAGTAAACTGTAGAAATACGAAAGGACTGTAATGTAAATGAAAGCTTTTTCAAATTTACCCTCCATGCTTTCGTCATTGCGAGTATGTCTTGGTCATGGGTTTTGGTGCCCGCGCGATGCGTATAACCAAAGGCGAAGATGACCGCAACCGCAACAACTATTAGGGATCTGTATCTGTATCCGTGGTACCTTTCTATAAATCCTTTGATAATTATAAACGAACATAAGAGCGATCAAGATTTTCAATAAATAGAGTAAAAGATGTAATCTTGGCTATTTATTAGAAAATATACCGAGATTCAAAAGAATGAAACAATTTATTACCAGTCAATAATATGTATAATCAATGGTAATATAAATCAGGTAATAATAATGGTTCCAAATGGTCCCCAAAGCTCAATTAGGTGGGGAAAATTTTAATTATCTTATTCTGTTTGCTCTCTTCCCTGTTCCCTGTACCCTTCTTTTATGTTTGCTCTCTTACCTATGACATTTTGCTTTCTTTTGCTCAATGAAGATATTTGAACATTAGATACACGTAGCGATGAAATAAAACAAAATTTACGACCGACTAAATGAATATTTGTTTAACTGTAATTACTTTATTTTTTCGTCCCTTTCCATTCTATTTCTTCCAGTTGATCATAATAAATGACTCCGATAACAGAAACTGCCACAAAGCAGTTCTCGTGATCTAAGTGTACTCCAAAGACAAAGCACTCCAAAAACAAATTGGAAATTTTATTTAGCTTGACACTATTATTTTCCAATGAAGACTGGTCTTCAAGTTATCGTAACAGCGGTGTTTTGATTTGTATAGGTTGCAACCAGACAAATAGGGATACATTTGATTATTCAATCAAATTTAATATTGTACAAAATACACACAATCAATAATTATTTTGCGTAGGAACATGAGGTTGTTCACCGCAAAATTCTGCTAAACAGAACATGAAAAATTCATCCGTCGTACTTTCATACAAACTAACGTGCAAAGAAAATATTAAAAAAAAAATTCCTTACTTTCATACATTTTTGGGATTACATTCGCTCACTGTTATTATGGTGAGTGTACCAATCGTCGCCATAAAAACTTTTTTTTTAATATAGTTGAAAGGCATGTAGTGTTGCTAGTGTTGATATGTGTAGTATATATTTTAGACCTGCATTACCATAAAACTTATGATAATATGCATAATATCCCAATACATAGTCATTCAAAGTTATTAATTGAGTTGTGTGTTTTGGCAACACTGTTCATATAATGTGTTATTGCTGAGATGGTGACAGCTCAGTTTTTTCTACCCCGCAGCGACGGACGGACCAATCCGGGAGCTACTTGACATTTTTAGTCTGTACAATGTCCGGGTGGTACTGTCAAACTCGATGTTATACTAAGGACACACCTGTGGTATTTGTACCATGATATTACAAGGTGACAAGAAAAAAAATTCCAAGACTATCTTTGATGAAGACAATTATTTCTTAGGAATTACCATAGGAAATTCAATAAAATATCCTCAGGAAATTGTTCAAATGGGATATTATTCTATAATCACCATGGGACATTATACTTGGAAAATATTTCCGAATATCCGCTAATGTTAAAATACCCCACGCGATTAAGCTTCTGGGGAAGCTTTTGGAACTTACCTACAAGGTAAATCTTTGGCTTCTAATGGATAGTTCTTAAGAATTTCCATTAGAAATTCGTCTTTTTTTTTCAACGGAAAGTTCTTTGAAATGTCAACGAGATATTACATATTTTTTCAAGGAAAACATAGTAATTTTCATGATTTTAAACAGCGACACGTTGCACTATGGGGCGCCTCCATATAAGTACGCAGCCGTAAATATTTTCACGACATTTCTGCAATATTTTACACTAATTTCCAAGAATAATGGCTAAAATATGTAAAATACATGTTTTGCAGGTCAATATTACTTCTAAGGTCTCCAAACATCCTGGAATATAGCCATTTGATCTCCATTTTATATATCTATTTTCTTTATGAACTTCATGTACATGTTGCAGTAGTCTATTGATGTGTATTTTATTATGGCACAGACCTATATTATTTGAACTAGAAAATTGTGTATTGTTCTGAGTTGTACAGATGTTCTAAGTCGCCCAAGGACTTCATGGGATACAGGCTTTTGCATCTACAAGCGAAATTGGTTGTCGTTGTTAGTTTTTTTAAATGGGTTTAGACTCTTAAAATAAATAAAGGGAATACAATATAATGCTCCAAGAGAGCTACATGAACTCCATGTAATAAAAACTTAAGGTTCACAATGAGGCACGGCAAATGCTGGGTAAAGCATACCATTGGTACTTCGCGTACCCGAAGGAATAAAATAGACCCCATCTCGCGGTCCTTAGCCTCTTACCCTGCAACTCCTATCCCTACATCCCCGTGGTGCTGGCCAGGATACGAGCAACCTTAGGGAAGATCGGATAACCAACCCCGGTGGGAACTATGGTCGTATGCTGACAGGGAAGGGTGAGTTTGCTCCTCTCCGGAGGTGCAAATCTTATTGAGCATCTGTTCTCCATGTCAGGATCGGCTCACAACAGCGTCTGTTCTCCATGTTAGGGCCGGCTGATCATCGTCCGAGTGCCAGCGAGGGACTCTAAGTGAAACTGTGCACCATGGTCCACCGGAAATAAGGAGGAATAGGCCTCCGGAAATTTAGAGGGTTCGGTGTCAGGCCCTGAAATGAGCGAAAACGGAGAGGTGTTCGCAGAATTTTGTGGTAATAACGACATGGTGATCGGGGGATCGCTCTTCCCTCATCGACCGGTTCACAAGGTCACGTGGGTCTCCCGTGACGGCTTTACAGAAAATCAAATCGACCACATCTGCATCAGCCGAAAATGGAAACGGAGCCTTCTTGATATACGGAATAAACGTAGTGCCGATATCGCGTCTGATCATCACCTCCTCATCGGCGAAATACGCCTGCGCATTGCGCGGATTCGTCAGCAGGAGGAAAGAGTTGGACGACGATTCAACACACGCCGACTGGAAGATGCCACGGTGAAACGGTCCTTCGTTGAAGAACTGGAGACGCGTGCTGCAGATATTCCGTAAGGTGGCAGCGTGGAAGACCAATGGACCGCCATCAAGAATGCCTTCATCGCCACCAGCGAGAACAATCTGGGTGAACTACGCACCCAGAGAAAACAATGGATCACCGATGAGACCTGGAGGAAGATAGAGGAGCGAAGAGAAGCCAAAGCCGCGATAGAGCGATCGAAAACCAGAGGAGCCAAAGTCTTAGCCCGTCAACGATACACGGCTCTTGAGAAGGAAGTAAAACGCTCATGTCGACGGGACAAGCGAGCGTGGGCAGACTCTCTGGCCGACGAAGGAGAGAGAGCCGCCGCAACCGGGGACATTCGCCTCCTCTACGATATCTCACGACGCTTAAGCGGGGCGAAGATGAATGTAACGATGCCTGTGAAAGACGCGAATGATCAGTTATTGACCGACCCAACTGACCAGCTGAAACGCTGGTTCGAGCACTTCGAACAACTTTTCAAGTGCCAACCAGGCCATCACCACCTCGGCATGATCTGCCTAGGATCCGACGTATAACACGTGTCAATACCGAAGCTCCATCACTGCTAGAGATTCAAACAGCCATCCAAAGCATGAAATCGAATAAAGCCCCAGGGGTCGACCGCATATCAGCCGAGATGCTCAAAGCTGACCCCATGACATCCGCTCAACTACTGCATCGTTTATTTCGTAATATCTGTGACACCTCAACTTTCCCTGTCGACTGGATGTAAGGTATCTTAGTGAAGGTGCCTAAAAGGGTGACCTGACTGTATGCGATAACTGGCGAGGCATTATGTTGCTGTGTACCGTTCTCAAAGTTCTGTGCAAAATTATCCTAGCCCGGATTCAGGAGAAGATCGATGCGACTCTCCGGCGGCAGCAAGCCGGATTCCGTGACGGAAGATCCTGTGTGGACCATATTGTCACGCTCCGCATCATTCTGGAGCAGGTCAACGAATTCCAAGAGTCCCTTTACTTGGTATTCATTGACTACGAAAAAGCTTTCGACCGTCTCAATCACGAGAATATGTGGGGCGCCCTGATACGCAAGGGGGTTCCTGAGAAAATCAACGGCCTCATCGAAGCACAGTACGAGGCCTTTTCGTGTAGAGTGCTGCACAATGGGGTCCTGTCCGACCCTATCCGGGTCGTAGCTGGTGTGAGGCAAGGATGTATTCTATCACCGTTACTGTTCCTCATCGTAATCGATGAGATTCTGGTAGATGCGATTGACCGTGAACCAAACCGCGGGCTGTTATGGCAGCCTATAACCATGTAGCACCTAAACGACTTCGAATTGGCGGATGACGTTGCACTACTCGCGCAACGGCGCTCTGATATGCAGAGTAAGCTCAACGACCTTGCCGATCGCTCCTCCTCGGCAGGTTTAGTCATCAACGTCAACAAAACCAAATCGTTGGATGTAAACACGGTGACTCCTTCCAGTTTCACAGTAGCTGGGCAACCAGTGGAGAATGTTGAAAGCTTCCAATATCTTGGTAGCCAAATGGCGTCAGACGGCGGTACCAAGATCGACATAGGCGCACGGATCAAGAAAGCAAGGGCTGCCTTTGCGAGTTTAAGAAATATCTGGAAAAACAGGCAGATAAGTGAACGCACCAAAATACGAATTTTCAATTCTAACGTGAAATCTGTGCTGTTATACGCTAGCGAAACATGGTGTGTATCAGTGGAGAACACTCAACGGCTGCAGGTGTTCATTAACAGATGCCTGCGGTATATAATTCAGGCCTGGTGGCCTCACAACTGGATCTCAAACAACGAGCTCCATCGTCGTTGTCACCAGAGGCCGATAGCAACAGAAATTCGGGATCGGAAGTGGGGCTGGGTCGCCACACTCTACGTAGGGGCGGAAACGAAATCTGTAAGCAAGCATTAGACTGGAACCCAGTGGGACATCGCAGCAGAGGCAGACCCAGAGGCTCATGGCGGCGAAGCCTCAATAAAGAAATAAAAGAAGTCGACCGAAATCTAACCTGGCAACAGGTTAAAGCGATAGCCGGGCATCGCTCAGGATGGAGATCTTTCAAGTCGGCTCTTTTTACCACCGTAGGTGTACAGGATCCATAAGTAAGTAAGTAAAGGTGTCAGGCCCTGCAAGCCAGCCAAAAAAACTCTCGCAACGAACAATCAACGAGAGAGTACGGAACCATCGTGGAAGACCACTGCGACGAAAAGGGACTAGCGATTTTAAACTCGGTTCGTGGAGCTGCAAATCTCTAAACTTCATCGGGAGCACACGCGCACTCACCGATGTGCTCAAGGACCGTGGATTCAGCATCGTAGCGCTGCAGGAGGTTTGTTGGAAGGGATCAATGGTGCGAACGTTTAGAGGTAATCATACCATCTACCAGAGTTGCGACAACACATACGAGCTGGGAACAGCTTCCATAGTGATGGGCGCTATGCAAAGGCGCGTGATCAGGCGGTGGCCGATCAACGAGAGAATGGGCAGGTTGAGGATCAAATGCCGATCAGTATAATCAACGTCCATAGCCAACACGTCCATGATTATTATAAGGACGCATTGTACGCGCAGCTGGAACGTGAGTACGACAGCTGCCCAAGCCACGACGTCAAAATCATCATAGGAGATTTGAACGCTCAGGTTGGCCAAAAGGAGGAGTTTAGACCGACTATTGGGAAGTTCAGCGGTCACCGGCTGACGAACGAAAATTGCCTGCGACCAATTGAATTCGCCGCCTCCAATAATATGGCCATTCGCAGCACCTACTTCCACCACAGCCTCCTGTATCGGTACACCTGGAAATCACCACTGCAGACAGAATCACAAATCGACCACGTTCTGATTGAAGGACAGCACTTCTCCTACATTATCGACGTCAGGACATATCGTGGCGCTAACATCGACTCTGACCACTATCTGGTTATGGTTAAACTGCTCCCAAAACTATCCGTCATTGTCACAGCGTTGCCGGAAGAGGGTGAGACCGATGGGGCCCCTCTTGAGGACTGCTGGTATACAGTTATAGCAGTCATTAACGACGCAGCAGAGAACAACGTCGGGTATGTGAGACGAAGTCGACGGAACGATTGGTTCGACGAAGAGTGCAGACAGATTCTAGAGGAGAAGGACGCAGCGGGGGCGGTCGCGCTGCAGCAATGCACCCGGTAGAACGTTGAACGTTATAGACAGAAGCGGAGACAGCAGACCCGCCTTTTCAGGAGAAGAAACGCCACCTGGAAAAAGCGGAGTGCGAGGAGATGGAACAGCTGTGCCGTTCTCAAGAAACTCGCAAGTTATGTCAGAAGCTCAACGCATCCCGCAAAGGCTTCGTGCCGCGAGCCGAAATGTGCAGCTATAAGGATGGGAGCATCTTGACGGACGAACGTGTAGTGATCGAAAGGTGGAAGCAGCACTACGAGGAACATTTCAATGGCGCTGAGAGTACAGGCAGTGAAAGTCAAGGCAGTGGAGGAGATGACTACGTCAGTTCAGCGGACAATGGAAGCCAACCAGCCCCCACCTTGAGGGAAGTTAAGGATGCCATCCAACAGCTAAAGACCAATGAAGCAGCTGGTAAGGATGGTATCGAAGCTTAGCTCATCAAGATGGGCCCGGAAAAGCTAGCCACTTGCCTGCACAAACTGATAGTAAGAATCTGGGAAACTGAACAGCTACCGGAGGAGTGGAAGGAAGGGGTTATATGCCCCATCTACAAGAAAGGTGACAAGCTGGAGTGTGAGAACTTTCAAGCGATCACCAACCTTAATGCCGCCTACAAAGTGATATCCCAGATCATCTTCCGACGTCTGTCACCATTAGTGAATGAGTTCGTGGGAAGTTATCAAGCCCGCTTCGTTGACGGCCGCTCGACTACGGACCAGATCTTTACTGTACAGCAAATCCTTCAAAAATGCCGTGAATACCAGGTCCCAACGCACCACCACCGCGTAGAGTTATGGAAAATTATGGACGAGAACAGCTTCCCTGGGAAGCTTACCAGACTGATTAAAGCAACGGTGGATGGTGTGCAAAACTGTGTGAAGATTTCGGGCGAACACTCCAGGTCGTTCGAATTGCGCCGGGGACTAAGACAAGGTGATGGACTTTACACCGATTGTGCGATTGTCCGATTGTGCTAGAAGGTATCATGCGGTGTGTCGGGTGTAACAGCCGGGGTACGATTTTCAAAAGATCCAGTCAATTTATTTGTTTCGCGGATGACATGGACATTGTCGGCCGAACATTTGCAAAGGTGGCAGAACTGTACACCCGCCTGAAACGTGAAGCAACAAAAGTTGGACTGGTGGTGAATGTGTCAAAGACAAAGTACATGCTTGTGGGCGGAACCGAGCGCGACAGGGCCCGCCTGAGAAGCAGTGTTACGATAGACGGGGATACCTTTGAGGAATTCGTCTACCTTGGATCCTTGCTACCGGCTGATAACAATGTTAGTCGTGAAATACGAAGGCGCATCATCTGTGGAAGTCGGGCCTACTACGGGCTCCAGAAGAAACTGCGGTCAAAAAAGATTCGCTACCGCACCAAATGTGTCATGTACAAGACGCTCATAAGACCGGTTGTCCTCTACGGACATGAAACATGGACAATGTTCGAGGAGGACTTGCAAGCACTCGGAGTATTCGAGAGACGGGTGCTTAGGACCATCTTTGGCGGTGTGCAAGAAGACGGTGTGTGGCGGCGAAGAATGAACCATGAGCTCGTCCAGCTCTACGGCGAACCCAGTATCCAGAAGGTAGCTAAAGCCGGAAGGGTACGATGGGCAGGACATGTTGCAAGAATGCCGGACAGCAACCCTGCAAAGATGGTGTTCGCGAGATGGGCAGACCAGGTGCAAAACGACTTGGCGAGCGTGGGGCGTATTCGAGGATGGAGAGATGCGGCCTCGAACCGTGTATTGGGCGTCAAATTATTGATTCAATGTTAACTGTTTAGATGTAGACTAAATAAATGAAATGATCAATAAAAATCACTTTAAAATGCCATTTGTCTGAACAAAACTCGGAAGTTCGATATTCCTAATACAAACAATACAAACTTTTCAAACTAAAATTTCGTTGAAAAACCCAGATTAATCCACCTAGCAGTGATTGTGCCTTTCTCGTACATAATTAATCAATCCAACCCGGAATATTAATTGAAATGCTGAGTTATTTGTAAGTTTATTTTCAAAAATTCTAAGTAAGGTATTATTAGCGTGTGCGTTTTATTCGATCTTTTTTATTATGCTTTAAAGCTGCAGAGGCGTTATGGCGTTATGAACGTAACTTGCATGCTATGAAAACTTGTGTTGCATTTGTTGTATTCAAGTCTTGTACTAAAGCGAGTAGAAGAGCTTGCACGGGTTGATTCTACAAGGCATTTTATAGCATGTTATGACTTTTTCACGACATATCATAACCATTTGAATATTTAGAATTTTTTGGAATGTGCAATCGTTATGAAATTCAATAGTGATCAACTACGCTTTATTCTTTGTCGATTGCAACTTGTTGCGAGAGAATCGGTTAAGAATTACTATGTGAAAAATTGGCTAATGTTTTTTATGGCACATGTGCACACACACACACACATACACACGGACAGACAGACATTTGCTCAGTTCGTCAAGCTGAGTCGATTGATATATAACACTATGGGTCTCTGAGCCTAATGGGCCCTCCTTAGCCGTGCGGTAAGACGCGCGGCTACAAAGCAAAACCATGCTGAGGGTGGCTGGGTTCGATTCCCGGTGCCGGTCTAGGCAATTTTCGGATTGGAAATTGTCTCGATTTCCTTGGGCATAAAAGTATCATCGTGCTAGCCTCATGATATACGAATGCAAAAATGGTAACCTGGCTTAGAAACCTCGCAGTTAATAACTGTGGAAGTGCTTAATGAACACTAAGCTGCGAGGCGGCTCTGTCCCAGTGTGGGGATGTAATGCCAATAAGAAGAAGTCTCTGAGCCTTCTATAAAAAGTTCGATTTTGGAGTGAAATGATAGCCTTTCGGTACAACTTTGTTGTACGAGAAAGGCAAAAAATGTGTGTACTTAATATGGTCCATATTACCCACACCAGAACGTGTCCGTTTTACTCCCGACCCGAAAAATTATTTCAATAGGCATAAAACTGTTTTCAATAAAAAAAACCCAGATTAATCCACCTAGCGTTGGTGGTGCCTTTCTCGCATTTAGTTAAGACACCAACCTTATATGGGGCTTAAATGGTCCGATGTACCATTTTCTTCATAACTTTTAAACGCAATGACCGATCGTTATAAAATTCAATAGTGATCAACAAGGCTTTGTCCCCTGTCGAATGAAACTTGTTGCGAGAAAATCGGTTAAGGATTACTATACGAAAAGTTGTCTAATGTTTTTTATAGCTTTTGTGCACACACATACACACACACATACACACATACACACACACGGACAGACAGACATGTGCTCAGCTCATCGAGCTGAGTCGATTGGTATATAACACCATGGGTCTCCGAGACTTATATAAAAAGTTCGTATTCGGAGTGAAATGATAGCCTTCCGGTACAACTTTGTTGTACGAGAAAGGCAAAAAACATTGAGTCCAAGGGAACTTATAAATATGGGTTTTTCATCATTCAAAAAAAAAGCGAAGCAACAGCAGCATCGGTTCAACAGCACGCACACCTTTTAGCATGGAAGTACGTCCGCTTCATCCGCTTTTTCGGCACCACCATCAGCCGAAGCATAGCCAGTACAGCAGCAGAAGAATTTCCACCATACAGACCCGACAAAGCAGCAACGCTGAGCAGATACCAGCAGCAGCGGAGTCGAGCCGAGACCGGCCGACATCGGTGTTGAGCCGAGACAGGCTGAAGAAAAGCAACATGACGCAGCAGATGGTGATAGAACATATATTACGTTTACAAAACAAACGGTTCTTCTGAGAGCCACTGATAAAGGGATCAATATCAAAGTTTACAATACTCTTCTTGGTATACCCACCCTAATTTACTTCTTCAGTCGCTTTCAAATGGACTCAGAGGCCCTTCAGTCGAAGGGCAGAGATACAGTTCCCATCCCCATGCTGAACCAACTAGTGGCTCATTCCAGGCAGTCGGAAGTCAGTGAGAAGATTGCTGCTGTTGAGGCTAATATCCCGACAGTTCCACTGCTACCCGTCCGTCTCCGGACAGATATCGTTTTGGTTCAAATCCCGAACATGGCTCATATTCCGAACACTTGCGTTCTAGCGCCCAGAAACTGAAACTTTCAACGGTTTGCCACTCTGAGGATCAAGACTACAAACGAATCCAAGATCTTATGGAGAAAAATACACTAACAAAGCCAAAATGACCATTTGAATCATTTGTTTGAGAAACTGCATAAGCCCATTTTACACTATTTCGAGAAAACAACAAAAAACTGTTTTTTAACAAATTTGCACCGAATCTTTCGATTTCTTCGATACAGATCAATAGTTTTTGGCAAAACTCAATCTCTGGGGAACTTTCAGTGCAAAAAATGTAAACAGTACTCCACAATTGCTCTTCAAAGTACGTGGACATATGTAGTTTCTCAAACAAACGAAATTTTTTCCATATATTCCTGAACAAAAAAAAATTTTTCGTATTTTTTGCCAGAATATGTATTTCTGGACGAGGATTCAGAATATATAAAAATCTCATTTTGGCCAAAAATGTTACATATGCAGTTTCTCAAACAAACGGTTCATTTAAATGCAAGTGTTCGGAATATGACTAATGATCAGAATTTTAGTCAAAACGGTACTCCCTGAATAGTTTTTGATTATTTTTGCTCAACGTAGTTTTCTGTGTCGGTTTATGAAAACGCATTCCCGAAAATTGGTATACAACGCCGATTTTTGTTTTATCCAAATTAGTTGATGTGAGACTTGGGCATATTATGCATTTGTAAAGGCATGGTCAAGTCAAGTCCTACGCCCACTTCGCGATTATGTCACAGGCATTACCCACTGTTCGTTTTTCAAGATATAGGGTCTGTCTAATATGGAGAATTAAACTGAAATTAAACTTAAAACTGACATTTCAATAATTATCAAATAACCCTGCTCGCAGAGCAAGATAACTTTTGACGGATATCGAACCATTATCATAGATTATCATCATCATGTTTTGGAATTGCTGGGTAGTACCAGCCATTATTATGATCAGGTGATTTTTTAATTTGCGAACTGTCACTTTTAGGTTTCATTCTCCAAATCAGACAGACCCATAATATGTTGAACGGCCATCAATGCTTCAAAAATGTGGGAACCTAACTGATTTAGATTATATATTGAGCTAAGTGCGGTTCTCTAATTTATCGATCCACAAACTAAACTGACTACAATAAAACATTATATATTAACAAAGTGCTGCAAAGGGCTTGAAAGATTTCCATCCTAGGCGATGTCCAGCTATCGTCTTAACCTGTTACCAAGTTAGATTTCGGTCGACTTTTTTAATTTCTTTATGGAGCCTCTGGCTCTGCCTCTGCGGCGATGTCCAGCCTGGTTTCATTCTGATGCTTGTTTACAGATTTTATTTCCGCACCTACATATGGCCGACTCATCCCCATTTCCGTTCCCGAGTTTCAGTTGCTATAGACCTCTGATGACAACGACGATAGAGCTTGCCACCTCATGTTGCTCGACACCCCATCGTAGAATAGCGTAAATTTCCGCATCTCAAAATTTACGTGCTGTTTACCTTTCATTATTATTTTTTTCTGTGAGTAAACAAGGATGGTATGTAGTACTGATCGAACACTGAGCGCAAAGCTCCAGAAACGATTGCTTGTAGTAGATGTCAGCAAATAAAATTAGTGAAAGAAGAAAATAATCTTCAGACACAAATTCGCACTAAGGAAACGACCCAACGCATTTTTATAGGAAGAGCCCAATCATCATCTGGTGTATCGCAAAACTGCGAACCGAATGCAAGAATAAGCAGCGCAATTTGCACTGAATAGCACCAGTTGTCTATGAATACAATCAATATTTATGAGGGTGTACTTTGAAGATCTGATCCTATCCAATTTCCAATAATCTATCTACGTACACCCACCAAACCGAAATGTCAATTTTCACTTTCTCTGCCAGCAAAAGGAGCATCTTTTCCGCGCGTTTTCTTAGCCCGATAACATTAGAATTTTTATGGAATTTTGATGACACAATTCAAAGTATATTTTACGATGCTCCTTTGTGCCGGAGTCTGGAAAATTGTTCTTCTCACTCATCGTTGGCGGAGCGTCTCTAGGTCTCTTTGCCGAGCTGCTCGCGTGTACATAACTTATGCGATTCTCAACTAAACGATGTCGTAAACGTTTTACCTGAAGTTTTCCGCAACCCCGATGCCCAGTGTCAACTTACCGCCGCGCCACACTGGTTGAAGTGCCTTGGAAACTGCGCATCCGGCGGTACCCGGGATGTTGCCATCTACAGGGTGCATTGTTGGATTTTGTCTTATTTTCTATGAGTTGTACGGATGAATATTCAATTAGCTCAATAATTCCTGATCATCAAAGAAAATAAATAGGTCATGTGTAAAAAACACCCTTCATTTGTCTATACGTTATTATTATAGCTTTGAACTTCCTTTCACTACTTAAAATACTATGCCACATTCTGCAAGCGAATTTATTGGTTGGTGGAAATAATTGAAAATTATTTTGCCACATTGCTTCATCAAATCCGTAGGTGGTTGATTATTCGTTAAATCTTCTCATGTGTTAGTATTTTCGGATTTATCTACACAGAAATTGTTGAGTTTATTAGAAAATGAAATTTTTATATTTTACTAAATGGACCAAATAGATTTTTTTTAAATATTTTAAACGCGTTCTGTGGTTGGATGCAGTTCATCCCGGGTAGGTATGAGAGATCGTTCCTTGTAGAGCCATCCAACGTCGCCGGAAAACGTTGACGACAAAGACTATCCCAACGACGACGACGACGACGCTGAGGACGGTTGACGAAGATGCATGTACAGACACATTATTTGTGAGACATAAACAGCTACGTAACGTACGTTTTACGACCACTTTTGCGTTGTTTGTTGGACGAATAATAATGACATTTTTCGCTTTTTCGTAAGTTCATCATTCGCGTTGCAGATCCCGATAAAATGGCATGCCTTGGTTCGGCTAGATGGCACTGAAGGTGGTTCGTAAAATATCCCATCCGGGAATTGTTGCCCATAAGGTCAAAACCATTCAGATCCACCCGTCTGCAAAGCGTTCCACCGGTGCCATCAGAGATATAGGCTCACAAATGTTTCATGCTTTCAACGTTGGAAGCTTTTTTATGTATGCTACGTCCAACACGACTCAGTCGTATAAATTTCCTTATTAAACTTTGAAGTTTTTGGTTCTTCCGGTGGCTACGATCCATGGCGCAGGCCAAGCGCCCTAACTCCTCAGACTGAAAATAGACGAACAACAGCTAATCGACATGCTATGTCAGTTACATGTTGCACGTATTTTCATTCCAGTCCCCCACCATGACTATGAAAACGAAAACTCCTCGTAATCTCCATCCTATTCGACTTCGTGATCCAAATCAGTCAAATAAACTGTAATTTTCCCATCAATCACGACCGCCTTTGTTTGTCCTTTTTTTCTTCTGTCACCAGTCGTGATATCACCCTGTCAAAGGAGCATGGAACCTAATTACACACGAGTTAAACTTGTATAATTGGAATTTTTACGACTGCCAATCATGAAATTTGAAACTTTACGATTCTAATCTGATTTGACATCTGCAATTACGGACCGCGCATGGAATGGCGACGACGTGCACGCCGGTAATGCAACTGTCCTTTTGGTCCGACTCCGGACCGGGACAGAAGACTTAACCGTCTTAGCATTTCTGGAAAATAAAACGAAAGGATACAATCGTAAACGTGCGACATAGGGGCACGACGTATACGACACCGATGAACGGATTGCATGACATGAGTTAATAATCATAAATCAGGAGCCCGATGAACCTGATTCAGTTAGAAGCTGTGTGGACGATACTCTATGGGAATCACGTGACAACACATAATGATTGAGTGGGCAAACAACCAATCCAAACAAATATTATTTCAATTATGGATACCTATTTCTATTGAAAAGCTACAAAAAAATCATTTTTCATAACTTTTATTTTGGTAACACAGCATAATACTCACGTGCAATTCAGAAAACTGTCGCCGTCACTTGATGACTGCTATTCTGTCGCCTCTGTTATGGAAGCATACACGAAATATTGCCTGCAGCGACCCAGCGATTGAGTTGCAGCGACAGTCGCGTGTGTTTGGAAAATCCTCAATAAAAATTCCCCAACTATGGCTATAAACGCGGTAATTTCTAATACATTTGTACCCTTCAATGGAAACCGCATCGTCAGAAATAATAACGACATGGTTATTAGAGGACCGCTGTTTCCCCATCGACCAGCAGTGCACAAAGTTATGTGTGTCTCTCGTGATGGACATAGTTCCTCCATGAATTCCACCGGAAGTTCCTCCAGGAATTCCTCTGGAAGCTCCTCCAGAAATTCCTCGAAAAGTTCCTCCAGGAATTCCTCCGGAAGTTCCTCCAGGAATTTCTCCGGAAGTTCCTCCAGAAATTTCACCGGAAGTTCCTCCAGGAATTGCTCCGGAAGTTCCTCCAGGAATTTCTTCGGAAGTTCCTCCAGGAATTCCTCCGGAATTTCATCCAGGAATTCCTCCGGAAGTTCCTCCAGGAATTCCTCCGGAAGTTCCTCCAGGATTTCCTCCGGAAGATCCTCCAGGAATTCCTCCGGAAGATCCTCCAGGATTTCCTCCGGAAGTTCCTCCAGGAATTCCTCCGGAAGTTGCTTCGGAAGTTCCTCCAGGAATTTCTCCGGAAGTTTCTTCCAGGAATTCCTCCGCAAGTTCCTCCAGGAATTCCTCCGGAAGTTCCTCCAGGAATTCCTCCGGAAGTTTCTTCCAGGAATTCCTCCGCAAGTTCCTCCAGGAATTCCTCCGGAAGTTCCTCCAGGAATTCCTCCGGAAGTTCCTCCTGAAATTCCTCCGGAAGTTTCTTCCAGGAATTCCTCCGCAAGTTCCTCCAGGAATTCCTCCGGAAGTTCCTCCAGGAATTCCTCCGGAAGTTCCTCCAGAAATTCCTCCGGAAGATCCTCCAAAAATTCCTCCAGGAATTCCTCCGGAAGTTACTCCAGGAATTTCTATGAAAGTTACTCCAGGAATTTCTGTGCAAGTTCCTGCAAGAATTCTTGCGGAAGTTCCTCAGAAATCCCTCCGTAAAATCCTCCGGAAGTTCCTCCAGGAATTCCTCGAAAAGTTCCTCCAGGAATTCCACAGGAAGTTTCTCCAGGAATTCGTTCCGAAGTTCCTCCAGGAATTCTTCCAGTAATTCCTTCAAAAATTCTTCAGGATTTCCTCCGGAAGTTCCTACATGTATGATTCAGGATGTGTTATCATTAAGTCTTTGAGAAATCCTGTAACTTCTTAAACAATTACTCATAGAATTTCTTCTGAAATTCTTCCTAGAGTTCCTTCAAAGACTACTCCAAGAACACTTAATAAATTGCTTCGAAAACTCTACAGATATTACCACGAGGACTATTCCAATATTTCTTCAGAATTCCTTCCAAAATTCACATGGATTTCCACTAAACCCTCCTCCAGGGAATTCTTCTAGAAAATTGTCCAGGAATTCTCGAAGAACTCCTTATGGAAATTAAACAGCGAAATCTAGAAAATCTTACGCGCATTTCCCTGGGAATTCCTCCAGAATTTCCTAGCCCTAAATTCCTTCAAGGATTCTCCCGGAAAGTCGTTTACAAATAAATTACTGTATAAATTATTTCTCCGGATATTTTTTTATGAATTCTTAGGAACTCCTTCACAAATTCCTTCAAGAATCCGGTAATTCTTACGGAAACTTCTCCAGAATTTCTCCAAGAACTCGTCCAGGAAACCTTACAGGATTTTTCCGGGAAATTCACTTGGAAATGCCACCCAAATATATCAAAATTTTCCGAAAACTCTATCGCTTTTTCTTCAGATATTTTTTTAGATACAATAATATCCGTGAGAGTTCTTTAAAGAACACTTCCAGAAATATCTCAAAATGTTCTCCTCAAGGAACTCATCCGGGAAATTCCTCTTTTATGCACAATTCACGTGGGAATGATTGGCGGAATATCCGAAGAAGTTCATAAAAGGTTTTGATAATCAATGAATGAAGTATTTTTTGAAGAAATTCGCAAAGGAAATCCTGATTTGAAACTCAGAGTATTTTTTTATATAAACTCTTGAATGAATTTCGAGTGGATTTCCCGTTGGACTTTTAGCATACATTTTTGAAGGAATTCCTAAAAGAGTTTCTGTAGGAATTCTAGAAGTAGACATTTTAATTTCAAAAAATAAATGTCGACTATCCAAACAATTTTTAAATGGAATTCTGAAATATTTTCAGACCGAAATATGCTTGTACGTACTGCCGAAAAAGTTTTTTTATTCTTTCGTTTATTTTGGAGCTTCATGCCGAAGAAGATCTAAGACCAATTTCTTGAATTCCTGTAAACCAATTCCCTTATTTTCTTAATAATTAAATGCCAGGTGCATTTTGTTGGAAAAATTATTGTTTTGTTTGACCAAACATACGTTAAACAACAAGGAATCTAATGGTTCCCCAACGTACAACTCAGACTGAATAAGCTACAACAACACCTCCAACTTTACGATAGCCGGCAGACTACTGACATCCTATTGTTTAAACTATCGGGAGATCGTAGCTAGGATGCCCTGGCACTATTTTTTTATATTGCTTTCCAATGATGACAGCCGGCTATGTCTATTAATGATGATGGCATAATGCTTGTCACATACTCGGTAGCCGGGCAAATAGTGGAGAAGGTCGAAAACTTTCAATATCTTGGCAGCCAGTGTGCGTCGGACGATGGAACCAAGATCGACTAGGGCTGGTTATGCGAGTTCACGATATATATATACTTATCAACAGAAATTTGAGAGCTCAAATGATCATTAGGCCACATGAGAAATGAGAAGTGAGAAGCGAGGAATAAAAAGTTATAAGGAAGTAAGAAACGTGAAATGAGAAGTGATAAGTGAGAAGTGAAAAGTAAGAAAAAAAGATTGAAGAAAATAGGGCAGAGAAATAAGGAAAAAGAGAGAAGACAAAAAAGAGGAGGAAAGAAAGAAGGAAAGATAGAAGAAGTAAGAAGGAAAATGAAATAAGGAAAAAGAAATAAGAAGACCCAGTGAAAATAAGTCTCGATAGTGTGATGGATAGGAAAAGGCGAGGTGTGCAGCAAGCAAGATGGATCGATGTGTTAGATGATTTGCGAACCCTACATCGACTTACTATATTATGCACGCTAGAGAGATTCAAATTTTGACTTTTTCGCTCCACTATGCTTAAAGGATGACATTTACTGTTTTATTATTTAAGTAAGTGTTTTATTATTCCTCCTAAAATTTTAGCTGATTTGTATGAAACTACACTGAGCACGCGCAGTTTTAAGATTGTATGAAAATTACAATGAAAACAGTCACTTTTGTGAAAAACCGCCCAGCAACGATGCTCATTGTGCTTTAAAAACATATGGCAACGTTAGCAACATAGAAAATGTTTCAATGAAACTGATCGTCTTTGTTGCGAAGCGATTCTATGCTTGTAAGATAAATTATTAGGGAAATACTGAATCGTGGTAAATTCCATTTAACACGTAAAAGAATAACATCAATATCAATAATGAGCATTTTTGTTTTCTTTATAACTTTACTTACAAAAGTCAGATCACTTCGCAACAAGAACTGTCCTCTAGTTGATTTATGTAATTGGAATTCGTCAACTGGAGTGACACAGAAGCTTCAGTAAGTGAAGTCTACAGGACACATTTACAAATCTTTTAACACATGTCGATATATGGAATTTCTAAACAACCAAAAAAAAAATTGTTTTTCACCGTCCAAATGCACACGCGGAATCAACAAAATGGGCAGCAGCAAATTTTTAAAGCTGCCATCTTTGGGAACGGACTACTTCGTTTTCTTTCACAGAATCAGATGAGCGTTGTGGAGCAAAATCGATTTTTTGAACCACCCTAATGTGCAGTCGGTTTAAGCTAAAGTAAGCTAAGGTATTTTGTTGAATTGTTGAAGTATGGAAAAGCGTTTCGTTTCCTGGTAACCGTGTTTGAATGAAAAAATATCAGGATCTCGAATGTCGCAATATTGGCGAAATGTTGGTAATGTCGGTAAAATAATTTAAGTGTACATGAAGATAATATTTTCAACGTCTGTATAATGAGTCTATTCCAGTAAACATATTTACAAATCACTCAGCATTCATGCTGATCCTAGCTTTCATAATTCTTTCAATTTTAGATAAATGTTCCAAAAATCGCATCATTCACTTTATTCAAATTCATCTATAGACCAGCAATCTACCCAGAGCAGAGTTTCTCTCGGTTCCTTCGGTTCCTTCACATACATCGGAAGTGTGACACGGACACGTGCTGCGCTGCCATCATCACCCATGCACCAACGACCGACGACGAAGACGGGTTCATTCTTTGCCTTTCACGGTATCATTGCCCTTAACAGCAGTTGGTTTGTTAGTGAATCCTGTTGCTTTTGTTGGAGCTTTCTGAATCTGATGCACGCTAAAGAATACTATGGGGTTTCCTGAGAGAATGTAAAATTACGTATGGAAAGGACTGACTTAGAATAAGTTCAACATATTTAATACCATGAATCATTACAATTTCCAAATGTGACTGTCAAGCGTACAAACAATTAAATGATAAATCTTTGGAGTGTATCAAAAACTCCATTCTTCTTTTCAAGTGCATTGAATGCAGATAACACATTTTTCTTGTCATAGCCTCGGGAGCATAAGTGTCGAGAACATGAGGACCGAGTAGATCCTGTAAGGGATAAAAAAAGACGAGTAAGGGAAATTGAATAATTTTACACCGTGTCATTTATTAACTGAAGAGAGCAGCTGTGATAATGTTCTCTGCTGATAAATTATAGATGGTCGGTAAAATCGCAAATTCATTCCGGCTTAAAGGTCTTATTCATTTCCCGAGCAGGAGCGACGACCTCGATAACAGAATTTGGTATGAAGTAGCCTTGCATAAGAGGTAAAATACCAAAAACTTATATGCAGAATACTTGAGACATACCATGCTTAGGTATTTCAATACCAAACGAATAATAATTGGTTATGCATTTGGTATAGAAATTCAATTTAATAACTAAGTTTGTTATAGCTTAAGTATTGTGCATATTAGTTTTTGGTATTATTTCTTTGGTATTTTACCTCTTATGCAGGGCTAGTTAATAACAGAATATGGTATCAATAACAGAATTAGGTATTATTGAGCCAATTTCTCCTGCTCGGGTTTAGATATCAGACACGATCTCTAGTTATAAGGGACCCTCCTTGGCCTAGCGGTAAGATGCGCGGCTATAAAGCAAGACCATGCTGAGGGTGGTTGAGGTCGATTCCCGGTGCCGGTCTAGGCAATTTTCGGTTTGGAAATTGTCTCGACTTACGTGGGCATAAAAGTATCATCGTGTTTGCCTCATGATATACGAATGCAAAAATATTAACTTGGCTTAGAAGTCGCGCAATTAATAATTGTGGAAGTGCTGAATGAACACTAAGCAGTGTCCCAGTATGGGATGTAATACCAATAAGAAGAAGAAGAAGATGAAGAATCTTTAGTTATAATAAAATATATAAAAATATGTATCTACTTGCTTGAGGCATCGATGATTTCTGAGTACGTTAAAAATAAACATGCTTTAACGTTTAAAATACAAAAAAATCTGATCATGATTCGGCCTAAATATCCAGTTGTCCTTCATAACCAAATAAACACATTGAGAAGAAGTTTGCATAAAATCCACTCAACAACTTCTACTTAAATTGCAACTAAAAATTGCATCAGCGTCGAAACAGATAAAAGTTTTGATTCAAATTTTCCATCCAGAACATCAGTTGCCATTTTCAAAATTCTCATAGTTGCAGGCTCAGCCTTGTGGAAACACTAAAATAATGGATTCTGTTTGATCATTGAAGAATAAATTCAATTTCCCAAAAACAAATCATACCCCCTTTTATCGCCTGAGTTGGGAACAAAATGATATTTTCTCTGCGGCATTACCCCTACGTTTCCTGTTTAAAGCCAGGAAGGATCCTCCTCGGGCCGGATCCAATATGTGCCGGCAGAGTCTCTGAATTTCGAGCGCAATGGTGATGCTATTGGATCCGCCTCGCCACGGATTTCAGCTTTTCAGCAGATGAAAGACGGATGCAGAACCACACATGGCATCGGTGGTTATGTTATAGACTCGTGCACGCTGAACAAGTTAGATTGGAACTTTTGTGCGGCGGAATGATTTCCAGCTCATGCCCGCCTCGTCGCGTTGCATTCAATCGAAATGGTGAGGACCACCAACTTCCGCCACGCTACGGTACCTACCCGAATGGAGTGGTTGTCAAGTACTTTCAAGTGATGCATTTGTGTATACATATTCACTTGACTTCAGTCTAGCTAACAGCCGCATGGTTTAGCTGGAATTCGGATGTGATCCGGCTCTTCACTGCAAGCAATCGATGAGCGAGCGCTCAAATGTAGCGATTTGTGAAATTGAAAATTGAAGTCAGTTTTGGTTGCGGTGTGAAACAAATAATCATTGAACGCAAAGCAAAACATGACTAGCGGTATTCCTGCGTTTCTTATCCTATGTTCGCACTACGGCCTGAACAACATGTTATTCAAATTATCGACAAAAGAAAGCTCATCAAGATAGCCGAATAACATGTTACAAGGCCCTAGGGCGAACATAGCATTAATATGTTTATTATGTGTTATTAAAATCTCATGAACATTCTCTTTGAACTGAAACATGAGGTTGGAGTAGAATATAATTATATTTATGGAAGAATCGCCTTTAATAACGTTGTCTATAATTCAATAATTTTTTTTTTTGAAAATTTCTCTGGAATCGAGTTACCGTTGCTTTAAATTTGTGCATAGTCATACGGTCAGGGTTCAGCCAAATCGCACCAAGCGCCAACGAAAAATTATCCATTTTTCTACTCACACTTTCGTTTGGCAGATTTAATTGATCGCAAATCGTATCGGATAACCCTCAACCTCATAGCTGAGGATATACTACAGCAAATGCATGCTGAAATCAATATGAAACTATTTCCGTTGTCCTTGTACGAACAAAATATCACAAGTCAGTCGAAAAGCCGCTTGGTGCGGTTTAGCTGAATCCCGACCAACTTGTTTTACAAGTTATTTACAATTATGTCTTCCATATAAACATGTAGCCTTTAAAGCACCCTTAAACTTTTTCTAACAGTTCATTTCTCTAAATATGATGTTGGCGGCGTGAGAGCCGAATTAATGTCAAATGACATTATATCATGACAAAGTTATGAGGGCAGCAGGGACTAAATCCAAGGGCTTGACGATCCCTCCTAGATCATCTGCAAGCTGTTGGGCTTGCCTGGGATGTGGTGGGGTTTGACAGTGGGTCCTGTTAAATTCCTATAAAAAGCTGCATGTATCCGCCAGTAGGCTCTACCAAAGCGACCGTGTGCCGCTCAAAGCGCACAAGCCCGAGTCCTGGTGTCAGACGGTGACACGACGGCTTTCCGACAAAAACCAATAATTACGAGCAATATAATATACGCCTCGATATAATCGGCAAAGACCTAGGCGACGAATAAAGGATCATGATTAGAAGCTTGGAACATGGAACTGCAAATCGCTAGGTTTCGCAGGTTGCGACAAGATGATCTACGATGAATTACATCCCCGCAACTTCGACGTCGTGGCGCTGCAAGAGATTTGCTGGACAGGACAGAAAGTGTGGAAAAGCGGGCAACGAGCGGCTACCGTCTACCAAAGCTGTGGCACTACCAACGAGCTGAGAATTGACTTTATAGTGCTGGGTAAGATGCGCCAACGTGTGATTGGGTAGCACCCAGTCAACGCAAGGATGTGCAAACTGAGGATAAAAGGCCGTTTCTTCAACTATAGCGTCATTAACGTGCACTACCCACACGAAGGGAGACCCGACGACGAAAAAGAAGCGTTCTACGCACAGCTGGAGCAGACATACGATGGATGCCCACTGCGGAACGTCAATAGCGTCATTGGCGACATGAACGCACAGGTAGGAAGAGAGGTAATATATAGATCGATCATCGGACCGGATAGTCTGCACACCGTATCGAATGACCAACGATGCATAAACTTTGCAGCCTCCCACGGAATGGTAGTCCGAAGCACCTTCTTTCCCCGCAAAAATATCCACAAGGGCACATGGAGATCACCTACACAGATAGAAAAAGTTGTTGAAATTTACACGAAAGTAATGCACATAAAGGGAATGCCAAAAAGAGCGTAATTTTAAACGATATTTTCGCTTGAATGTATGCAATTTGTATTGCATTATGCCACTATTTATTCGATTAAGTGGCATAATGCTATACAAATTGCATACATTTAGGGCAAAAGTGAAGGAAAAGATTCATGTATGCTCAGAATAGTTTAATTTTCCGCGTCTGTATTTTTTACGCGCTGATTAGTTTTCATTATTTTTTTCTGTGTAACCAAGAAACGGAAAACCAAATCGACCACGTTCTAAACGACGTAAATTCTTCTCCGACATCACGAACATCCGCACTTACCGCAGTGCGAATATTGAATCCGACCACTACCTCGTTGCAGTATGCCTGCGCTCAAAACTCTCGACGGTGTACAGCACGCGTCGAAGTCAGACGCCGCGGCTTAACAAGATGGTAGACTAGCCCAAAGGTACGCGCAGCAGCTGGAAGTGGCACTCCCAACGGAAGAGCAGCTAGGCGCAGCGTCTCTTGAAGATGGCTGGAGAGATATTCGGTCCGCCATTGGAAGCACCGCAACAACTGCACTTGGTAAGGTGCTCTCGGATCAGAGAAACGACTGGTATGACGACGAATGTGAGCAGTTAGTGGAAGAGAAGAATGCAGCATGGGCGAGATTGCTGCAACACCGCACGAGGGCGAACGAAGCACGATACAAACGGGTGAGAAACAGACAAAACTCGATTTTCCGGAGGAAAAAGCGCCAGCAGGAAGATCGAGACCGTGAAGAGACGGAACAACTGTTTCACGCTAGTAACGCCCAAAAGTTCTATGAGAAGCTGAACCGTTCACGTAAGGGCCACGTGCCATAGCCTGATATGTGTAAGGACATAAACGAAAACCTTCTTACGAACGAGCGTGAGGTGATCCAAAGGTAGCGGCAGCACTACGAAGAACACCTGAATGGCGATGTGGCAGATGAACATGGCGTTATGGAGATGGAACTGGGAGAACGCGCGCAAGACATTACCGGCTCCGGATCTCCAGGAAATCCAGGAGAAGATTGGTCGGCTGAAGAACAACAAAGCCCCTGGGGTTGACCAACTACCAGGAGAGCTATTTAAACACGGTGGTGAGGCACTGGCTAGAGCGCTGCACTGGGTCATTACCAAGATTTGGGAGGAGGATGTTTTGCCGCAGGAGTGGATGAAAGGTGTTGTGTGTCCCATCTACAAAAAGGGCGATAAGCTGGATTGTAGAAACTACCGCGCAATCACATTTCTGAACGCCGCCTACAAGGTACTCTTTCAAATTTTATGCCGTCGACTAGCACCAATTGCAAGACAGTTCGTGGGGCAGTGCCAGGCGGGTTTTATGAACGAACGCTCCACGACAGGTTTTCGCCATTCGCCAAGTACTACAGAAATACCGCGAATACAACGTGCCCACACATCATCTAATCATCGACTTTCAAAACCGCATATGATACAATCGATCGGGACCAGCTATGGCAGCTAATGCATGAACACGGATTTCCAGATAAACTGACACGGTTGATCAAGGCGACGATGGATCGGATGATGTGCGTAGCTCGAGTTTCAGGGGCATTCTCGAGTCCCTTCGAAACGCGCAGAGGGTTACGGCAAGGTGATGGTCTTTCGTGTCTGCTATTCAACATCGCTTTGGAAGGGGTAATACGAAGAGCAGGGATTAACACGAGTGGTACAAATTTCAATAAATCCGTCCAGCTATTTGGATTCACTGACGACATAGATATTGTGGCACGTAACTTAGAAAAGATAAGGGAAGCCTACATCAGATTGAAGAGGGAAGCAACGCGGATCGGTCTAGTCATCAACACGTCGAAGACGAAGTACATGATAGGAAGAGGTTCAAGTGAAGATAATGTGAGCCACCCACAGCGAGTTTGCATCGTCTTCTTCTTCTTCTTATTGGCATTACATCCCCACACTGGGACAGAGCCGCCTCGCAGCTTAGTGTTCATTAAGCACTTCCACAGTTATTAACTGCGAGGTTTCTAAGCCAGGTTACCATGTTTGCATGCGTATATCATGAGGCTAGCACGATGATACTTTTATGCCCAGGGAAATCGAGACAATTTCCAATCCGAAAATTGTCTAGACCGGCACCGGGAATCGAACCCAGCCACCCTCAGCATGGTCTTGCTTTGTAGCCGCGCGTCTTACCGCACGGCTAAAGAGGGCGAGTTTGCATCGGTGGTGACGAAATCGAGGTTGTAGAAGAATTTGTGTACTTGGGCTCACTGAAGACTGCCGAATACGCATAGTGGCTGGAAATCGTACGTACTTTGGATCGAATAGAGTTCGCCGCCGTACCAAACTGACAATCTACAAAACGCTCATTCGACCAGTAGTCCTCTACGGACACGTGGAGGACCAAATCCCACTTGGAGCTTTCGAAAGGAAAGTGCTGCCTACCATCTATGGTGAGGTGCAGATGGCGGACCTTTGAGCCTTAAAATCCGTATTGTAAATAACGTTTGAAAAAAAAATATTAGCAAATTAGTAAAAGCAATCCCATGACATTTTTTTACATTTCCCATCACTGATTTTAACATAGCAACGCTTGGTGGCACGTCGTAGCTTCCATTTCAACGCGTAGAAGGCCATCGCTGCTTCCAAAAGAATTAAAACAAAATGAAACACTAAACGTCACTACTTTTCTGGCGAATTTTCATTGTTTTCCACGTTTTATTTGTGACAAAACGATCTGAGCATGAGCATTATGACTGCACAATTCGTAGTTGCTGCTCCGTTATTGACTAGCTAGTAGCTGGTCCCATTCTCAATTTACACGTTTCGGGAGCTCAAATATCTAAAGTCAATAACGGCACCGACCACGTCCTTACGGTCATATAGGAAGGGAAGGATTGTTAGTCCGACTCTCGTTGCTACTAGAGACCGAGTATAACTCTGCATCTCCACGATTGTCTTGGGACGTATCGTATAAGTTACAAAGGATAATGTATCTGGATTCACTTCGGTAAGTGATGCGAGAAAAAATGTAAAAATTATGCACACTTGGTAACATATGAAAACTGAGGAGAATCGCGTTTTAAATGGCCGAATGGACGCGCAGCATTTATTTCATTTATTCAGACTAAGGCCGAAGTGGCCTATGCGGTATATATGAGTCTTCTCCATTCGGCTCGGTCCATGACTACACGTCGCCAACCACGCAGTCTACGGAGGGTCCGCAAGTCATTTTCCACCTGATCAATCCGCCTTGCCCGCTACGCACCTCGCCTTATTGTGCCCGTCGGATCATTGTCGAGAACCATTTTCACCGGGTTACTGTCCGACATTCTGGCTACGTGCCCGGCCCACCGCAGTCGTCCAATTTTCGCGGTGTGAACGATGGATGGTTCTCCCAACAGCTGATGCAACTCGTGGTTCATTCGCCTCCTCCACGTACCCCACCATAGATGGTACGCAGCACTTTCCTTTCGAAAACTATAAGTGCGCGTTGGTCCTCCACGAGCATCGTCCAGGTCTCGTATCCGTAGAGGTTGTCAGAGATTGTCAGTTTCGTACGGCGGCGAACTCTATTCGACCGGAGCGTCTTGCGGAGTCCAAAGTATGTACGATTTCCAGCCACTATGCGTCTCCGAATTGCTCTGCTGGTATCATTTTCGGCAGTCATCAGTGAGCCCTAGTACACAAATTCTTCTACCACCTCGATTTCGTCACCACCGATGCAAACTCGTGATGGGTGGCTCACATTGTTTTCTCTTGAACCTCTTCCTATTGTAACGAATTTTTCCTACCCTGCAAATCTCCCATCTTTACCATTCTTAAAGATACAACCTAAGCTTTCAGTAAGTATGTGCTGCCACCTTTCCTAAGCTAGGGAAACTCTGATAGCTCATAATTCGCGTAGTTGTGTTGAGTTCCACTCGTGTCGGTTCATCTATCTGATCTCGATCACCTATTTCGTCGCAGTTCGATTGTACTCGAGCACATCGGAGTGTATGATGCATCGAATGCCTTATTTAAATTTTTAAAAAACGAAACTTTTTGTTCTAGGAAAACCAAGTAATTTTCCATTGCGGCTATTGAAAATCGCTATACTGCAGATATTGTTCGTTAGAACAATTATCCTGTTGGTCGGATTAGTTCGCCATTTGAGTGGAAATAACTTTCTGAAGTGGACGTGTTACGCAAACTTTAAAAAACCCAAGCGACGCCAAGTCAATTCTATTGTATTCTAAAAGCAGTTTGTAAAAACAGGCTAAGACCTAAATTATTAGTAAGTTTTTGATTCGTTTGACCATACACCGAAATTAATTAAAGCTTTTGAATACATTTAGCCGGATTTGATAAAAATTGTCATTCCATTAAAGTGCACCTACCATTGTAGAAATAAGTACAAGTTAGGACCAGGTAAGCAACGTTACCACATGTAGTGATCAATATCAGCTAAATGTAATTCACGTTGATTAGAACCCCTACTCAACGTGAGATGTTTGGTCGGGCCGGTAGGCTATCGTACGGATTGGTGCTCATCTCGTGTAGTTCTTTCGGACCGGTAGCTATAAAGTGCATATTGCGCCGTTTTGACAAGCTCAAGCTGCCTTTTTATATTATCGACAATCTTGCTACGCTGCTCATATCAGATGCCATCGAAGTGATCGACGGCCACATACCGAGGCCCGGCAAGCTTAATGTTCACGCGTAACTGCTCGATTGTGCCGCCGACGTTTCGACGACCGAGTTCACTCGCTGCATAGCCCAGTATATTGGTAAAAGTCCACTCAACGGAAAATACCACCCATTACGCCCACCGAATCGTGCAATGAACTCGAATTTGAAAGGCCACTAGACAAATTCAATTCTAAATGGGCGATTGTCGATATTATTGAGCTGAGCGTAGGTCCTTGCAGCTAGAGAGAGAGAGATATCAAGCCGCCGCGGCACGAATGCATGCGATCGCCAACGAGTCAACCCAACAGCACACGACGCGTCGAGACGCCGCACACGGATAAGCGGGTTTGGGGAAGAAGGTCAGGTAGGCTAGAGTTAAGTAGGGACGCCCTTAACTGCCAATAAATGTAAACTACAAGAGAAATTCCAATTAGAAAAATTTGCTAATTAATATAGTTCAGTTCCGTTGTTTTTTTTATTCAAATGGCTTAACTTTTAGTTTAATTTTCTATCGGGTAGTTTTGTATATATTTATTTTTTAGTTCAAGAGGTTTCGTTCGCTTCTTGATTGGGTCGTTCGATGAACAAGAGTGTTTGAACCACTATTAGCCCGCCTTGATAAGAGTCTTAGCCGGATTCGAAAGCACGTCAGTAGTCCCCCTTATCAGGGGGTGGCGCATAAGCTACTGTACGGTTGTGTGAACATTCCTCTTCGTTTCACTATCATGTACGAACGACGTGTTGATGACTAGTCGGATCCGCTTGGCTTCCCTTCTGATGTAGGCTTCCTTTATCTTCTCAAAGTTACGTGCCATAATATCTATGTCGTCGGCGAAGCCAAATAGCTGGACGGACTTATTGAAAAATGTATCACTCGTGTTAATCCCTGCTCTTCGTATTATCCATTCCAAAGCGATGGTGAATAGCAGACACGAAAGACCATCACCTTGCTGTAACCCTCTACGGGTTTCGAAAGGACTCGAGAATGCCCCTGAAACTCGAATTACGCACATCACCCGATCCATCGTTGCTTTGATCAACCGTGTCAGTTTATCCGGAAATCCGTGTTCGTGGACGCGCAGCACTCTGTACTTATTAGCCCGATAGCTACTGCAAACTATTGAAGATCACGCTTTTTTCAACCGGAGCAAAGCGCAATACATGCGCATGAGCCACCGAACACGAAATAGATAATTTATTATTTTCCCGACGACTAAAACACGCACTGCACTTACTTGCTCGATGGCTACTGCAAACTCGCTTTTTATTATTTAAAAAACTCAAATGGCTAGCTTCCCAATAGCCTAAAGTTTTTCATATTTGCTGTTCGTGATTGTTCTTGTTGTTAATTTTAATTTCCCTTTAAATCGGACCAGCACAAGAAAACACATAATAAGCTTAAGTAAAGCAAATAAAGGCTCCCCCAGCACTAAGCGATTTCATCGCCGCGACGGCGACAACTTGTCGCCGCGATTCAATCGTTGGGTCGCTGCAGGCAATGTTGTATTTACTCTTCCATACCAACGGCGACAGAATCGCAGTCGCCAAGCGCTAGAATCGCGTCGCGACTGTCGCATCGCGTGTGTTTGGGGGAACCCTAAGATGGAGGGCACTCTCCTACTGAACACTCAATTTACCTGCGAGTAAATTTCAGCTCATCTGATTCAAATATTCAATAAATCGACCTTTTTATATCTTAATTTTTTCTTCGTCCTTTATCTTTCATCTTGTTTACTTCTTCATGCTCTCTTATTTTAACATATTGTATCCTTCGTTCTTCCTCCTTATATCCTTTTAATCAATGCGTGTCTAAACACATTTTATCAGATAGAAATATTTGTATAACATCACATAATTGAATTCATCATCCCAATAAAAAAAATCATTTCTCTCCCATGCACCACGTAGATACAATGCCCCAGTTCTAAAAGTTTCATCATTCGACTCGTGACAGCGTAATAATTAAAACATAGGTGGTTTTCGCAACGGCACGAGTGTGGGAAATTTGGACATACGGATAGCTCAATGTCAGTGCAGTCTGAAAATAGCGCATCCTAACTATCCTTTGCCAATGCAATATTTGAGCGAAATGGCGTTTAATTAAAACCATAAATCATAATGGCTACCATCAGTGGCGCTGTCCTTCGGGATAGCGAAATTAATTGCACTTTGTTATTAATTTCTAGGTCGTCGCTAAATTCATAGACCGATCTAAAAATTTAAATTTATGCATAAAATCATTATTGTGTTGGTATTCTTTGTTTTTTTGCCAATCTATGTAGTGAAAGAAGTTTTGAAAATTCAACGACAACTGAAAATAAAATTCTTACAAACCCAGAACAATTCACCATACTATACAGTCTATATCAAAGACATAACGGAGTTTACGTTCATACAATGTATCAAAAATCAATATGAAATGAAAGTATTAATTGGAGAGAGCCATCTTTCATCAACTACAAGTGCACATCAATTTGATTATTGAAAAGATATAAAAGTGAAAAACGCAATAACGTTGTTCGCTTGATTTTCGAATATTGATAGAAAGTCATTATACTCGTTTACTGCTTCCAGTGAGCAGTTCGTTCTTTGAAGAAAACACCACACTAGACATCGGACCAGCATGCAACGTCCATCGGATCTGACGAACACTGTTTTACGAATAGTTTTGCGACTGGGTTGCGAATTGAACTCACACTCCGCCGCACAATGCGATTGAATGCCTGTCTACACTAACCACACGGCCACGAAGCCTACATTATTTTCAGCATAAGATATCGAGTGAAATCAGGTTCTGGAATGCAAATGTAGCCCCATACTTCTGACAAAAATTCAGTGACGAAAAGAACGTGGGTACAAAATCAGCGAACAAGATTCCCGATTTGCGGGCTTATTTATTTCGTTTTGGACCTTAAGCAAAATATGATAGCTGGATAAAAAAAAACATTCGTTAGAAATATCTATTGATGATGAAAGCCTTCACCTTGTAGAATCAAAATATGTACCTCTTGTTCAGCAACACGATCATACATATATTAAAATTAAATGAAAAATTATGGCGTTTCATCGTCATACAGGCGCATATTGTCCAAAAAATTATATGAACAATCATTGTACGCACATGCAGCTACGTGTATGTACCACCAGTTGGACTCTATACGCTATAAAAACGCTTCCTTCACCAAGCAGATTCCATACCACAACCGACACCCATAAGTCACATCAGACACAGTCTATTAATAGCTGATGATATATGAGCATTTGGTCCTTAAAGTGTCACATAAAACATTATTAATGGGTTCTGCGGTGTAGGACTGAGTTCAGTAAATCGTGAACTAGATGAACTTCTACGATAGTTTTAGTTGAAAAACTTTGTTGAGCCATCATAAGTGATTTGCTTCCAATGAGGGAACGTTCATACATTAGATCGCGCTTCTAAGAGGAAAAGATTGAGATGTATAAACATCAAAGATTCAATAAGAAAATCGTGGTTGTTTAAATTGTTATTCAGATCAAGAATATCATAACTAATGGTTTTCAGATATTCCATAAAATTACCAAAGAATACAGCTCCTATTCTGAATTATATTTGCAATGTTAATATTGAATTCCCATTTTCGTGCCTGAATCACAACATTTATTGTGCCATAAATAATAATCAACCGTTCAATCGTATTCCGATTCATTTTTCTCACCGGTTGGAAATTTCAAACAGCAATGAAATTGTGAATAAGAAATAGTTTATACAAAATGCAGTGTTACATAGTTGATGATTCCGTTTTTGCGGCTTTGCCACCTCCTCCTGAAACAATCGTCACGTGGAGCCTCGGATGGCAATCGTTGGTTCAGTTCCATCTCGCTCCGGTGGTCACCATCGTCATTTCACCCTGATTTTATGCGAGTGCATTCGGAAATATGGCGTCATGAATTTCATTGCATTTTCTCGCTGCGCCATCTAGCGTAAGCGAGCACGCGCGTACTACATAAAATGAATGGAAATCAAATTTCTCCACCAAAGAGCACAAATTAAACAAATTTTATTGAAAAACAAAATCACTCTTCCCTAATTGACGTGGCTCGAGAGTGAACACCAGTGTCGTCGAAAATGAGGTGCAAGGCCGGGCTGGCGGCAGTTGCACATTGATCAAGAAGGGCGATTTTTGTTTTGCTAAAATTTAGACTCAACAACTGGTGTACAAACTGTGGAATTGGGAGGTTTTCTGGTTTTTCGTTGTTCGGTACGTACCGGTGGTGCTATATAGCAATATTGGACTCCATGTCGAGCGCTCGCAGCAGCAGGTGAGTTGGTGGTCGACGGCGGCTTGGCAGTAAGATGGCGGGTTGGTGACTTGAACGGCTCAGAGCAATGGCGAGGTCGGAGGTTGCCTTGAATGGACGAAATGGCAGCTTGCCACTCGCAATGACGATATCGAGGAAACTTCGGCGTGCCCTTCGTTGACGCAATCGACGGACCACGGAAGAGACCGTATTGGCCACGTCGAGAAGGGTTCTCTCCGGCGGAACTGTGCCAGAAATCCTTGATGGTTAGACCGAGATCCAACGCGGACGTTTACTCAGTCGATCGTGCTGCGAGAGGTGAGGCGAATGATATAAACGAACAAAAGGTCCTATGGACCAGAATGATTTAAAACACTTCCTCCAGGCTTTTCTGATAGTCCTAGTTACCTGAACGAACTATTAGGGGCCACAAGATGTCGTTCACTTCTATTTGAAATTCACTGATGCACTACAGAGGCACTCTCACTCACGGCTTACTTGCACGGACGCCAATTTCCTAATGACTAGTAATCTGTACCCTAGAGGTATGCAGATCTTTTCCTTTTCCATCGAGTTTTCCCGCCCAATTTTTCATGCTTCCATTATCCTTATCCACTCCTTCCATGTCGACCAATATGTCCTTCTTCCCCTTTATACCACAGTATATCATCATCACCCATTCATTCCTACTTGCCCATTATTTTATTTTACAATTATCACATTATCAATTTAAGATTTTTATACATTAACAATTTTAACATTATAAAATGTGCTATTTGCCAGTCGGTCATCAAACTCAGACCCCTCACGATCCTCTAATTTGAACGTGTACTATACACATAAGGAAGTGTTGGCTTGACAAATTGATTGTGAGTGATTTGACTATGCGTCCAATTTGGGAATCTCAGGCTCATTCAGTAACCGCTAAGTTGCGAAGGCCTACGGAGGTCCTTCGTAGATTAGTTGGTAAAAAGCACCGGTCTAGCATACTGAGGGTCGTGGGTTCGAAGGAAAGTAGTTACCTCCAATACATTTTTCAAATCATAATCTTCCACATAATGTACATATCCACATATGAGTTTTTAGTACATTGTAAATTCATGACATACTCGGGTGGTTTAATACCTGGAACATAGTCAATTACCTTTGATATTGAGCCGAAACATTTTTGGTTTCATAACGTTTCTAATAACCATTGTTCACTCTTCAAGAAAGCTATAAAAATAGTTCTTCACTTTAGACAAAGGACGTCGGGGATTAAGCAAAATGAATTTTTACAATTATGTTCGTGATTTTTGGAACAGACTCAAGATATGGACACGATAAACTGATCTTTACATGTTTTGTGGTGATTTGATGCTCTATTCGGTGTATAATGTTCTAGTGCAGCGGTTCTCAACCTAGGGTACATGTACCCCTGGGGGTACCTTCGCTAGCCCTAGGGGGTACCTCGGAAAAAGATGCAAAATGGCGGATGTATAACAATTTCAATACCAACTTGTTGATAAAATTCTAATATTTTTTTATTCTAAAATTTTGCATTGCACATAATATGAATGGCAATCAGTAAATCAAAGACTTTTGAATCCTGCTTATCCCAACCAGCACAGTGAATGAAAGACTGTGAGACAAAAAAAAGGACAAAACGTAGAATAGACAATCTTCAATGTAATCTATCTGACAAAAGAGACGAAATGTTAAGAATATGTTTCTGAAGTGTAATTTAGAATCTAAAGGTTTGAAAGACTTCATTCGAGACACATAAAGGCATTTTTCTGAAAAGCTCAAAAGATTCGTTGCAAGAGACTTGGAAGCCTTCTTTTAAGAGGCTCGGAGGCCTCCTTTCAAGAGGCTCGGAAGCCTCCTTTCAAGAGGCTCGGAAGCCTCCTTTCAAGAGGCTCGGAAGCCTCCTTTCAAGAGCCTCGGAAGCCTCCTTTCAAGAGGCTCGGAAGCTTCCTTTCAAGAGGCTCGGAAGCCTCCTTTCAAGAGGCTTGGAAGCCTCCTTTCAAGAGGCTCGGAAGCCTCCTTTCAAGAGGCTCGGAAGCCTCCTTTCAAGAGGCTCGGAAGCCTCCTTTCAAGAGGCTCGGAAGCCTCCTTTCGAGAGGCTCGGAGCCTCCTTTCAAAAGGCTCGGAGACCTCCTTTCAAGAGGCTCGGAAGCCTCATTTCAAGAGGCTCGGAGACCTCTGCTGAAGGAGCTCGGAAGCCTCCGCTCAAAGGGCTCGGAAACCTTCTTTAAAGAGGCTCGGAGGCCTCCTTTCAAGAGGCTCGGAAGCCTCCTTTCAAGAGGCTCGGAAGCCTCCTTTCAAGAGGCTCGGAAGCCTCCTTTCAAGAGGCTCGGAAGCCTCCTTTCAAGAGCCTCGGAAGCTTCCTTTCAAGAGGCTCGGAAGCTTCCTTTCAAGAGGCTCGGAAGCCTCCTTTCAAGAGGCTTGGAAGCCTCCTTTCAAGAGGCTTGGAAGCCTCCTTTCAAGAGGCTCGGAAGCCTC
This sequence comes from Armigeres subalbatus, assembly GCF_024139115.2. Classification (NCBI taxonomy): domain Eukaryota; kingdom Metazoa; phylum Arthropoda; class Insecta; order Diptera; family Culicidae; genus Armigeres; species Armigeres subalbatus. The sequence goes on from NC_085140.1 coordinate 252,379,130, forward strand.
CTTTCAAGAGGCCTCGAACCTCCTTTCAAGAGGCTCAGAGCCTCCTTTCAAGAGGCTCAGAAGCCTCCTTTCAAGAGGCTCGGAACCCTCCTTTCAAGAGGCTCGGAAGCCTCCTTTCAAGAGGCTCGGAAGCCTCCTTTCAATAGGCTCGGAAGCCTCTTTTCAAGAGGCTCGGAAGCCTCCTTTCAAGAGGCTCGGAAGCCTCCTTTCAAGATGCTCGGAAGCCTCCTTTCAAGAGGCTCGGAAGCCTCCTATCAAGAGGCTCGGATGCCTCCTTTCAAGAGGCTCGGAAGCCTCCTTTCGAGAGGCTCGGAGCCTCCTTTCAAAAGGCTCGGAGACCTCCTTTCAAGAGGCTCGGAAGCCTCATTTCAAGAGGCTCGGAGACCTCTGCTGAAGGAGCTCGGAAGCCTCCACTCAAAGGGCTCGGAAACCTTCTTTAAAGAGGCTCGGAAGCCTCAGCTAAAGGAGCTCGGAAGCCTCCTTTCAATAACCTAGCAAGCCTCCTTTCAGGAGACTCGGAAGCCTTCTTCCAAGAGGCTCGGAAACCTCCTTTCAAGGGGCTCGAAAGTCCTCCTTTCAAGAGACTTGAAAGCCTCCTTTCAAGGGGTTCGGAAGCCTCATTTCAAGAGGCTAGGAATTATTCTTTAAAGAGACTTGAAGGCCTCTTTTCAAGATGCTTTCAAGTCTCCTTTTTAGAGGCTTTTTTTATCTATTGCATTTATTTGACAGGCTCAGGCGTGTATAACACTTAACGGAGCCGAGACTTTATGATATTTACAATCGATATCATCTTATTATCAACATTTAGTAAGGGGGAAGGGTATAGACCAAGATACTCGTGGCGACTCAAGGTTAGATTGCGTAATTTCAGGACGGACTAGGTTGGGATTTAGGTTTGTGGTATTACAGCTGCTCATCCGGGTATTTGACGTCATTAACGGTATGGCGTAGCGTCGGGCTCGAGTTGTGGTTCGTCAGGGAGCATCTTCCGGATGGCCATAGCTTTGTATTACACAGAACAATAAGATAAAAACTAAACAAAAACCAAAAAGAAAAAAATAGGGGAATTGGACTCTTATGTCAGACGAGCAAAGAAAGGCATAGATGGCCTGCATATGAACCACATCGCGATCCTCCAAAACACCTCTCACTTCCCTGTAGGGTTGTTTACCTCGGGCCACAAGGGTATCCAATAGTTGCTCTCTGGAGGCGTCGTTTTCCGAGCAATACCAAACTACGTGATCGATGTCATCGTAACCGGCTCCACACCTACATAGGTTGCTATCGACCAGGTTTATTCTATAGAGGTGTGCGTTTAGTGAATAGTGATTGGACATAAGTCTCGACATCGTGCGAATGAAGCCTCGGCTTAAGTCCTCACCTCTGAACCACGCTCGCGCAGAAACTTTAGGAACTATGGAAAACAGCCACCGTCCAAGTTCATTGTGTGACCAAATCATTTGCCAATTTTGAAGAGTACTCTGACGGACTAATGGGAAAAACTCGTTGTTCGAGATTTGTCTTTCAAAAACTTTTTTTTTAGAGGCTTGGAAACCTTTATTTAAGAGGCTCGGAAGATTCCAAATGTCCTCACAGTTGTAATGATGTATAAACGTAAATAGAATTGGAAATTTTGTACGGAATTACGAACATTTTAGACAACTTTTTGGAGAGCCATAGTTTCAGTTAGTTCTCAGTTCTGGTTTTCATATATCTTGAGAGTTACGTTTATTTTGACAGCGAACAAACTAGGGGGTACTTTAATAAATGCCAAACTTCGAAGGGGTACCTCGCAAAAAAAAGATTGAGAACCGCTGTTTTAGTGCGACAATTGGTGATATAACCACGACTGGTACATCTACCCTAGGTGTAAATGTTTTGTTTGTGTACCCTATGGTTGCAAACGGTGATCCTGTTTTTTTAAACAATCTACATAACGCTTATCAGATCGGTAGTATACCGCCGGAAATAAGTATAAAGACAAGCATGATTTTCATACATTTTCATCATGATTGAGGATCGATATCTCGATTCGTAGCGATTCGATTTGGCTGAAATTTTACTAGGCACCTGTTTTTAACTTGAACTTTCGATCTTTGAGTAAATGGTATACATCTCTGTTGATTTTGACCTCAAAATCTGGAAATAATGATAAAGACACCACTTTTTTTATATGGAGCTCCATACAATGGAACTGTCTTTATAATTATTTCCAACAGAAACGCGTATAACCAGAATATATGCATAAATGTAACTATCATTGAATAAAAATTCAAGTCATTTTAGGCTTGTTGGCAAAAAACTCAGCCCAATCGAATCGCTTAGAATCGAGATATTGACTTCCCAATATGGCCATTTTGTATGGAAACCGAGCTTGTCTTTATACTTATTTCCACCAGTGTACACTATGATCACGAAACCTGTACAATACTTGAAAGACTGAAGGACCAATCAAACGCTCATCTACGGGTCCCACCATCAACGTCAACAAGATCAAATCGTACAATGTTAACATGAACAACCCCTCCAAATTTGCAATAGCCGGTAAACGGTCGAAAACTTTTGATATCTTGATAGCCAGTTAGCGTCGGACGACGGAACCAAGGTCGATATTGAGCTTGTGCATAGTGCATAGACGAGATAGGATTTGTTGTTTGAAATTGGTGTTCGACGGAAAAGTACTTTTGGAGGCAGAGGGAAGCTTTGCCAGAAACGACGCACGAAAGTTCTACAAAACGAGCAACAACATGCGCAAGAATTCGGTGTCGATGAAGATGTGCATGAAGCAGGCGCTGGTAGTATATACCCGTTGTGTTTTAATAGAATAGAGCTGCAGCTGTTGGCAGAGTATCAGACAGTAGCCTGCCGTGGAGTGAGTATTTGGTAATTTTGATAAATTTGATAAATTTCGGAAATATAACTTGCGAACTCATAATCGGTTTGAAGATTTCAAGGCAGCGTACGAATCAGTGTTACTTACTATGGCACATAATACTAGAACATGGCTTTCCGGCAAAGCTGATTAGGCTGATTCTTGCGACGCTGGATGGATCCAAATCGTTCGTCAGAATATCTGGTGAGACATCCGATTCGTTCGTGACGTTCGAAGCAGGGCGATGCACTCTCTATTCTGCCATTAAACATAGCTCTAGAAGGTGCAACTCGAAGATCTTGTGTGAAACGATCGTGTTCCGCACACAACGTACAGTAGCTTAAGCGCCACTCCCGATTTAGAGAGACTGCTGACGCTTTCTATATGGCCGGCTTTGAGACTCTATCTTAGGGCAAGTTTTATAAAGTGGCTCAAACACTCGTGGTCCTTTGGCCATCCAAACGGAAGCTAACCGAACCAAGAATTTGAACGAAGATCTCAGTAATTTAAAAAACTAATCATGAAAGCAGATCACACTTTCGCGAATAAGCAATTGTATTTAGGTTTTAGGCGGTTTACAATATTTGGGGGATCATACTTTGAGCTTAAAGTACCCAATCACTTACTTGTAAGCTTTGTTCTTATTAAGTTGGACGTCGTTCCGAAACACATCACTGTGGACAAGATGCCCCGTGCAACAAGTTTGTTGGTTTTGCTGTCACGGACCTCCATGACCCGATCCCACACTGCAATTGGCAGTCTAATGTTGCATGAAGAAGAAGAATCAAGAAAGATGGTATTCGAAAAAAAATGCACGAGGAAGCATACGTAGAAAAATTTGAAACTCTTTTTGAGAATTCTAGAAGCAATTTAAATAAAAACGGTTAGCATTTCGATTCAAAATTTTATTTAGTGATATTGCACTTTATACACAGTATAAGAAATTTCCGACCCCGCACTGCTAACCGTTTTTAATTAAATTGCTTTTAGATTTTTTGAAAAGAGTTCAACAAATTTCTTCGTGTGCTTCCCCGTGCAATTTTTTCGAATATCATTTTTATGCTTCTTCTTCTTCATGCAACGTTTGTTCAGTTCAGTCGAAGTTAATTGCCTATTTCCGGGGATTAAACCACCTGAGTTCTGTGCGTGATCTCTCTTGTTTCGGACAGCAGAACGATCGCGCGGTCGGCCGAATTATTGTGTTCTGCATTGCGCGGCCGGTAATAAAATTAATCAGTTCTGTGCGTGATCTCTGTTTCGGGCAGCAGAACGATCGCGCGATCGGTCGAATTATTGTGTTCTGCATTGCGCGGTCGGTAATAAAATTAATCAGTTCTGTGCGTGATCTCTCATGTTTCGGACAGCAGAACGATCGCGCGGTCGGCCGAATTATTGTGTTCTGCGTGGCGCGGCCGGCAATAAAATTAATCAGTTCAGTGCGCGATCTCTCTTGTTTCGAAGCGGGCTTGGTAGTCATATGGCTACTGCTTCTGCCTCATACGCAGGAGGTCGTGGGTTCAATCCCAGGTCCGTTCCATTCTCCTACTTTTTATCTTTCTCTTTATTTCTCATGTTCTAGCAATCGCTAGAACTGGAAATGGACTTCCATACCGTTTCCATTACTATTCCTATACCTTCAACTTGAGTATTCTAACAGTAATCTGCTAGAATTGGAAATGAACTATAGAGCTCGTTTCCTTCATCCAATTAGAAATTCCATCAGTTACCTTCTCCTATCTATCACATTGGCAGCTCGTTAACCAAGACGGACCCCTGCCTCTCTAACCTAACCCAGAAATTCCAACAAATTCCGCATGAACTCGTGGCAAGTGCAGAGGTATATTCGGCTTGCAGTGGGCGAGTGATTGCATCATCATTTCCTCCCCCTTCCCTACATTGACTTGCATTCTGACGTGGCAGGCGCCAGTATGACCTAACAAATGAGATCACCAGTACTTGTACATTGAAGATGTGTGCTAGTCCCAAGCAAACATCTGTTGGTTCCCTGTGCAAGAACAGCTGATCTGGTCATAATGGAGTAGCAACTACGAGCAGTCAATCAAGCTCAAGCAAGCTATTTCCGGGGATTAAACCACCCGACTTGGACTCAATGTTGGTTTACAATGTTATAAAAAATTCATATGTGAATATGTAAATTATGTGGAAGATAATGATTTGAAATATGTATTTTGGAGGTAACCACCCACGACCCTACTTTTGTTCGCCAATACAAATTGCTAACGAAGCGCCGCGATGACGACAAAATACGAGAGGGCGATGTTCTCAGCTCGGCAACTAGTCAGCGTCAGCAACCAGTGTAAGGGCCGATGCCCACGTAGAGTTTTTTCAACGCTGCGTGCACGTGGCGTTGAAAAAACGCAGGTGTGCATCGGTGCGGCGACGCTGCGTTACCGCTTTTTCCCGATGCACACATGCGTCCTTTTAACGCCGTGTGCACGCAGCGTTGAAAAGACGCTACGTAGGCATCGGGCCTAAGTTTCTCTCTCTCTGTGTCCCGAGATGAGTGATCCGGCTGCTCGCCGTGATACAAGATGGATAGAGCGTCGCGTTGTCGTGGAAAATCGAGAAGACGACGGTCTCTGCTCAGAAGTTGTGGCCGCAGCATAAGCACAAATTTCTCTCACGCCGCTCGATGGGAGGACACGCTTAAAATCAATAACACAGAGATGTGTTTGCATCACACAAAACGGACCTAATGCGGAACATCCCCTAGATGAGCGATAGTTACACAGCCACAAAAATAGCTCGTGTGGTTTTATTGAAGCTTGGATTTCAATATTTTCAACAGTATTTGGTTCCTCATGAAACAAGGAATCTGTACAAACGTTAACATGTTGAAAAGGACCGTTATCACGACCGTACGAGGCATGTGATGCAAACACATCTCTGTGTTATTGATTTTAAGCGTGCAGTAGTGGATGCTCCGAAGAGTAGTGAGTTCTGATGATGCACGCTTAAAGTCAAGTACATATCGCATGAATAGCTTTCACACATCACGGCGACGCCTTGGCCAACTCTCACTATGAGTGAAAATTTTGTGTGAAACATAAGCAGTCGCTGTGTACTGTCTCACATGTGCATGATATGTGTAAGTGAGTTTGCCTCGAACTGTCAAAGTCCCTTCGGGTCGCTATGATGGCGAACGTGTGCAGAATGTGCTGCAAGAAATCGAACTTTTTCGGAGGTTTTTCATTTTGTTTTGATGGCGAAACAAAAAAAAAGTGCGAATACAATCATCGCACTTTGTTTTGTTGATCGAAACGATTGGAGAAGCCTCCGAATAAGTATGGAAAAGTTGGCTTACTTTAACATTAACAATTGAGGTTAGGTTCGATTTCCGACTGCTCTCTCGCTGTGTAAAATGAACTCACCGAAAATCATCGGCCATCGGTTACACAAAAATGAGTAACATCGTAGTTACTCATAATATGAGTTGTTCCAGGAGAGGCCCGTTTTGTGTGAACGGAACACAAAAATATGTAAGTCATTTTAAGCGTGTGGTGCACTGATGTCAAAAACAAACGAGAGATATGCACCACACGCTTAAAATCAATAACACAGAGATGTGTTTGCATCACACAAAACGGACCTAATGCGGAACATCCCCTAGATGAGCGACAGTTACACAGGCACAAAAATGCCTCGTACGGTCGTGATAACGGTCCTTTTCAACATGTTAACGTTTGTACAGATTCCTTGTTTCATGAGGAACCAAATACTGTTGAAAATATTGAAATCCAAGCTTCAATAAAACCACACGAGCTATTTTTGTGGCTGTGTAACTATCGCTCATCTAGGGGATGTTCCGCATTAGGTCCGTTTTGTGTGATGCAAACACATCTCTGTGTTATTGATTTTAAGTGTGCACGTGTCACATCACTTGGAAAAGCGGGAGCGTAGAGGTCACCGTCGAGGACTCTGCTCCGGTGAGCGTATGTCGGTATAGTTTGATCTCTCACGTCACGACATTATTGTTGGCGGGTACCGAGAGATTGCCAAGAGGCTCTTGGGAAGACACTTGTGTCGAAAAATACGATTCTAGAGCTCACGAACTGAGTGAATCGAGTCTGCTGCAGCACTTCTCATCAGGGGATGTCTACTCACCGGATATTGGTGAGAACGGTGATTCTGGGCAATTTGCCGATCCGAGTCTCGAGCCGTACTGCCCATGATCTCATAGATGACGTAACAACCAATCAAAATTTCAGAAAATTTGATCTACTACGCGTTTTTCAACCGTAATTCAACCGCTGCAACCTCGATACATTGTATGTTTCAAACCATATTCAAGTGTATACAGGTTAAAATGTTTTAGATTTGCGATATTTGATCTTAAATTATCCCAAATATATGCGAAAGTGCAATGGTTGTTACGACTCTACGAAACTACCCATAATTCCATTACCCCGAATGCCATTACCCCTAATGGGACACTACCCCGAATGAGCCAGTACCCCGAATTAGTCATTATTTCAAGTTTATACTTCATTTCAATGAAAAAAAATGTTACTTAATAAAAGATTATTCATAATTCATATGAATGAACAATAATTGGAACCGGGATTGTTTCAATGCAGTATAGAACTAAGTATTCTCATTCCACTTCATCTGGCACGCTTCAAGAGTCCTGAAGGGTAAGGGGAGATTATGCAGCACGTTTTCATGCACAATGTAGAGAGATGCGGCAATTGCGCTTCACGTCAGCATGGCTACAAGGACAACTAGGTTGAAGTTGTTCCTTGGTCGCTGTAGTGAAAGCAACGGATTCTGGATGAAGCATGGTCTGAGCCTCAGAATCCATGAGTGGGTGAATGAGTGAGTAAGAGTGAGCGAGTAGAAGTGAGTGAGTAGGAGTTAATGAGTGAGTAAGAGTGAGTTAATGAGTAATAGAGCATGTATGAGTAAGTAAAAGTGAGTGAGTGCACGCAAAAAAACGTCCATGAATTCGTGAGCTAACAAGTTCACGGTGTATTTTTTTCGGGAACATTGTGACGGATTCGGGAACACCAGTCACGTTTTCTGGAACGTTCTGGAAAACATGACTGGTGTTCCCGAATCCATCAATTAAATCACGGTGTATTTTTGCTGGTTCATGAATTCGGGAACGCTTTTTTGCGTGTGAGTGAGAGTAAGTGAGTAAAAGTTAGTGCATGAGTAAAATTGATGTAATAAGTAAGATAGAATGAGCGAGTAAGAGTGAATGAGTGGTATGAATGAGCGAGTGAGTAGGAGTAAGCCAGTGAGCAAGAGTGAGTGAGTGAGTAAGAGTGACTGGGTAAGTAAGAGTGAAGGAGTGAGTAAGAGGAAGAAGTGAGTTAGAGTAAGTGAGTTAGTAAAAGTGAGTAAGTGTGTAACAGGTAAGAGTGAGTGAGTGATTAAAAGTAAGTGAGTGAGTAGGCGAGTAAGACTGAGCGAATGATTGAGAGTAAAAGAGTGAGTAAAAGTGAATTACTGAGTAAGAGTGGATGAATGAATAAGAGTGGGTGAATGAATAAGAGTGGGTGGGTGAGTAATAATTAGTGAGGTAGATACCCTCTCAATCTAGCTGATGTCAGAAGGACAGCAGTGCCCAGGCTACACTATCAGCTAAGTACGCAACCCTTTACTGGCAGTCTATTGTCATCGATAGACCCTTGGAAGCATGAGAATTGGAACTTGTGAGGATCAGGCCTATGTTTGTCGCCCCTTACCAGATGTCAACTCACCATTTCGTAGCCCCGAATTCAAAACGTACTTGCCTGAAATGGCAGACTTTTCTGAGTAGGTTAAGGCAGGCATTTTCGTCTTTTCGTCAAAGTCTCGTACCAAATCGTAAACTCAGGAGAAACGTTCTGCTCTAGTGGAGTTCTAGCAAATGGACGTTGCTTTCTTTGATTTTAGCCCCTACGACGATGGACGGAAATACATGCCGTGTCCCTAATACCCTAATTTAACTTCTCTTTTTTGGGCGAATGGACCTGCGAAGTTAGTGCCAACTAGCGGTTATTCACTTTTTCTAATGAAAACTTGTGTATAGCTATTTTATGTCCAAAAACAGCACGTGGAGGTATCGACGTGCTGTTTTTCGAAGCTTTGTAATAATGAATTAAATGATTTAAAAACAAAATCTTCTGGACACCATATTAAATTAATGAAGAGTAGGCGAATTGGCGATCCATTCAGTTGATCCCTGGGGACGACTGATGAGCGTTTTTTGGTAGACTCAAAAGTGAACTCGTGAACTTTTGTACTCGTATTCCATTCCTGCTGATGACATTTTTTTCTTACTTAAAACAAACTTTTAGGACAACTGTGAGCTATGGCAAATCGGAACAGAAAAAAATCGAGTGGCAGGAAAAAAACCAATCATAGCACGCACTGCCGAACAACCAGCGCTTTGTGGCCCTATTGCTGCTTGCTGAGTGTTTATCGGCCCCCGTTCGTTGGTGCGCGAAATGATGACAGAATTTATATTTATTTATTTTAATTTATGCTCATGATGATTTTTGTGCATCGCCTGTTCGCGAGTGTCCTTTCAATGTATGATGTAGTAAGCAGTGGTGCAATAACTGTATTCGGATAGTCGGAAAAGAGAGCTCTAGTGGGTTGTTTTTCACTGGATTTTCTCATTCGAAATCAATTTCTATGCAATTCCTATTCGACTCTTGCACCAGTACTTAAAGTACAATAAGGCCGATACAGATATTAAAAAAAAGGTACGTCTCCCCCTCGGATGTTTTTGCCCAAAAATAATATTTCGAGGGGGCAAGAAAAAAATTTCCAGTGAGACATTAAATTATAAATTGTTTGAACCATTATTGTTATTAATTTTGAGGGGCCGCATAATTTTAAATCCCATGAAATTTATTGCTAAATTTGTTAACTCCAAACTATTTAAGAAAGCCTAATGGGGTATCCACACTACAAGCTGTATCACGTGGTAGTGGTACATTATCTTGATATGGAATGTTAAGTACATTATTTCTAGGGAATATAAGATGTTTAAAACTTTGACAGTTTGACAACAAGTTATTTATTGCTATTTGCTCTGAATTTCCTAATGTTCCTCTCACCATTATTGTTCACCAGTTCATGAAGAATAAGTGCTTATTTAAGCCTCTAACCAGTACTGCAATTTCTCATTCTCAATGAAAGATGTCACGTGATGTTTACATATCAGCCCCTTTCAATATCTATAGAAACGCGAATGAATGGTATGCTGCAAAATCTCAAAAAATATTTGTTCCGTGACAGGGCATGATAGTGTGCAATATCTGCTTTATTTTTGAGTTTATTACCACTTCAACTCAGTGAATTAAAGAAATATTATTAATGTACCTACTAGTCACTATTCTTCGCATTCATTTTTCATTTATTCAGACTAAGACTCACTATTCTTCGCATATATCTATTCAAATAATTTAGACATTTTAATTTTAAAATAAAGCGCAACATCCTTTCATGACTGTCTTTCATGCGAAATTGATCAAAGAACCCACGATTCTTTCATTTGGTCGCCTGAAAGAGAAAAAGGCGCTTTGCTCTCTGTCTTAGGACTATCACGACATTTTCCAGTACTGCCTCTAACTCATTGTTCAGCAGTCAGCGAGGTTTTTTTACTAATTTCTTGAAAAGTCGCTTTCGCTGCATACAGTTTAGCCTCAAACGGAGGGAATTCTAGTCTAGTCCATCTACAGAATAAAATTAATTTAAATATACTTCAGGCACCGCTTTTGGTACTGAGGCCTAAATACGAGGAATCCTGACTTATATTAAAAATGTATTAAACCAGGTCTCGGTATGGTAGATGTTTTTACGTAATACACCACGTAAAAGTGATTTACCCTGTGTTACATCGTTTCAATAACAAATGAGGTCGGAGCATAATCTGTATTCAAAGGTGTGAAATGTCTGGTATCGTGGATATTTGTTTTTATCTTCTGTTTCTCTCTTCCTCAGAGTCAGAATTTCATTATCCGAAAATGGATCAATTTGATGGGATTGTCGGGATTGTTTCAACATATTTCGCTATGGTTTGAAAATCTTACACTAAATACGCACTGGATTTGAACATGTAATTACATAAAGGAACGGGGGGCAATATGCCCTAGCTAAGCAAAGACTGCATCAATATCTCAGTTGAAACGCTTTTCATGGGTATTTTCACCACATGCAACAGTTAAACAATAAAGATAGCCGATTCCTTTTTAAATTTTTAGAAAATTTCAATAATATTGATAATATTCACATTTCAAAAAAGTGGTAATATTTCGTTGCTGGAAAACTTATCTGGCAAACCGCCTTTTAGCTGGAAGCTCGCACTACGAGTCTGCGATAGTACATTGTAGCAGGGATGGGAAAAATCAAATTTTCAAAAAATCGGGGATGATCAAACTCACCCGCGATCTCACTTTTAAATTTTAAAGTGATAAATGCTCGCCAGCGATTAAGAATCGCTTGAAAATCGTCTCTTGATTTGAAACACTTACCGTTACATTTTGAACTTTTTTTTTTTTACTAATTTTATTTGCTAATTATCTAATACATGCATCCATCTCTTAGACTAGGTGTTCCGTGTTTTCTTAACACTATCATCCTTATTTGCTATGTCATATTTTTAGTTATTATTAATACATTTCAATTGCCTTTGGCAGTTAGAATTTTTCCTCTGGTTTAATTGAACCATGTAGGAATTACAATGTTTTCAACTTAAACTAAACTTAACCTATTTTATACTAAGGGTACAAGGAGTTAATCGTTGCAATAGAAGATTGCAACGATTTTTGTCTAAAATTGGAAATTATTTTGTTGGACATTTGTTGCAATGTCTCAATATTAGAAATTCTATGAAGTTCATTGGTACTATACCACGGAGGCAACTTCAGAATCATTTTCAGAATTTTATTTTGAATCCTCTGAAGTGCCTTCTTTCTGGTATTGCAGCAACTAGTCCATATATCCATATCTAAAAATTTGTTTGTAAATCAAAAGTTTGTTCTTAAGACAAAGTTTTGATTTTCTGTTTATAAGTGGATATAGACACTTAATATATTTGTTACATTTGGCTTGAAGGCCATCAATGTGATTTTAAAAAGTTAATTTTTGATCTAGCAGAAGTCCTAAATATTTCGCTTCGTTAGACCAATTAATTGGAACCCCATTCATAGTGACAATATGTCTGCTAGAAGGTTTCAAATAAGAAGCTCTCGGCTTATGTGGGAAAATTATAAGCTGAGTTTTGGAAGCATTCGGGGAAATTTCCCATTTTTGCAAGTAAGTGGAGAAAATATCCAAACTTTTTTGCAATCTACTATAAATGACACGAAGGCTTCGCCCTTTGGCTGAGAGACCTGTGTCATCTGCGAACAAAGATTTTTGACACCCTGGTGGTAAATCAGGTAAGTCAGAAGTAAAAATGTTATACAATATGGGCCCCAGTATGCTGCCTTGGGGGACACCAGCCCTTACAGGTAATCTATCAGATCTAGAATTCTGATGATTTACCTGCAGTGAGCGATCTGATAAATAATTTTGGATCAGTTTAATGATGCACAGAGGAAAATTAAAATTCATCAATTTTACAATCAAACCTTCATGCCAAACACTGTCAAATGTTTCTCTATATCAAGAAGAGCAACTCCAGTCGAATATCCTTCAGATTTGTTGAGCCGAATTAAATTCGTTACTCTTAATAACTGATGGGTGGTTGAATGCCCATGGCGAAAACCAAATTGCTCATCAGCAAAAATAGAATTGTCATTAATATGAACCATCATTCTATTTAAAATAATCTTTTCAAACAGTTTGCTTATTGAAGAAAGCAAACTGATTGGGCGATAACTAGAAGCCTCAGCTGGATTTTTGTCCGGCTTCAAAATAGGAACCACTTTGGCGTTTTTCCATTTATCTGGGAAGTATGCCAATTGAAAACATTTGTTAAATATATTAACCAAAAAGGATAAAAGCTCTCAGGAAGTTTTTTGATAAGTATATAGAAAATACCATCATCACCAGGGGCTTTCATATTTTTAAATTTTCTAGTAATAGATCTCACTTCATCCAAATTAGTTCCCAACGAAGGGTCAAAAACATTCTCTTGATTGATAATGTCTTCGAAGCTCCGTGTAACCTGATCCTCAATTGGACTAGTGAGACCTAGACTAAAATTATGGGCACTCTCGAACTGCTGAGCAAGTTTTTGAGCCTTTTCGCCATTTGTTAATAAAATTTTATTTCCCTCTTTAAGCGCTGGAATTGGCTTTTGAGGTTTTTTAAGAATTTTTGTTAATTTCCAAAAGGGTTTCGAACTGGGATCCAACTTCGAGACATTATTCTCAAAGTTGGTATTTCTCAGAATAGCGAAACGTTTTTTAATTTCATTTTGCAAATCCCGCCAAATAACTTTCAACGCGGGATCGCGAGTTCTTTGGTATTGCCTTCGCCTCACATTTTTAAGACGGATCAGTAGCTGAAGATCATCGTCAATAATAATGGAGTTGAATTTAATTTCACATTTAGGAATTGCAATGCCTCTGGCTTCGACAATTAAATTTGTCAAAGATACGAGAGCATTATCAATATCACTTTTGGTATCGAGAGGAATATCAACATCAAAATTCCTATCGATATACGTTTTATATAAATCCCAATCAGCTCTATGATAATTAAAAGTAGAGCTGATTGGATTATAAATGGCTTCTTGTGAGATTTCAAACGGCACAGGAAGGTGATCAGAGTCAAAGTCAGCATGAGCTACCAATTGGCCACACAGCTGACTTGAATCCGTTAAAACTAAATCAATTGTAGAAGGATTTCGACTGGAAGAAAAACAAGTTGGTCCATTGGGATAATGAATAGTATAATATCCCGCAGAATAATCTTCAAATAAAATTTTACCATTGGAATTGCTTTGAGCATTATTCCATTACGAAGAATTTTGATTTGTTGCGAGTCAGAATTTGAAGATCAGCTTTCAACAAATTCTTTTGCTGCCCATTGCATTGAAAAGGCAAGTAGGCTGCAATGAAGGAAAATTGTTAAAAATTTGTTTCAACAGAAACTCCCAAGGTTTCAAAAACTTTGGTTTCGAACGAAGAAAATAATTTATGTTTGATACGTCTATTTATGACGATGGCGACCCCACCACAGCACAGGCGCTGTCAAGACGATCATTTCTGTAGATAAAATAGTTTGGATCTCTTTTAATGGAGAGTCCTGGTTTTAAATACGTTTCAGTTATAATGGCAATATGCACATTATGAACTGTTAGGAAGTTGAATAATTCATCTTCCTTACCCTTTAGAGAGCGGGCATTCCAATTTAGAACTTTCACACAATTATTTGGATCCATTGAAACGGAGTCCGATAACAATTTTTTGTGTGTACTTTATACCAACCTGAACAGCTTCTGGTATGGTATTTGCTTTGAACATTGCATCAATCATGTGATGCAATTGTTCAGTTAAAAAATCAAAATCGGAAGCAGTCATGCTACCTGAATCGGCTACATGACCATTATTTTCCGTTGGGACATGGGTATAAACCTCATTTTGAGAAGCGAAATTTTGTCTACCAGCAGCGATGTTTGCATACGTAGGTACATTGGAAAAATTGGAATTTACTGTAGTGCTTGCTACCCGTTGACGAGCGGCAAAATTTGTTTGTGAATTGTGGTGGGTATGAATTGCTCGACCGGTAACTGGTTTCGAAATTTGAGCGTTTGAAACATTTCTACCCGTCGAATCAGGGATCCGATTGGAATTTCCCGTCATCAATTTTGCACGGGAATTCAAAACTTTTTTTGCGTGAAGGGCATTCCCAGAAATTGGATTTATGATTGCCCCCACAATTTGCGCACTTAAATTTATTGGAATTTTCTCTCACAGGACATGCGTCCTTGGCGTGAGAGGTTCCACCACAAATCATGCATTTAGAATCCATGTGACAATGTTTGGTTCCATGACCCCACTTTTGGCACTTACGGCACTGGGTGGGGTTTTGGAAATTTCCCCCAGGCCTGCGGAAATGTTCCCATGTAACACGGACATGAGACATAATACAGGCCTTTTACAACTTTTCATATTGTTTAGTTCACTTTTGTTAAAATGAACTAAATAAAATTCTTGAGAAATGCCCCTCTGGGAAGTACCAGAGTGGGATTTCTTTTTCATCTTAATTAATTGGACTGGTGAAAATCCAAGTAATTGAGAAATTTCAATTTTAATCTCATCCAGTGATTTGTCATCACTGGGGAGACCTTTCAAGACGACATTGAACAATCGCTCAGTTTTGTCATCGTATGTGAAGAATTTATGGCGCTTCTCAGTTAAATACTGAAGAAGACGTTTGCGATCGTCAAAGGATCCCGGTAAAACGCGGCAGTCACCCTTCCTAGCAATCTGAAATGAAACCTTGATCCCCTGAAGGTTACTCAAGATTTCATTCCGAAAGCCAGAAAACTCGGCAACAGATACCACAATTGGCAGAATCCTTTGTTTCTTCGCATGAATCGAATCACCTGGGCTAAAGGTAGATTCGATTTGTTCAAATTCATCATTAATCAAATCGAACTGATTGCTCAGTTCGATAGGAGAAGAAACAATGTCTACATTAGATTTAGAAGGAATATCTGAAGTCTCCAGCTTCCTTCTATTTTTTCCGCGCTTGGGCGGGACGGTCTTGAAACCTTGTTTCTTTGAAGGAAGTGGAGAATTCAGAGACTCCCCCTTCCTCTTGTTTTTATTAATGCTCATTGCTGAGCGTGGAGACGTGACCTTCTAAGAGGTTTTTTCCCAGAACGGTGTCCCTGCAGGATTACCACCACTTGTCGGAATTTTACTTCCGCAAACGGGTCCAACGTAAAACGAAGGCCGGGTCCTTGCAAAGATCGTAACGGGATCAGTGGGTACAAATAGCGCTGAGAAGCACTGTTGAAATTAAAATAGCTTCGGGTAGTATTAAAAACTTCCCTCCGCAAAGAGAGAAAGAACCGCACAGCACGAAAGCACGATGCGGTCTGTTACATTTTGAACTCTTTTTCCTTTCTACCATGAAAACATACCGCCAAATAATAGATATAACGGGACTGTTGACAATTAGCTGATATTAGTAAAGGGGCGATTCAAGTATGACGTCCACTACTTTTTGGGATTTCTAGACCCCCTCCCCCCCTCTGTCACGCTTTTTTGTATACCTATTATATATACTGTCACAAAGTCTCAGACCCCCTCCCCCCCTTGAACCTGTGACATCATTATTGAACGACCCCAAAGAATAATGTTTGAATGAAAATTCTGTGATTATTATCGTTTGAGTACAAAATTTGAGAAGTTGTCGCCGGCGACAACTCGCCTACTGTTTTCACGTGAAAAGTTTTCACACGAAAATTGCAATCATTATCGTCTGATAATGATTCAGCACAACACTGCATTGTATGTTATTCCAGCTATGGCGTTTCGCCTTGCCGAAATTCTTTCCTATTTCGACCGATTCTTAACAGCGTGCACAAAAGAGGTTATGGTGTGCCAAGCTTCAAGCTAGAAATATTTTATTCTTAATAACTTTGGGGCCTCTTCCCCTAAATAAAATGGTTGCACAAATGTTCTATCCATAATGCCGCCGTCAGACAGTGGTAGTTAGATTGTAATGACACACACAACAGTTTTCTTATCATGTCGCTCATGTGGAGTGTGTGGTTTCATCCTACAGCCTTCAAGGGCTATTTGGTAACCATTATTCACATAACTGATCCATTCTTACTATCAGTTAAGAAAACACATAGAACACAAATCATGCCGCTCAATTTAATTATGCTCTCGTAGCTGATAGATTAGACTGAACTTTCAATGAATTGAATTCCAACGGCTGTTGTCCCACATAATCAAGTTAATTGATTTGAGATTAGCTACATACAGCTGCCTTGATATCCTTTCATTGCATCCTCCGGCGCGTGGTCCTCCATCAATGGCGGCGACCACAAGACTTATCGGCAGACAACCTACATCTTCCTTCTATTTACCTTAGATAGCATTTCATCGGTCATGCTGGACAGTACGAGGATTAATTGAATTTTGTACACTATTGTGCGCTGCTGGATATGCAGTTTGAGATTTGCGTTCAGTATAATCAAAGTCATTGCCTAAAGGAAGACACGGTGTCTTTATAAGATGATGTTGTTTGAAAAGCAAGTTTTTGAAAAGCAAGCAAGCGAGAGCTTCATACTACAGTTGAAAGATCATACCTCTCCCCCCTAATTGTAGGAACACTGATTTTTCATTTTAATTTAATTGGCCAAACCATCGTGAAGGCTTCAAGTACATAGACTGAATCAAGGTTCAACGTGTCAAACTAAATTGAACATCGGTTCGTTCTTCCTGCTGTGTCGCTTCCCTTAAAGCCATGCATTGCTCTACTATACATAGATGTCGCTTGATATTTGAAGATATTTGTATACGCAAACATGAGGTTTGTGGTCACGGGTCAACCGCAGCGGATTGAGCGGTTTGTGAATCGATACTTCACCCGCAACCCAATCAGTGACTAACAGTTAACAAGCAAAATCTTCCTCAGTGATTCGCAGCCCTAATGTCTAATGTCGTATGCCTATGTATATAATTGATTGCTATGTTTCACGTGGAATTTTTGAATAAAGTCAGTTTTTCAAAAAATGGATAATTGGATTTGCTAGCTAGCCTTTCTTCTTGCTTTAATGGCTGCTGCAACTTTGAAAAAAAAACACAAATAAAGCTTAAAAATTTGGATTGTATTTTAATTAAGTTCATATTTGGATTTGATGTGGATTCTAATTGGCTATTGAATTTGGATCTGATTTAAATTCGATTTGGATGCTATTGGATTTAGTTAGGAATTTGGATTGAATTCAAATTGAATTAGGATCGAATGGATTCTTATTGACTTTGAATTTGGATTAAAGTTGGTTTTAATTGAACTTGGATTTAATTTGGATTGGACTGTATAAGATTTGGATTCAATTGGACTTTGATTGAATTTGAATTGGATTCGAATTGAATTAAGATTAGGTTTCAACTGGATTTGGATATAAATTAGATTTGCACTGGATTTAGATCAGATTTAAATTCGATTGGTTGGTCAATTGGTTTAAAATTGAATTGTATTTAGATAAGATTTTGATTGGATAGGAATTGGATTTGGGTTGCATAAGGATTAGATTTAAATTGGATTTGTAATGGAATTTGAATTGGAGTTTAACTGAATTTGGATTGTATTTGTAATGGTTTCTAATTGGCTTTGGATTAAATTTGAATAAGATTTCATAGGATTTGGATTGGATTGGATTTTGATTGGGTTTGAATTGGATTGTAATAGATTTAAATTAGGTTAAGGTTTGAATTTTAATTGGATTTGGATTGGGTTTAGATTATATTTGGTTTGAATTGGATTTGTATCAGAATTTGGGTTGAATTTAAATAAAATTCTGAATGGATTTGTAATGGATTCTAATTGGCTTTGGATTGGATTTGGATTAAATTTGGATAGGATTTGGATTGAATTTGGATTGGACTTGGATTGCATTTGGATTGAATTTGGAGTGGATTTGGATTTGGAGTGGATTTGGATTTTGGGTTAGATTTTAATAAAATTTTGAATGGATTTGTAATGGATTCTAATGGGCTTTGGATTGGATTTTAAATGGTTTTGGATTGGATTTGTATTGCATTTGGATTAGACTTAAATTAGTTTGGAAAATGAATTGAATTTAGATAGGATTTAGGCAGGAACTAATAACCGGGACGTGTGAGTCCCGAAGAACCGATTAAAAAATCGTGCAACCCAAATGAGCTCACGAGACCAGCACCGCCAGAGGCGTATTTTATTATGTATTTTACTCACATTTCGGTAATTTTATTTGAAAGTGTTTTGGCAAGTGTAGACTTATTTGCTGTGAGTTTTGACAGAACTCTAACCTCAACCCGAAATAGGTTTTATTTACGTTTTCCTCTGTTTTCCGTCTATTAAAAACATTCCGATAAAGACTTCCATTAATTTCTTTTGCCTGTGTGGCAGTTTGTTTAGAGGATTTTATATAGCAAGAATGTGCAGACAGTTGCTGCGTATTTCAACACAAGAAAGCGTGTTGCGACGGATGAGTTCAGTGCGATTACTCGGAACAAGAATGCCACCGCTGATGAATCGGGTTCCGCTGGAACTCCGGATAAGAAGATTACCCGAGTTTCCCGGTCTATCAAATGGATCGGCGTCGTCAAAGTTGATGTAAAGACCAACCAAAGTTAGTTTGATTTTTTGAAGATGGGAAACAGCGAGCGAGGCGTGCGAACCCCGATCATGCAAGCCTCCACACCAGCAAAGAAGCAAGGCAAGCATCGTCGTCAGCAAACTAATTTTAGACGAAACCCAAAGTAAGCTGAGCAGGAGCGCACGACTAGCCAAGTACAAGACATCCCTTAAGGTCTGAGGGAAGCTCTCTCGCGGTAGAGCGCTATTTTCGTACTAAAATGTCTATAACTCGGAATTGGGAACGAATTTCGCTTATCCCAACTGACAATCTCTTTGAAATTTATCAAGGAATGTTCCTACAAAATTTCATGGACCTACTATTTCCCAAATTTGAATTAAGCTCTAAATACTGAACTATTGTAGAACTGAAATTTTCGCTTCTCAGTACCTCTCTCCGATGATTTGAGGCACAAAGGAACCGAATTTCGCAAAACCCAACTGACAAAAGTTTTGAATTTTTCCAACGATCATTTTGATGTAATAAAAAGTATATGTCACCGCAATAAATTTTGCAGGAAGCTCTTTTTACTTCAACCAAGTTTTTTAAATTCCATACAAAAGTTACCATTTCGGGAGAGCAGCCAACAGCATATTTTCTTGTGGCGCACGGCAGGAAAGGAGCGATGAGAGCGGTAGAAAGTCCGTCAACTTTGTATCTAGCGTGACACTAGAAAAAAGCGTATTCCTATTTGTGAACACGAGGATACCAAATATATAAATTGAAATCAAATATTGGAATTTGATGAGATAAATAATCGAAAATAAATAAAACAAATAAGACAAATAGAACAAATAAGCAAAATAAAAGAGACAAATAAAGCAACTAAGACAAACAGTACAAATAAGATAATCAAGACAAATTCCTACGGAAGTCCCTCCAGGTATTCCTCCAGAAGTACCTCCGGGAATTCCTCCGGAAGTTCCTCCGTAAATTCCTCCAGGAAATCCTCCAGAAGTTCCTCTAGGAAATCCTCCAGAAGTTCCTCCAGGAATTTCTTCTGAAGTTCCTTCAGGAATTACTCCGGAAGTTGCTCCAGTAATTCCTCCGGAAGTTCATCCAGTAAATCCTCCTGGAATTCCTCCGGAAGTTTCTACAAAAATTCCTCTGGAAGTTTCTCCAGGAGTTCCTTCGGAAGTTTCTCCAGGAATTACTCCGGAAGTTACTCCAGTAATTCCTCCGGAAGTTCCTCCTGGAATTCCTCCGGAAGTTCCTCCAGTAATTCCTCCGGAAGTTCCTCCTGGAATTCCTTCGGAAGTTCCTCCAGAAATTCTTTCGGAAGTTCCTCCAGGAATTCCTTCGGAAGTTTCTCCAGGAATTCCTTCAGAAGTTCTTCCAGGAATTTCTTCGGAAGTTTCTCCAGGAATTTCTCCCAAATTTATCCAGGAATTCTTTCGGAAGATCCTCCAGAAATTCTTTCGGAAGTTACTGCAGAAATTCCTTCGGAAGTTTATCCAGAAATTCCTTTGGAAGTTTCTCCAGGAATTCCTTCGGAAGTTTCTCCAGGAATTCCCTCGGAAGTTTCTCCAGGAATTCCTTCGGAAGTTTCTCCAGTAATTCCTTCGAAAGTTTCTCCAGGAATTCCTTCGGAAGTTTCTCCAGAAATTCCTTCGGAAGTTTCTCCAGGAATTCTTCCGGAAGTACCTCTAGGAATTCCTCCGGAATTTCCTCTAGGAATTCCTTCGGAAGTTCCCTCAGGAATTCCTTCAGAATTTTCTCCAGAAATTCCTTCGGATGTTCCTCCAGGAATTCCTTCGGAAGATCCTTCAGGAATTCCTTCGGGAGTTCCTCCTGGAATTCCTTCGGAAGTTCCTCCAGGAATTTCTTCGGAAGTTCCGCCAGGAATTCCTTCGAAAAATCCGACAAGAGTTCCTTCGGAAGTTCCTCCAGGAATTCCTTCGGAAGTTCCTCCAGGAATTCCTCCGGAAGTTTTCCCAGGACTTCATTCGGAAGTTCATCCAGGAATTCCTTCGGAAGTTCTTCCAGAAGTTACTTCGGTAGTTCCTTCAGGGGTTCCTATGGGAATTCCTCCGGAAGTGCCTTCGGTAGTTCCTCCGGAAGTTCATTCGGGAATTCTTCCGGAAGTTCCTTCGTGAATTCCTCCGGAAGTTCCTTCGGAAATTCTTCCGGAAGTTCCTTCGGGAATTCTTCCGGAAGTTCCTTCGGGAATTCCTCCGGAAGTTCCTTCGGGAATTCCTCCGGAAGTTCTTTCGGGAATTCCTCCGAAAGTTCCTTCGGGAGTTCCCCCGGAAGTTCTTTCGGGAATTCCTCCGGAAGATCCTTCGGGAATTCCTCCGGAAGTTCCTTCGGGTATTCCTCCGGAAGTTCCTTCGGGTATTCCTCCGGAAGTTCCTTCGGGAATTCCTCCGGAAGTTCCTTCGGGAATTACTCCGGAAGTTTCTTCGGGAATTCCTCCGGAAGTTTCTTCGGGAATTTTTCCGGAAGTTCCTTCGGAAATTCATCCGGAAGTTCCTTCGGGAATACCTTCGGAAGTTCCTTCGGGAATTCCTTCGCAAGTTCCTTCGGGAATTCCTCCGGATGTTCCTTCGCGAATTTCTCCGGAAGCTCCTTCGGGAATTCCTCCGGAAGTTCCTTCGGGAATTCCTCCGGAAGTTCCTATGAGAATTTCTCCGGAAGTTCCTTCGGGAATTCCTCCGGAAGTTCCTTCGGGAATTACTCCGAAAGTTTCTTCGGGAATTCCTCCGGAAGTTCCTTCGGGAATTCCTCCGGAAGTTCCTTCGGGAATTTTTCCGGAAGTTCCTTCGGAAATTCATCCGGAAGTTCCTTCGGGAATTCCTCCGGAAGTTCCTTCGGGAATTCCTCCGGAAGTTCCTTCGGGAATTCCTCCGGAAGTTCCTTCGGGAATTCCTCCGGAAGTTCCTTCGGGAATTCCTCCGGAAGTTCCTACGGGAATTCCTCCGGAAGTTCCTTCGGGAATTCCTCCGGAAGTTCCTTCGGGAATTCCTCCGGAAGTTTTATTAATTTTGATTTCAGTTGTTTCATGGATGTTTTGAATTTTAATTTACTGAACAATAAACAAAGTGAAGTAATTGATGTGGATGATATTTTTTCAATTATCAAAAATATATAGCAATAATGTCATTTTTCGTTCATTGTATATCTGGAGAGTAGAGGAGGAGGAGAATGTAGTATATAAGATCAAGTCTATCAAATATCGGAAAAGTAATGACTGCACAGCAGTGAGTTATAAGGAATAATTAGAGTAAAATCAGCAGTGATTCAAATCGTTCGGGGCTGTCAGTTTGAATATGAATCTGAATCATGCACTTTCCCAGCAGTGGCTCAAAATTCATTTTTTATAACAGTCGAGATTCAAAAGCTTAAAACTGTTATACCGCTCAGTTCTATTTTCTGCAGATTTGAACCACGAATGAATCACGAGATTCAAATATTTTTCAATTGTTTTGGTGTATGAATGCGTCATTTTATGTACGGATCAATCCACTTTGCATTTACCGCACCTTCCTCAGCAGCAACATAATCATTTCATTTAATGGAAAAAAATCAAACATGAATAGAACACTGCTGTGGAAGCCTGTGAGTTTGTTCTATTTTGGCTCATATTCAAACTAGAATAGTATTCGAAAATTTGCAACCAAACTGAATCACTACTGATTTCACTCTTAAATTTCCAATTTGAATATACTCTTTTGTTGTGGTTTCTTCCAAACGTGTAGTGAGCTACCTTACACGGTTAGAAAAAAGTACCTAATATTAGGTACTTTTTACTCAAATCGGGGGTTCAGTGTGGGAACCCAAAATTAAGCAATTTTTTTCTGAAATTAAGCAAAATTCACTTAATTTTAAGTAAAACATACTTAATTTTAAATAGAAACTAACCAAAAGTTAGGTAAATTTCATTCAACTTTTGTAAACGAGAGATTACTCAACGTTGGGTTCCTACACTTTAATGCCCTTGTTGAGTGGTTTTGCTCTTCATTTTATGACAACAAAGGAAAGAGGAAGCGAGATGCAAGAGAAAAAAGTACCTAAAATTAGGTACTTTTTTCTAACCGTGTAGGTTCAAGGATACTTCATTTCATCTCCCATGTTAACAGTTTGGGATGATCGTGTAAACGCGGGAGAGAGTTCAGTTTGCTGAGTATATATTGTTGAGACGGTCGAGACTGGAAATCTCGATCGGGTCACGGCAATGGTGTCACCCGAAAAGCAACGTTTAAACTTTACTTTTACGAAACTCTGAGTATCGAACGGAAGGAAACATGCGGTCAGAATGATTGTTCTATAAGTGATCATTATCACTATCAGTGTGTCGTGAAAGCGTTTGAGGACAAACCTCACGGAATCCAAATTTGAAAGTACTCGCGTTTTCTAGGGCGCACCACTCAAAACGGAAGCAACGCACAACTGTCATTTTTATTATTCTACGCGTGCTGCGACGCAGCAAAGCTGAAATAATAGAAATGACAGTTGTGCATTGCTTTCGTATTGAGTGGTGTGCCCTTGAAAACGTGAGTACTTTTAAATTTGAATTCTGTGAGGATTGTCCTTAAGCGGAATCCATGATTCGGACAGGCTGGAAAGTTTAATTTGTCCAAGTCTTTTGTTCAGAGAGCCAAGGACCGGGGGGACTGCAGTACAGAAAGTGCAGAAATCGCGACAAACGGCAAAATACGGTTTGATAGTCATGGGCCCGGTACATGGCACAGTACACCCAGATGTTGACGAAGCCTCTTTGTCTCATCATGGATGATGAGACATACGTCAAGGCGGACTTCCGGTAGCTTCCTTGTTCTTGTTCTTCACCGCCCATGTTCTGAAGAAAATAAGAGGGCAGAAACTTTCGAAGTTTTCCAAAAAATGCAAGATTTAGCAAGCGATCTGCTTATGTGACAAACAGGGAGCGCCAGTTCGTGACTACCAGGACAGTAAACAGGGAAATCTACCGCAACGAGTATCTAAAGTCGTCTACTTCTTCTGTTGGAGCAACACGAGGTCACTACGATCTTCCGCCCGGATCTAGCTTTATACCATTATTCACAATTTTGTGTTGGAATGATATAAAGCCAACGGATGGCTTGCGTACAACTATACACCGCCACCCCTTCCACCGTACCGAACCTTAGACCCATCGAAAAATACTGGGATACTGTGACGCCAGCACTACGGAATCATCTCAAGGAGGAAGACATGAAGAAAAAGTGGGTTTCAGTACAGAAGAAGCTGCAGCCAGATTTTGTACAGAACAGTAGAGGCAGAAGTATTAAAATTCTATAGGCGCTGTTATCCCATTCCATCGTTGTGATCATCATGATCCATCCACAGTGACCCAGATTGCACCATGAAGCCATGAACCGGTACCAATAACGTTATGGTCTGTATGTTTTCAATAATGAATATCAGGTTTTTTTAGAATAGGAAAAAGTATAAAAATAACGATCAGTAAGTTTTTAATAGCGCTGGTGATACCTTTGTGGCAATAACACCGGAACCGCTGGGCTCGATTTCAGAGGGAAATCGGCATCAAACCCCAGGCTGCTGGTCTAGAGCCAACGGCAGCCCCCGGGGAGGGTACGCAAGACCTCTTTTGGCTCCGGGTCCAGGGTGTTGAGACGCTGGGGAAGTTTTCGGAGTACGGAAACCTATCTGAGAACTGGTACTTACGGTCAACTCAATCGC
This sequence comes from Armigeres subalbatus, assembly GCF_024139115.2. NCBI lineage: Eukaryota > Metazoa > Arthropoda > Insecta > Diptera > Culicidae > Armigeres > Armigeres subalbatus. Next base: position 252,403,936 of record NC_085140.1, read on the forward strand.
TTTATTCGGCTTTCCAAAATAGCACTCGATGGTTACTGGTTATGCGGTTGCGGGACGCAACTTGGCGGTGAGGCGATAGCGGAAGGCGGCTACTGGCGGGATGCGGTAGCGGGACGTAGCTTGGTGGTGAGGCGATAGCGGAAGGCGGCTACTGGCGGGATGCGGTAGCGGGACGAAGCTTGGCGGTGAGGCGGAAGCGGACGATGCCTTGGCGGTGATACGATGGCAGGACGCAACTGGCGGTGAGGCGATAGCGGAAGACGGCTAGGCGTTGGGACGCAATTTGGCGGTGAGGAGATAGCGGAAGACTGCTTGGCGGTGATACGTGGCGGTTTACAACTCGGTAATGGAACGACAGTGTGAGGTGGCTTCGATGGCGTCTCTCGTGGCTTGGTTGCTCGGTTGGAGGGCGAGATTGGCGCCAGAACCAGGGTTATTCCGAATCGGTCGATGACACCAGATTGCTGGACACGCGGAACGGTAAGCCAGGAGCGAGGCGGTTGCCATGGTTGGCCCAGATGGCCTCTCATACGCCGGCTAGGCTGCACTTGGTTTATGTTAGAGGTAATTTTTGTGAGTTGAGCTCTCCGGAGTCCCTTAGAACGCGGACCGAAATTTTAATTCTCTCCACTGCTGTTCTCGGGACCGATCTTCCGAGGGAAAACGATTGGCCTGCAGATGACCGGGCAGCAACAACCAACAAATCTCACCATACGTTCACCAAACTTCTTTTTCACCAAAACTCGTCTTCGACTCACTTCTGGCAATTATCACAACCTACTGACTCATCGTTGCCAATTCGTACGTTTTCTTTCGTTCCAAACTACCCGACGGTCACTCTCCAACGCTCGTTTATCCATTTCCTCTATTCAGTTCAGTGGCGATGCATCACCCACCAATCACCCAGATAGAGGCTCAGTTCATTCGCGCGACTTTGTCGACTGCGCTCGTGTAGCCATCTGAATTGACCGTTTATTTAGATGTGCCTATCTTTATAATAATGAACCCTAATTTTCCGTACTTATCATGTATTAATGCACAAATGTTACCCGCCGGTAACAAATTGCAGAAATGCCAGCATAATGATCGACAAATGTAAATTTGGGTAATAATAATAATTATTTATTCGTCTTCGATTAGATCGTACAGACTACTCTTATTCTAAGGCTTTGGTCCGATTCGTGAATCAAAATTGAATTAAACTTAAAAGTGACAGTTCAAAAATTTCCAAATAACCCTGCTCGCAGAGCAAGATTACTTTTGACAGATATTGAATCATTTTTGATAGATGTTTTGTTGGTCTTGCTGGGTAGCACCAGACATTCTTATGAGCGGGAGATTTCATAATTTCCGAACTGTCACTTTTAAGTTTAATTCGATTTTAATTCACGAATCGGACCAAAGCCTAAGTTCCTTATCTTTGATATATATGACGGACTTGATTATACGAAGGCTCTATTAACCGGGACGCGATTATATGGAGAAAATGGCTCGATTATCCGGAGTAATATTCTTACCCATCTCATAAAGAGACTATTATTGAGAATATGTCATTTGGCCGAACAAGCCATTAGACCGAAACTCGTCTGACCGAAAATCATTTGGGTAAAATAGACATATGGCCGATACTGTCATTCGACCGAACAGGTCATTTGGTCGAAAAGGTTATTTAGCCGGAAATGCCGTTTGACAGAAAGGGCCATTTGGTAGAAAATGTTATTTGGCCGAAATGATTATAAGGCCGAAAGTGTCGTTTGGCCGAACTGCTCATATTGCCAAAAATTAGTGAAATTATTTTCAATACTCCGGATAATCGAGTCCGCCATGTAATGGAAATCGCATCTTGTCACTATTATGTACCAGTGTACTTGCAAAGTTGTAGTAAAGACTGTCTTCACCGTGACTTATAATTGCGCGTGTGACTCATAGTGTGCGTGTGATCTTGTTTCAAAACGATCGCGCGATCATAGACATTTATTTTCTGCTTTGTGTGGCTCAGTAAACTTATAAGCAAGCAGAAGTTTAGTGCGCGTTCGATCGTGTTTCCATCAGCAGGAAGAACGATCGCGCGATCATCAAAATATTTTTTTCTGCTTTATGCTGTCCATAAGTCAATTGGTTAGCGCGAACCTGGAGCAAATTACACGCTAGATACGGCATACCGTTAACCAAAACTAACCCTGCTACACTTCCTACCCCATATATCCAACATCCCAGCGATTTCTCTTGGAAGTGCAGATGACTCGTCGGCTTCCACCAAAACGAGTTTCACGTCAACATTATCCTACCTATTCCCCATTTGACCTGCATTCGGACACGGCCGGCGCTGGTATTGCTTAATTTTTGGTCACCAGTTCTTACACATTGAGGATGATGTTAGTCCCATAATCCCATAATCTGTTGGTTGTCTGTGTACAGCTGACCTGGCAATAACGTAGTAACATGTGTGGGCGGTCAATCATACTCATGGTCATGATCAAGAATGAATGACACAATGAAGCGAACGGGCCATGCATATTTTAGAATTCTTCCATACAAAAAACGTTGCGAGGGGGTGGGGTGGGAGTTAAAAAATCTTAATTTTGGCATTATGTAATGAACCCTAAAAAAGGTAAAAAAAGGATGAAAAGGTCCAGAATGCAAACTCCATCACCTTTAGCATGGTCTACTTTGTTGCCACGCGTCTAAAACTACGGAAGATCCGATTGCTAAGACCTTTCTATAAAAAAAGAATGTTAGAGGCTGGAAATTTTCTATTTCATTTAAAATGAACTGATTGCATTACGCCACTTCCACAACTCATCTGGATTGATAGAAGGATTCCGAACATAACTCTACACGTCTTCTATTTTAGTGTTTCATGAAACCTTATACTTATCTGCTGAGTGCTAGCTCTACCCATTAAGTATGGGAAAATTGCTCACCACATTAAATGTGTAGCATTAAAGGAAAGGAGTCACCATTGAAACTTAAAAATAATAGCTAACAATAATTGTTAACAGCGTTCAAAACGTTAAAAAAAAGTTTAAAATCAAGACTTATGAGAAGTGTGTCTTTTTATTAGAATAGCAATATAACGTTTCCATATCGGCAATTTTATTTTACATTGATGAATTATGAAGTATGTATTATGATTACAAAATGAAAAAATACAAGTTCACTTGGATTACATTATAGATGTTACCAGATTTTGAAATTCACTTTACTTTCAATCTACGAACGGATCGAAAAACTTTGGAGTCAAATCTTTTATGATATACATACCTACAACATACCTATGGGTCTCCGGGCCTTATATAAAAAGCTCGGTTTACAAAAACCCCTTCCCACCAAGAGCCACTATCCCCTACACCTAGATTATGTAGCAAGAAGGAATGCGGCCCACAGCTCTTTCCGGCAGCTAGCGTTTTGTTTCAGCAAATTCAATTTAAACTTCCAAACCCTCGCCAATCACTGTCAGAATCTTCTACGTTTTAGGCCCCATATGCTAGTCTCGGTACAAGTACATATAGGCGAGTATAATTTCGTTGAAATTTTATATTCTAAATCAACTTCCAGCTGACCTAGAACCAAATATATGTACAAAAGATACAGTTTCGGAATGCTCTAGAATGGTTTTTCGACTTCTTCGGATGAACGGAAATGCCGGTACATACAATGATCTTATTGCGTATAGCTCTGTTGTTATATTTATGAGAATACATGCATGATTACAAGACAGATTGCAGAATGTTATAATTGAGTGTGCGGGTGTAACTTACATTCATAAGCTTGGAATGCTCTAATTGCGTTTAGATCGAATTGTAATGACTACCGATTACTCGGTGAAGTTTACCGAAATATCGGTCAAATAATGACTTGACAAATGACAATGAGTTCGTCGAAAAAAATGAATTTTAGTCGTGTACAAAGCAAGACCATGATTATGTGCAATTCCCCGTCCGGCCATAAAAATTTCCAGCTTCGAAGTTTTCCCGACTTATGTGAAATTATAAAGACTATTCTATCAAGTGATATAGCTCGTAAACTGGACAGCACTTAAGAGTACCTTGGCTTGGAAACCTCGCAGGTAATAACTGTGCTTGCAAGTTGTTAATGAACACTAAACTGCAAGGCGGCAATGTATTTACCTCAATAAAGTCTGTCTGAACACGGTAAGTTTGAAATTAGATTCTGACTCGCCTTCCCAAAAAAGCATACAAACCTAGATTGTTCCACGCCGCACAATGCAGTCGGGTTTCGCCCAAGCCAAAATTGAATCAACAATCAACAGTCTTTGTTGACTGACATTCCCGGAAGATGAAGTGCATACCGGAAAAATGAACTCTGGCACCCGGCAGGCCGACAACCGAACGAACGATAGTGTTTCCGCTCAATCATTCTTGCATTACAAACGGCATATTCTCGTTTTCCTCCGGGGTTGGCTCGCATGTATTTGTCAATCCGAGAAGTTGAACAAATTCTCATCTGATTTATTTCATGGCACTGGACTCAAACGTACAGGAACAACGATTTCCAACGAGTACATGAGCATTCCCTCCGGTTTGTGTTTCTGGACAGGCCATCAAATGGCGCTTTCCAATCCAGAGGTGCTTACTGAATCAGAGATCATGGATGTCAGTCCATCATCTACTGGGTCAACACTCAGCAGTAGCTGCCATACATAGGGACATCAATTATCTGTGATAGGGAGCACCGATTATCGATTTTTTAACACATGTAACTGGAATACAACAAATGTATAATTTATTTACTCAGCCCGAAGTGGCCAGTGCAGTACATAAAAGTCTCCTCCATTCAACTCGGTCCATAGCTGGCTGCACGTCGCCAGCCACGCAGTCTGTGAGTTTCACAAATTGTATTCTACCTGTTCGATCCACTTTGTTCGCCTCGCACTATCGAGAACCATTTTCACCGAGTTATTGTCCGATATCCTGGCTACGTGCCCGGCCCATCGCAGCCTTCCAATTTTCGCGGTGCAGACGATGGATGATCCTCCCAACAGCTGTTGCAACTCGTGGTTCATTCGCCCCCTCCATGTACCGTCTCCCAGCTGCACCTTGTCATAGAAAGTACGCTACACTTTGGAAAACTTCAAGTGCGCGTTGGTCCCCCACGAGTGTTGTTCATGTCTCATGGACTCCCTCTGTGGGGGACCAACGCGCACTTGAAGTTTTCCAAAGTGTAGCCTACTTTCTATGACGGGGTGCAGCTGGGAGACGGTACATGGAGGGGGCGAATGAACCACGAGTTGCAACAGCTGTTGGGAGGATCATCCAACCCTCTGTGCGTTTTCAATGCTCTCGAACTACGCGCACCTCCCGATCAATCGTTGCCTTGACCAACCGTATCAGTTTATCCGGAAAACGGTGTTCGTGTAATAGTTGCCATAGCTTTGCTTTTTCGTTAATTTGAAGTTACTATCACACGGAGGTCCTTCATAGCTTGAAAGGGAAAGCACCTGTCCAGTATACTGAGGTCGTGAGATCAAACCCCTCCGAAGGAAGTGGTTACCTACAATACATTTTTTTTGTGTCTTTATTAAGGAGACTTTCAGCCCGAGGCTGGCTCGTCTCCGCATTTTTCAAACTATATATTTCACATGTTGTGCATATTCACAAATTGAGCATAATAACAACATAGTAATGAATTTTCACATCGAGTGGTCTGGCATGGTTTATGCGACAGTAATTTGTTGAAAATGTATGTCGATGACGCAGTTGTCAAGATGGTATGTAGAAATGTAATTTCGATAAAATATTTGTTGAATTATTTCATTCATTTCATTTATTTAGTTTGCATGTAAACAAATAACACTAAATCAACAATTTGACGCCACAATACACGGTTCGAGGTCGCGTCTCTCAATCCTTGAATGCGCCCCACGCTCGGCAAATCGTTTTGGTCTGTATCTGATTTGCCCACCTCGCTCGCTGCGCTTCACGCCGTCTCGTACCTGCCGGATCAGAATGAGAGTTAACGATAAACTCTCTGGCCTAGGAGGGGATGTCAACTGCATCCGAAGGACGCGGAAAGGTGAGATGATTCTTGTCTTGAAGCGGGATGCTGCTCAGAAGAGTTCTGAGTACAAAAAGTTGACGAAGTTGTTCAAGTAAGAGCCTTATGCCCAGTCTCGAGCATCCAGTGCAAGGGTCTGGATGAAATAATCGAGGCTAGAGACCTCGTCGACGCACTGAGAGATCCAGGAATCTGCGGTTTGGTTACGCAAAAGCTACGTGGGAATGCAGGTTGCCTCATTCCAAGTACCTCAGGCTGAGGCCAAGAAGGTAATGTATAGGGCTAAACTGAAAGTGGGTTGATCGGTATCTCCGCTAAGCATAAGCCAACCGCTTCAGGTCTGCTTCAGGTGTCTTGGCAACGATCATAAGTTCTATGACTGTAAAGGACCTGATCGCAGTACGCTATGCCGTAGGTGTGGAGCTGAAGGCTACCAAACTCGCACCTGTACACTCGCACCAAACTCGCATCCTGTACACCTCCGGTGGTGCAAAGGGCCGACTTGAAAGATCTCCATCCTGAGCGTTGCCCGGCTACCGCTTTAACCTGTTGCCAGGTTAGATTTCGATCGGTTTTAGATCGGTTAGATCCCGAATTTCTTTTGCTATCGGCCTCTGGTGACAACGACGATGGAGCTCGTTGTTTGAGATCCAGTTGTGAGGCCACCAGGCCCAGATTATATACCGCAGGCATCTGTTAATGAACACCTGCAGCCGTTGAGTGTTCTCCACTGATACACACCATGTTTCGCTAGCATATAACAGCACAGATTTCACGTTAGAGTCGAAAATTGGTATTTTGGTGCCTTCGCTTATCTGCCTGTTTTTCCATATATTTCTTAAACTCGCAAAGGCAGCCCTTGCTTTCCTGATCCGTGCGCCTATGTCGATCTTGGTACCGCCGTCTAACGCCACCTGGCTCCCACGATATTGCAAGCGTTCAACCATCTCCACTGGTTGCCCGGCTACTGCGAAACAGGCAGGAGTCACCGTGTTTAAATCCAACGATTTGGTTTTGTTGACGTTGATGACTAAACCTGCCGAGGAGGAGCGCTCGGCAAGGTCGTTGAGCTTACTCTGCATATCAGAGCGCCGTTGCGCGAGGAGTGCAACGTCATCAACCAATTCGAAGTCGTTTAGGTGCTCCATGGGTATAGGCTGCCATAACAGCCAGCGGTTTGGTTCACGGTCAATCGCATCTACCAGAATCTCATCGATTACGATGAGGAACAGTAACGGTGATAGAGTACATCCTTGCCTCACACCAGCTACGACCCGGATAGGGTCGGACAGAACCCCATTGTGCAGCACTCTACACGAAAAGGCTTCGTATTGTGCTTCGATGAGGCCGATGATTTTCTCATACACCCCCTTGCGTCTCAGGGCGCCCCACATATTCTCGTGATTGAGACGGTCGAAAGCTTTTTCGTAGTCAATGAATACCAAGTAAAGGGACTCTTGGAATTCGTTGACCTGCTCCAGAATGATGCGGAGCGTGACAATATGGTCCACACAGGATCTTCCGGCACGGAATCCGGATTGCTGCCGCCGGAGAGACGCATCGATTTTCTCCTGAATCCGGGCTAGGATAATTTTGCACAGAACTTTAAGAACGGTACACAGCAACATAATGCCTCGCCAGTTATCGCATACAGTCAGGTCACCCTTTTTCGGCACCTTCACTAAGATACCTTGCATCCAGTCAACCGGGAAAGTTGCGGTGTCCTAGATATTACGAAATAAACGATGCAGTAGTTGAGCGGATGTCATGGGTTCAGCTTTGAGCATCTCGGCTGATATGCGGTCGACCCCTGGGGCTTTATTCGATTTCATGCTTTGGATGGCTGTTTGAATCTCTAGCAGTGATGGGGCTTCGGAATTTACGCGTGTTATACGTCGGATCCTAGGCAGATCATGCCGAGGTGGTGATGGCCTGGCTGGCACTTGAAAAAGTTGTTCGAAGTGCTCGAACCCGCGTTTCAGCTGGTCAGTTGGGTCGGTCTACGACGCAGCGCTCTGCTCTATATCCCCTTACGTCGCGCCATCATAATCCACTGCTTAGTTGCTGCAGATATTTTAATGACGTGAGCGACTGTTTCGATTTTAATATTAGTAAGACTACGTTTAAAAATAGGTTAAGGTTTCTACTTTATGTTACAGTATGTGCAACAATTATATGTTGAAGACTGTGGACGAATAAATAAATAAATAAATAAATTAACTTTTGTAGCTGCTACTGTCCTCCCAGGTGGAGTATAGTGCAGTTTACTAGGGTAGTCGACATTCTTGTAGCGAAACCAACTGGCTTAAAACCATTAGTTGTATCAGGCGACTTCAATGCGTGGGCAGTGGACTGGGGATCCCGGTTCACAAACGCTAAAAAAAAACACAATTTGAGTAAGATATTTAAGAATTTATGAGAATTTGAAAGTTGACATTTATTCAAGCATTTAGGGTAAAAGTTCCGATAGTCGTGGGTGCTCCTATAGTTGCGGTAGTGGTGTTTTTACACAATCTACGTATTTAACGCAGCAACCCATATAGTCTATCAATTTGTTGACTTGTCATTACACGAAATACAGGAAAACAGGTTAAGAATTGCATCAAAATTGGTAAAGTATCAATAAAATACCTTTTCTTTTTCTCTGCTTTGCACCAATAGTTGCGGTAGTGTTCCTATAGTTGCGAGTCCCATATGAAAACAAAGGGATTCGCAACTATAGGAACAAGAATTAAAAAATACCGCAACTATTGGAACACTGCACCAATAATTGGAGGTACCATTTTAGGTAACAATGATGGATGCTACTGCAATCAGGACCCCTTTCGCATCAAATGTAATTAATAATCTTCCATGTGCACCCTTGAAGTAAGTGGGATGAAGTATAGGCTTGGTGTGAACCAACAAATAGTGGTGGAACATGCTTAGTAGAGTGGGGCGTCATGGTCATTTTTTCAAATCAATGGTTTTTCTAAGCCATTCTGGGTCCTGAACAACTGTGCAGAATTTGGGACCGATTGGTTGCTTCCTCGCTTTCCGCATCGCGTTTGAAGTTTGTATGGAAATTAGTATGGGAGAACGTATATTTTTGCATTTCTACTGCTAGAGGCTTCAGTTCATCGTAAACCAAATGGCACATTGCGTTAAAGTATAACCCAAAGGATGCCGAAAAACTTTGCTGAAGAAGGCACGTTGCTGGAACGTCCACGAAAAAAGTTATAACGCTTCGAACATTTAGTGTTCAAACTATATGCAAAAAGTCGTTTATTCTGCCAGCACTGCTATACTGCGTAGATCAATAATTTAACTGAGTGTTATCTCAAAATAATTGATCTTATTGGGCTTTAGAGCTAATGGGAGCTATCCAGAATCATTTCACAAAGAAAAAAATCCGACGAGAAGGAAGATGGGTTTTGCCCTTCGAGAACCATAGGTTGTCCGGTAGTGCTGGCAGAAACTTTGATTTCTTGCATATGGATTGAACAATCAATTTTCGAAATGTAATAACATTTTTTGTAGACCTTCCAGCTACGTACCTTCTTCGGCAAAGTCTTTCGGCATCTTCCAGACTAGATGCTAACGTATTGAGTCACGTGATTGATGATAAATTGAAGCCGCTACGAGCAAAAATGTAAAAAAGTACGTTTTCCCATACTAATCTCCATGTAAATTTAAAACGCGATGCGGCATGCGAGGTTGCAACCAATCGAGCCCATATTTTGCACAGTTGATTGGGGTCCCAAAATGATTCAGAAAAACCTTGATCTCACTTGATCGGACGAAGTTTGCGTTTTTCCATACATCTGCGCCCCACTCTAATGCTTAGTTCCTCCACTATTGGGTCTTTTACCCTATTACAGTTGTTCGGAAAGATGAAAACATTTTTTTGGAGATTAGTTCAGTTCTGAACTCAGCCACTTGACGGCGCTAGTGTAACGAAAAATACCAATACCATTGCCATTTGAGAAATTTGAGAAAGATATTTAGCAAATTATGAGAATTTGGAAGTTGACATTTATTACAGTTGTTCGGAATAATGCAAACTTTGTTTAAGTGATTAGTTCAGTTTTGAATTCAGCCACTTGGCGGCGCTAGTGTATACGGAAACACCATTTGAGTAAGATATTTAGGAATTTATGAGAAATTGAAAGTTGACGTTTATTACAGTTGTTTGGAAAGATGTAAACATTGTATTGGAGATTGGTTTCGTTCTAAATTCAGCCACTTGGCGGCGCTAGTGTATACGGAAACACAATTTGAGTAAGATATTTAAGAATTTATGAGAATTTGAAAGTTGACATTTATTCAAGCATTTATTACAGTTGTTCGGAAAGATGAAAACATTTTTTTGGAGATTAGTTCACTCAAAATAATTTTCACTTAGAAGCTACTTGAAAACATATGCAGATATTTTCCATGTAGTTTCGTGTGTAAAAGTTAAATGATTTATTAGTGATGGCACTCATTATTCTCAATTCACTAGAAAATAAAATAAAATTTAAGTGAATTTTCGATTGGCCATGTACTTAAATTTTAAGTGAAACTTCGATATTTTTTTCTATGATATCCCTGTAATTTATATCCCGTCCACTAGAAGCGGACGAGGACAAAAAAGGAGTTAATTCAAACTCAAACATGTTTTTTGCAAATCGTTCTCATAATGCTTCTGCAAAATGTTTCATTAGCGATTGTTAATAAACGTACATTTCGCTCTGAGAACCCCACTCATATATTTTTCATACATTCATTTTGAGTAGAATTCACTAGAAGAGTATATAGATATTATTTTCTATGTTTCTTGATGAATTCCACTACATTTCTTATTAAGATGCACTTGTGATTTGAGTCAGTTTTATTTGATTCCAGTAAGACCGATGAAAGTTTCGATTTTTAAAGTCTACATGAGACTTTTTATAGTGGAATTAAAGTGACAATTATTTTGAGTGTTCAGTTCTGAACTCAGCCACTTGACGGCGCTAGTGTAACGAAAAATACTAATACCATTTGAGAAATTTGAGAAAGATATTTAGTAAATTATGAGAATTTGGAAGTTGACATTTATTACAGTTGTTCGGAATAATGCAAACTTTGTTTGGGTGATTAGTTCAGTTCAGAATTCAGCCACTTGGCGGCGCTAGTGTATACGGAAACACCATTTGAGTAAGATATTTAGGAATTTATGAGAAATTGAAAGTTGATGTTTATTACAGTTGTTTGGAAAGATGTAAACATTGTATTGGAGATTGGTTTCGTTCTAAATTCAGCCACTTGGCGGCGCTAGTGTATACGGAAACACAATTTGAGTAAGATATTTAAGAATTTATGAGAATTTGAAAGTTGACATTTATTACAGTTGTTCGGAAAGATGCAAACATTGTTTGGGTGATTTGTTCAGTTCTGAATTCAGCCACTTGGTGGCGCTAGTGTATGCGGAAACACCATTTGAGTAAGATATTTAGTAAATTATGAGAATTTGGAAGTTGACATTTATTACAGTTGTTTGGAAAGATGAAAACATTGTATTGCAGATTGGTTTCGTTCTAAATTCAGCCACTTGGCGGCGCTAGTGTATACGGAAACACAATTTTAGTTAGATATTTATTACAGTTGTTCGGAAATATGAAAACATTTTTTTGGAGATTAGTTCAGTTCTGAATTCAGCCACTTGTCGGCGATAGTGCAACGGAAATACCACTTGAGAAAGATATTTAGAAATTCATAAGAATTTGAAAGTTGACATTTCTTACAGTTGTTCGGAAAGATGAAAACATTGTTTGGGTGATTAGTTCAGTTTTGAATCCAGCCACTTAACTTAAAATCCAATCTTCGAGCGGTTTGGTACGTCTCCGATGTCTTCTACATGGAGTAGACGTTTGATCCGGGTGGATCAGTTAAAAGCAAATCCGATCTTCGAGTGGGTTGGTACGTCTCCGATGTCTTCTGCATGCGAGTAGACGTTTGATCAGGGTGGATCAATTGAAAGTAAATCCAATCTGTGAGCGGATTGGTGCGTCTCCGATGTCTTCTGCATGCGAGTAGACGTTTGATCCGCGTGGATCAGTTAAAAGCAAATCCAATCTTCGAGTGGGTTGGTACGTGTTTGATGTCTTCTACGTGCGAGTAGACGTTTGATTAGGGTGGATCAATTGAAAGTAAATCCAATCTTCGAGCGGATTGGTACGTCTCCGATGTCTTCTGCATGCGAGTAGACGTTTGATCCGGGTGGATCAGTTAAAAGCAAATCCAATCTTCGAGTGGGTTGGTACGTTTTTGATGTCTTCTACGTGCGAGTAGACGTTTGATTAGGGTGGATCAATTGAAAGTAAATCCAATCTTCGAGCGGATTGGTACGTCTCCGATGTCTTCTGCATGCGAGTAGACGTTTGATCCGGGTGGATCAGTTAAAAGCAAATCCAATCTTCGAGTGGGTTGGTACGTCTCCGATGTCTTCTGCATGCGAGTAGAATCTGGGTGGACCAGTTAAAAGTAAATCAAGTGCGTTGGTACATCCATGACTGCATGAACAAGATCAGTGTTTGAGTACCGAGTAGAGTTGAAAAAAATGTAAAATACGATGTGCGAAGAAAGTGGATGAAATTTTCCTGATTTTAAAGGAAGGCTGTTATTCAAGAGCTTCTATTCATGACTGCATGAAGATCAGTGTTTAAGTAACGAATAGAGCTAGAAAATGTAAAAGACGATGTGCGAAGAAGTTGGATGATATTTTCCTGATGTTTTTGCAAGACTGACATTCAAGGGCCTGGTAGGTTCTATTCACGACTGCGTGAAGAAGATCAGTGTTTGAGTAGCTAGTAAAGTAAGAAAAAGTAACAAACAATATGAGAAGATGTTGGATGATATTTTTCTGATTTTGATGCAAGACTAACATTCAAGAGCCTGGTACGTTCTATCCATGACTGCACGAAGAAGTTCAGTGTTTGAGTAGCAAGTAGATTAGAAAATGTAAAAAAAAAATGTGCGTAGAAGGTGGATGATATTTTCCTGATTTTGATGCAAGACTGACATTCAAGAGAGCTCTATCCATGATTGCATGAACAAGATCGGTTTGTAGCGAGTAGATTTGATGAATGTAAAAGACGATGTGCGAAGAAGGTGGATGATATTTTCCTGATTTTGATGCAAAACTGACATTCAAGGGCCTGGTAAGCTCTATCCATGACTGCATGAAGAAGATCAGTGTTTGAGCAGCGAGTAGAGTCAGAAAATGTAAAAAAGCGATGTGCGAAGAAGATGGATGATGTTTTCCTGATTTTGATGCAAGACTGACATTTATGAGCCTGGTAAGCTCTATCCATGACTGCATGAACAAGATCAGTGTTTGAGTAGCGAGTAGAGTCAGAAAATGTAAAAGACGATGTGCGAAGAAGTCGGATGATATTTTCCTGAATTTGATGCAAAACTGATATTTAAGAGCCTGGTAAGCTCTATCCATGACTGCATGAACAAGATCAGTGTTTGAGTAGCGAGTAGAGTTAGAAAATGTAAAAGATGATGTAAGAAGAAGTTGGATGATATTTTCCTGATTTTGATGCAAGACTGTTATTCAAGAGCCTGGCAAGCTCTATCCATGACTGCATGAACAAGATCAGTGTTTGAGTAGCGAGTAAATTGTGTTTGAGTAGCAAGTAGAGTTGGAAAATGTAAAAGATGATGTGAGAAGAAGTTGGATGATATTTTCCTGATTTTGATGCAAGACTGACATTCAAGAGCCTGATAAGCTCTATCCATGACTGCATGAACAAGATCGGTGTTTGAGTAGCGAGTAGATTTGATGAATGTTAAAGACGATGTGCGAAGAAGGTGGATGATATTTCCCTGATTTTGATGCAAAACTGACATTCAAGGGCCTGGTAAGCTCTATCCATGACTGCATGAAGAAGATCAGTGTTTGAGCAGCGAGTAGAGTTAGAAAATGTAAAAGATGATGTGAGAAGAAGTTGGATGATATTTTCCTGATATTGATGCAAGACTGTTATTCAAGAGCCTGGCAAGCTCTATCCATGACTGCATGAACAAGATCAGTGTTTGAGTAACGAGTAAATTGTGTTTGAGTAGCGAGTAGAGTTGGAAAATGTAAAAGATGATGTGAGAAGAAGTTGGATGATATTTTCCTGATTTTGATGCAAGACTGACATTCAAGGGCCTGGTAGGTTGTATCCACGACTGCATGAAGAAGATCAGTGTTTCAGTAGCGTGTAGATTAGAAAATGTAAAAGACGATGTGCGAAGAAGTCGGATGATATTTTCCTGATTTTGATGCAAGACTGTTATTCAAGAGCCTGGCAAGCTCTATCCATGACTGCATGCATAAGATCAGTGTTGTAGTGAGTAGCGAGTAGATTAGAAAATGTAAATGACGATGTTCAATAAAAGTGGATGATATTTTCCTGATGTTGATGCAAGACTGTTATTCAAGTGCCTAGTAAGCTCTATCCATGACTGCATGGCGAAGACCAGTTGTCGAGGTCTAGTCGCTCGCTAGATAATGTATTGACATATATTCATAAATAGCATATTTACTATATTTGATTATTTCTGTGCTCTATTTGCCATGTATATTCTGGTACATTCCATCAGCGACGAGTTGATTTTTTTGGATTTGGAAAGTGCGTACAAATTTAAGGAAACTTAATCTGTGCTATGCTTTAAGAACTATATCTGTTGATTGTAGAAGAAGATTAGATATCAAAATAGATCATCATGGTAAGTTGTTTTTCAATTATATTCTTTATTAATATTTCTTTTCTTTATAGGGTTCTTGTCGAATAGCTTCAATGAAAAACGACACCTTGCAGCAAAAATATTCAACTTTTATATATCTAGTAAATTCATGTAAATTCATTATATCTGTTTGTATATGTCCCTATATTATTGAAAACTAATTCTTGTTAAATTGTAAATAAGGGCCCTCCTTAGCCGTGCGGTAAGACGCGCGGCTACAAAGCAAGACCATGCTGAGGGTGGCTGGGTTCGATTCTCAGTGCCGGTCTAGGCAATTTTTGGATTGGAAATTGTCTCGACTTCCCTGGGCATACAAGTATCATCGTGCTAGCCTCATGATATACGAATGCAAAAATGGCAACCTGGCTTAGAAACCTCGCAGTTAATAAATGTGGAAGTGCTTAGCGAACACTAAGCTGCGAGGCGGCTCTGTCCCAGTGTGGGGATGTAATGCCAATAAGAAGAAGAAGAAGAAGTCTTGTTAAATTACAAACATCAAAATTATGACAAAATTATCAAACTGTTCAATTAGAAAGTAGAGGAGAGGGAAGATGTAGGAATGAAGAATAGTGAAACAAAAATTATTTAGTGATAGAGCAGTCGCACCCACTGTGTGACCGTTTCTGATACTGTAAATAGGTAATAAAATAATCTTCATAATAAAATACCGTCATGGGGGGTGACAATGAATCAAATGGGGGTGAGAATGGGTCACTGTTTTAAGTACTTTGAATGCTTGTAGAATAGATTGAATGTATCTGAGGGCAAGAAGACTAAAATATAAGAGACCTTTTTGAACGATTTTCCTATCCCACCTCCAGGCTGTCGATGAGAGCGATGACCCATTCTCACCCCCCAGACCCATTGTCACCCCCGATGGCGGTAGCTAAACTCGACTTGTATTCAGTTTGCCTAAATAATTTGAGCGTGGGCATGGCATCAGCGAGGCATGAATCATCGAACTGGCCCGCTACACCGTACGAGTCAGTCGACGTGGTGCCACTAGTGACTGACGAGGAGCTTATCGTAGCTGCAAGAAAACTTAAGCTCAATAAGGCACCAGGTCTGCATAATATTCCAAACCTGTCCCTTAGACACACTATTTTCGCTGATTCAGATATGTTCAGGAGCTGCCTCCAAAGATGCATGGACGAAGGAAACTTCCCAGATCGTTGGAAACTGCAGAAATTGGTGCTACTACCGAAGCCCAGCAAGCAGCCGGGAGACCCTTCGGCATATAGACCAATTTGCCTACTCGACACAGCAGGAAAGCTGCTAGACAAGGTTATCCTGAATAGATTGTCGGCTTATACAGAGTGTGCTGATGGCCTATCTAGCAACCAGTATGGTTTCCGTAAGGGCCGTTCTACCATCGAAGCAATTCGATCGGTAACGGGTAGCGAGAGGTTTGAACAGGCGAGGTATTAGGTACTGCGCATTGATTACACTTGATGAAAAAAATGCGTTTAATAACGCTAGCTGATTCCCTGCACCGATTGAGAGTTCCAGATTAGCTGTGCAGGATACTGAAAAGTTATTTTCAGAATAGGATGTTGATATACGACACGGATGCTGGCCAAAAGTCGATCAAAGTGTCAGCGGGTGTTCCACAGGGATCTATCATCGGACCGGTTATGTGGAATATCATGTACGACGGAGTATTACGCTTAAGTCACCCGGCCAGTGTGAAAATCGAAGGCTTCGCGGATGACGTAATGCTAGGGGTAAAAAGAGTCACTCGGAGAATGGGTTGCATCAAGCGAGGATAAGAGTAGGGACTTGCTCAGTTAACTCCGTGAGATCTCTTAAGCACCTGACTGTGATGATCGACGACAAGCTCAATTTCACGAGCCACGTCGATTATGCATGCCAGCGGGCTTCATTGGCGAAAACATCTTTATCACGTTGATATGCATGGCGCACCAGCATGGGCCGTTGCACTAAATGCCGAGTACAATGTGAGGAAACTTATCAGAGTACACCGGCTGATGTGCCTACGAGTCGCGAGCGCATATCGCACCATATCATATGAGGTGGTGTGTGTTATAGCTGGGATGATGCCAATAGACATACTCCTAGAGGAAGATGTGGAGTGCTACAACGAAAGGGACTCGGTGCAAGTGCGACGTGTCAAGAGAGCTGCTTCGCTACTCAAATGGCAAAGAGCATGGGACACCGAAGTTAAAGGTCGATGGACCCACAGAGTGATTCCGGATGTGTCAAACTGGGTTGATAGAAAGCATGGTCAGGTCAACTTCCACCTAACACAGGTGTTGTTAGGCTGCTTTTAAAAATCCTACACAGGTTCAGCTTCGCAGATTCTGCGGAGTGCCCTGAATGTGTAGATGAGGTAGAGTCGACAAAGCATGTGATGTTTGCATGCCCGCGATTTTATGTAGAACGCAATGGCATGCTGCTTGTCAGCGGCATGTATACAACCCCTGTCAACCTCGCTGAGAGGATGTGTCGGGTTAAAGTTATATGGAATGCGGTGAACACAGCATCTCAACAGATTATGTCGAAACTGCAGCGGTGGTGGCGTCTTGAACAAAACTAACGACTGCAGTAGGGGCATCTGTGGTGCAGTGAACACTTCGCTCACCCCGACAACTAACATGTCGCGGGTGGGCTGCGGGGACCTCCGTATGTAGATATAGAGGTCATTGCGGTTCATGCGCGGTGGTTGTTGTCGGGGTGCTCGTCTCCAACGTGAGATTATGATACGGACCGCTAGGTTACTATCATAGCTTGCGATCGACGGATGGTGAGGTTACCACCCTTGAAGTCGAATGTTGTGTGTATTAACGTTGAGTGCCTTAGCATAGGCGTGAGCGTTCTCAATAGTTACCCCCTGATATATTGCTTAATTGTGGGCCGGGGGTAAGGACTGGCGAAAGGGTTTTGGTTTTAGTGGGTCGGGTAAGAGTTACATCCCCACAATACCTGAGTTAACCTCCTCAGGTGTCTGGTTGTAGATTTCCGTTAACCCTTGCCCAAGGAAAAAAACAGTCGTTTCTCTGATTCGCGGACACCGACGTTTGTGATGTAGGAGAAGAGTTTACCGTCTATTAGAACTCGGTCGATTTGGTTTTCTGTTTCTTGGTTAGGTGGTTGATTTGGTTTTATGCAGTGGAATTCATGTATTCAAGTGTACCTCTCTAGCATGAAGACACCACATTGTAAAGCGTTAATAACATGCACACAATTTACCCTTTTATAGAAACTTCCTATTGAATGTGAAACATCCGTTAATGGCGCAGTGCAATCGTCATGTTAAACACAACACAATTAATTACCATTGTCACCTTCGATAATGCGATACCTATGCGCCGTATGCCAGCATGATGTGATTATGTTTTGGTTACCTCTGGGCATACACGTTGGCACGTTGCACATGTCGTCGATGATGGCGGAAAGTTTCGTATAATTTCATTACATTATTCCCGTATGCTCTCTTCGCTGCAAAGTAGGTATACTGAAACGGAATGCAGCACCCCCACAACCCACTCGTTTCGAGTGCTCCCACTCGGCTAGGCACGGATTTTCGCCTCGGAGAGTACCACTTCCAACTGTGTTTGTACTAGAGGATACTCGCCCCGAAGAACTCAACGGTTACGAACAGCCAACACCAGCAATGAGATGCATAGCCCGGTCGCTTCGCAGTTGTGCTGCAAGCAGCAGAAAAGTTAGGGAAGGTTGTCGCAGCCGAAAGTGTCCTGATGGATACAAAAACGGGCTATGTCGGCATAATCGCGCGGGAAGATTGGGTGGTTTGTCTAGTCTAGGAGCAAAACTTTTACGAGTGCAGTATAAGTGATATTATATTGTTTATATGTTCATTTTCGCCGCTACAGAGCTAAGCCCGTTTTTGACTGGGAAGTGTGCTTAGTTATGTGCACTTGTTTAGGTGTTGTTATGGGCGACAAAACGGTTGGTAAGTGAAATTGAAGAGCTCAGCCAAACCAGCACATGAACCAGGTTTATGCAAGGCGTCATCCAACTCATCCGTATGTGCAGCCCCGTGGGAACATGCTGATCTGGATTAGCTCGGTGTAGAACATGACTGTGGGATGACACAAAATTATGATATTATGGCAGCACTAACCGTGCACATAAGTTCCCAAAACTGCTAGACGTGCCTTTGAGCAGTAACGTATCTGCAATTTGTTTGCATAAGATGTTCAATAATGAGCGCTTAGTGTAAGTGCTCATTTTTAATTTACCGATTGAATATAATACGATACGAATAAGTCAAGCTTATCTAAAAAACAAGTTGAGCAGTCAAGTGATTAGCTCTATTCGTCTGGAACATCTATCCGAAGCTTTAGCCTAGATATTCTTTTCACCTTAATAATCATTGTGCTCTTATACAAAAACAGCCGAAATTCACTATGCAGTGATTGGCAAACTTCGTCTACCTATTCGGTTGTATGTACCGGATGAGCCTGCTCCGTGGCCATCGCATGACCAGTTTTACTCTACCAAGAAACTAAGGCGTTTTCTAAATTACTCATGATATTCTGAGAAGTTTGAGGTGTCGGGTGCCTAATTTGTAGTTTCACGAACATACAGCAGCAAATTTACCAGAAACGCTCTTTTCAGCCACGTTCTTAAAAAAGCTACGCTGAGTTTTTTAGCTGAAAGACTATTTTTGCTACGGCATATCAGCTCGCCATATTTGTTGGGAAGGGCGCTTCACAGGTTTTTTTTTCTGGCACTACTCGTCTCTTCCTCTGGGCGATCAAGGTAGCACTGACTTCGAAGTTGGAAATGAAACGAGTAAATCAGTTGATTCAAAAGTATAATATTGCTAATGTCCAGGGTTTGCAGAAATCGCTCTCAATTAAATAACGAACAACGATAAAACAAAGCCAAAAACTGCCATGATAACAAATTTATCAAAGTTGCATACAAGTGCGAAAAGGGGCCCTCCTTAGCCGTGCGGTAAGACGCGCGGCTACAAAGCAAGACCATGCTGAGGGTGGCTGAGTTCGATTCCCGGTGCCGGTCTAGGCAATTTTTGGATTGGAAATTGTCTCGACTTCCCTGGGCTTAAAAGTATTATCGTGTTAGCCTCATGATATACGAATGCAAAAATGGTAACCTGGCTTAGAAACCTCGCAGTTAATAACTGTGGAAGTGCTTAATGAACACTAAGCTGCGAGGTGGCTCTGTCCCAGTGTGGGGATGTAATGCCAATAAGAAGAAGAAGAAGACAAGTGCGAAAAAACAGAATAAGATAAGCAGCTCCCACAAATAAGTGATGATTCGCGCTTTGTTCTCGCTAATTTCGTGTTGGAAACCGCAAAGCAGTGTAGAACAAGTTGATATGCATCATCAGAACCAGTACTCCCCACTTTTGGAGCTTTTTAAAAGAAATTTATCATGAGGTATAGCCTCCCGAATCAGTTCTTTATCATGACAGCTTGCGAAAAAAAGTCTCTCGCGGTATGCTACATATCGTATATGTATACATACATAGATGATAAGTGAGAGACTTTCTCATTCTCTTTTGGATTCAATCCCTGCTAATGTCGTTCCTGTTCGCATGATGCCCCATCTAGGTTACTTCGACCTGGCAGCCAAAGTACCGGTCAAGATGAATACACCACTAGGTGTTCCAATCTGCCAAATTCACGATTCAGCCATCTTGGATTTTAGTATGGAAGAGCCAGCCGGTTTGTTTATGTTTTGCACCGAAAATGAATTTTTCACCCCCGCCTTCTGCTCGTCCATAAACTGGGCAGATTGAAACACCTAGCTGTGTATTCATCTTGGTACCGGTACTACAAATATCAAACCGATGGTGGCGATGAATCGAAACATGCATACAATAGAGATGGTCGGGTTTCGGGTCTTCAAACCCGAAAATTAGTGCAATGTCGGGTTCAGGTCGGGTACGGGTTTGTGAGATGAAAAATGTCGGGACCGGGTCGGGTACGGGTTTGAGAAATAAAATACCAAAAATTTATTAATTCGTGCCTGTTTATTTTAAGGCTTTTTCGTTGTATGGACCTCCATACTTTTTGATGTAAAGAGAAATATAAAATACCTAGTTTGAGTTTTCCGGCAAAAAAACAGTTCGGGTCCAGCTCGGGTTTAAATAGTTGAATCAGTGGTGAACCCAGTGGGGTGGTGGGTTTGGGCATAACCCCATAAGACAAAATTTTAAGAAAAAAAATTTTCAAAAAAAAAAAGTTTCAGAAACAACCCCCCCCCCCCCCCTCCCCCCAGACAAATTTTCTGGCTACGCCACTGAGTTGAATTAACTCAGGTTAGGGTCGGGTACGAGTTTACGAATGTAAAAATTGTCGGGTACGGGTCGGGTTAGGTAGAGATGTCGTAAAATCCCGATTAATCGATTAGTTACTAATCGATTTTTCTTGATTCTTGTCGATTATTGAATCGATTAATCATTGTATAGTAATCGATTCAAATTTAATCGATTATCACAACGATGAATCGATTAATCGAAATAATCAATTAATTTTCGACATCCTTATGATGTCGTAAAATTCTGATTAATCGATTAGTAACTAATCGATTACTCACGATTTCTTTCGATTATTGAATCGATTAATCGTTGGGTAATAATCGATTCAAAATTAATCGATTATCACAACGATGAATCGATTAATCGAAGTAATCGATTAATTTGCGACATCTCTAGTTAGGGTTTGAAAGGAATTTACTAATCGGGTTCGGGTCGGGTTTGCAAAATGTGAAACCATTTCTACACTACAACATGAAATATGGCCAATTAAAGCTTGTTGAAGCATAATTTGGCAAAATAATTTTAAAGACTTCAGCACCACTAGCGTTTTGTGCTTCTACTCGAAAATCAGAACCAGCGACTCTTGAAAATGCCTAGAAAACAGTCTCAAGGTAAGCCCCAATCCAACATGACCAATTTGGAAGCGGGTGGAATTACAGTAGTATCCCGATTTTATCACCCCCTTCGTGATCGGATTTTTTTTATTTTAAATTTTTAAGTTCATTCCACAAGTATGAATCAGTTTATGCCTTGTAAAGGCAAAATGCGTAAACGGTACCCGTTATTTCTTCTCGAAAAAGCTAAAAAACCTTTGACAAGTACTCAGAAATGATTTATACAGTCAAATCTTATGCCATATTACAAAATATTTTCTGGGTTACTGTGATGGTCCCTTCAAACAGTTTATCTAGGATTTTTTCTTTCACATTTTGATATTTTCATGTGTCGATAGTCTCTTCAATATCCATTCATGGAGGTTTGACTGTAATAACCATAGGTGAAAGTTGTTTCATGAAAATCATTGCTGTTTGCGATAATATTTACAAAATAAAAAGAATGACTAAAATTTTCAAATTTTTTTGGGGTGACAAAATCGGGTCGAAAACTTGACAGAATCGGGACGTGATAAAATCGGGTCGAAAATGTGATAAATCGGGAGTAGACAAAATCGGTGAGTGATAAAATCGGGTCGACACTGTATTCTAAAACCTTTGGCTTTTGTGGTTTCACATCAGGGTGAACGAAAGAATTCTCCCATATGTTCCAGATGCTGGCTGCAACTGACAGTTTGTGACAGCAGTTGACTGGCAGCAGATGAAGTTACATTTTTTTTCTCTTTGCAAGTCCCGTCCCAGGTATTCACCCATCTCTTAATATAGAATCCCTAGTCACATCTGAGTTGATTTTCCAAATTTTGGCATGTGCTTGGAGGAAATATCTAGAGATATTAATAAGTAGAAACGGATATTAAAGGATAGACGATGATTGTGCACGCTTAAACGAATTTAATAAAATATTTTAAAAAAGTTTTTAGTTTTATAGTTTTTTTCTGTGATTTTTCCCTTTAAAAAAGCAGAAGTGTCGTCCCCCTCGATTCACGCGATTGAAAGCTTTATTTTCGATATCATTAAAATAAAATTTCCATAAGTATTTGGAAAGTTTCCACTGCAAAATAAGATATGGTCAATAAATGTATCAAGGTAGAAGCAAAAAATGAATATACAATTTTCCAAAATAATGCCGAAATTCCATAAACAGAATTTTCGGAAAACAAAGAACCAAATTGTAAACATAAAGCTGAAGTCCATTAGGCCGAATGTTCAATAGGCCAAATGATAAGTGAGACGCGGAAAGTGAATAGTTAGAAATGAGAAGTAAGAAGTAAGAAATAAGAAAAGAAGAATGAAGGATGAAGAAGAAAGAGGAATGAAGTAGGAAGTAAGAAAGCATAAAAATGAGGCAGAAGTAAGCGAAAGAAAAACAAAGAAGGGAAAAGAAAGTAGAAAGATGGAAGAAAACAGAAGGTAAAAGGAAGAAAATTGAACGAAGAGAAAGAAGGAAAACGGAAGAAGGAAAGAGAAAAACCGGAAAGGGAAGAAGGTAAAAGAAAAAAGGAGGAAGGAAGAAGAGAGAAAGGAGAACGATGAAGGAGGAAGGAAAAGAGAAGAAAGAAAAAGAAAGAAGAGAAGGAAGGAAGGAAGAAAGAAAAAGGGAGATTGAAGAAACAAGAAGAATGAAGGAAGAAAAAACAAGAATGTTGGGATAAAGATGAAGTGAAAAAGGAGTAGGAAGATAGAACAAGAAAGAAAAAATAATAATGAGGAAAGAAAGAAAAAATATGGGATAAGAAACTTGGAGAAGTAAGAAAGAAGATAAAAAGTAGGATGATTAAAGAAGATAGAAAAAAAGAAGGTAGATGAAAAATGGAAGAAGGAAGAAAGAAGAATAGACGGAAGAAAGAAAGAAGGAAGAGTGAAGAAAGAAGGAAAAAAACAGAAAAAAAGAATGCAAAAAGATCGAAATATGAAGACATAAGGCAAAAAAGAAGAAAATTTTCTATGGAAGATTACCTAATTTTTTATTTTATTTTAGTCATTTTCAGCATTTAATTGCATATTATTCGGCAACATGGCCGTACGAAAAATTTTTTTTGTTAAGTGTCTTGGCTGTGCATATGCACAGCACATGTTTCGAAATGGACAAATTGATATGAAATTTGCGAAAAAGAATCCACGTGTCTTGGAGGGACTCGAACCCTCAATCTTCTACTCTCTAGATAGGCTTGATAACCCCTACACCACAGACAAACAGACATAACACTTGTCAAAATTCCATCGTCCACTGATTTACTGGTCAATTCAAATAATCATTAGTTGGCAAATACATCACTAGTGGCGCGCGCATCGTTTTTGCTCGAATTTGACGTTTGCTCACTACCGCCATCTAATTCGTGATTTGCCCAACTAAAAGAAATCAACAGATGTCGTTAGTGTTTGAACGATGAGTAAATGTTCAATGTGTTATGTCTGTTTGTCTGTGCCTACACAACAAGACCACTTAAAGGACACGTTTGCGGAAAAGCCATCAGAATCGAGTACCAACCTTCACCGCGGTTAGCTCCTGTTCGCAAATTAAATATATCTCGGATGTTTGATTTGTCCAATATTCTCATGTGCTTTACTGTTTCCTCAGTCAAGCGAGCCCACCTTGTTTATTATCGAGAACATCACACTCTATGCCCCCAACAACGGGCTGGGCGAATTTGTATAGATTGTGAATCAATCACTTGCTTGGCTAAAGCATTTGATGAAATTGATTGTTCAACGCATGCGGTCGCGTGTGCTTAAACGACTAATGACGGTGGAATACCGACCGTCCCCATATTGAGTTAACAACTTAAAATCTGAATATCTCATAACTGTGAAGGAATGTTGTCATTTTTATCATTAGATTTGCACGGCCACTATAACAATTTCTAGGAGAGTTCAAAAACAAAAATCGTCCTGTAAAATTAGTACGGTTGTCAATCCATCAAAATAAGTCACTACGTAGTAATGATCATTTGTCTAGAGGATCTATACGCTAGAACAACTACTTTGGTTCTCAATAAAATAAGGAGGATCAAGTTTCCTCACCTTCCCCTATTCTTAGCCGTAATGCAACACGTTCGACTCGACAGATATTCGTTCAAATCGAAATGTACAATGCACAATGCTCGAAATGCACAATGCCATCTCCGTTATTTTCAAACTTTGTATAGCCATAATGGCGAGCATGGGAAGATAGGTTTTGGATTTAGAAACTAGACATCTAGACATCTAGACATCACATTAAACATCTTTTATCATAATCACACCTTCTGTAAAATGTTTCAGCTGAATTCGCTTTTTCTATTTAGCATGGATACGTAGATGATTCACTTCCAATATAAAGTGACCGAAAGTTTTGTCTCATAAATAATTTCTGCAAATTATTTACCTCCAATGGCGATCTAATTTAATAGCCGCGATAAATCGTGACCAAATTGAATTGAATCAATTTCAATTACGTTGCAGATGCAGAGACTAGAATGAGCGCGCCGAGCGAGCAGGACGTC
The DNA here is from genome assembly GCF_024139115.2 of Armigeres subalbatus. Classification (NCBI taxonomy): domain Eukaryota; kingdom Metazoa; phylum Arthropoda; class Insecta; order Diptera; family Culicidae; genus Armigeres; species Armigeres subalbatus. Next base: position 252,429,066 of record NC_085140.1, read on the forward strand.
GAGCCGTCCATCCGTGGTTTAATTACATTGTAGAAGAATCGGCCACCGCGAATCGAGCGGATATTTTAATTTACTAAATCCTGTCGCTTTCACGCCACCACAGATTGCCAAACCGGTCAATCTGCCGCATCTGTACGTGACCATCTCTTCTTTGCCATCGTACTGCTACCACCACCGCCAAGCCGGGGGATTACGATTGATGACCATCCGACCGATCGAGCCTGACCGCAGTAGTACGCCAGAGAGGCAGGATTATCGCAGACTGAGCCACGTGGCAGCTGGAAAACCGCACTCACGGAGCTGCATGTACGGCCAATTTACAATTGATTTCATCTCACTTTATAATTCCAACATTTTACCACAAATGCATTTTTCCGCTATCCATGTCCTGTGAAATATACTGACCGTGCGTCAATCATTGTGGGAGGCTCCGTGATTTTCAGGCAGTATATTTTGCCTGTATTGGAGAAGGTGTAAAAGGGAAGGAGATTAATTGTCCCGCTCTAAAAAAAATCGCGAAGTAACGAGGATAATGGTTTCACGTAAACTTAGATAACGTACGGGATGTTGAATGACTAAATTATTGCATGAATTTTTAATTAATTGTTTATTCTTCTTTGATTGAATCGTACACACTACTCTTATTCTAAGTTCCTTATTCTAGATTTGAAACAATACTTGGACAGGTTAAAATCAAACAAATTACAAACATGATTAAAAGCCTTAAGGCAAAAGCTAAGGGGATTATTGTATTCGTAAGATGCTCGGTGGGTTGGGACACCTGGTGGCTAGTTATGCTCAACTGTACATCCACGAGCAAGTCCGGACAGTCTGTGTTACTGTTGATGGTCATTACGACCGAAATAATGCTTCATTACTTTGACATGCTAAAATAAAACATAAGTAATGCATCGCTGCATTCGTAACGCTGAACTAGTGTATCGTTGCTTGACAGTTGATGAATAAATGCATCTTTACATCGTTGAAACTGATCTAATGCAATTAGCATTTAATATGCTGATCTGTGATCGATTACATGCATTAATTAATGCTTGGTGGTTACTTGGGAAGGTAGTTGGTCAAGTCTTTGATATACAGGATAAACAGTAAAGGTCCCAGCACGCTGCCCTGAGGGACCTATGATTGCGTCGTTGGCGATCCCAACGGCATCAGTGATGGCCGTCGTTGAAGGTTGCTGCAGAAAAATTATTAGTCGTAGTAGCTTCTGCTGCCATTTAGCGGTAGAAAGCAAAATTTTGAAAATATGAAAAAAGATTCGGAGAATCGGTTGGTTGCTGTCAGGGATTGTGATGGCGTATCACGACGTGTATATCGCTTTCATTCATGACTCCATTTTGATCGGAAGATAGTTGATTTTAGATGTTTTTGCCTTTCTCGTACACTAAGTGTAGGCTATAATATACGTAAAGGCTACGTAAAGGCTATAATATTGCTTCAAAAACAAAATTTTGATAGGGGCCCCGGCCGATTTTTATATACCGATCGACTCAGCTCGACGAATTGAGGTGATGTCTGTATGTGTGTATGTATGTATGTGTGTGTGTATGTGTGTATGTGCACAAATTTTGTAGACACACTTTTTGGAACTTAGCAACTTAGCAACAAGTTGCATTCGACGGGGAATGCGGTCCCATTGTTTGCTATTGAAAATTGGCTCGATCGGACATTGCATTTCGGAATTATTGAAAAATCATTGTTTTTTCCCAAGGGTGCCCCTTGAAAAAAAAATTCAAAACCGAAAAAATTTTTTTTTTTCAAAAACGGTGGCAATACATTTTAACTAATGCAAAAACATGCAAAATTATCGAAAAATGTGATCTATTCTCCTAAAGAGCTTTTTTGACCTTTCTAATGTGATTCTTTCAATATATTTTATAATGCACGAGAAAGGCATCATCACTGCTAGGTGGATTAATCTGGGTTTTTTTTTCAAATTGAAAGTGACGATTATGGCGTCTGAAGCTGTCCCAGCTCCCAGCAGCATCAGAGCTGTCTGTCGGCTGTTGTTGCTGCAATTTTTTTTGCCGCGCCGTCGTCTGTAACCATTCAGTAGCATAAAGAGAAACCTTTTCGTTAATTCAAGCATCAAATTCAAATACGGCAAATCGAACACTCTTCTTTGTGAAGTAATACTTAGTCCTGATAAAGGACCGGTTTTCAAAATTGTGCGCCTTTGCAATTACTAACAGCATGCGAGCAAATTTCTATCGATTTCACATGCGTCCGATTCCTACTGACGACGATTTTTGCAGCAACCACCGCCGCCATTGATGAATAAATGTTTACTTTCACTTTGTTGAACATTTTCGGTAAAACAAATTCTCTTCTGTGTATGGTGGTTCTGACAAAGGACCGATTAATTTTAATTGTACCACTCGACCGCCAATCGCCATCCGATATAGACCTGTGCGCCGCCGCGCCACGCCGCCGCCGCCGACACTTATTGACGTACGCCGACGCCGGTGAAGGTGTCGGCGGCGCGCCATACGCCGATTGGCTCCACGCCGCCGAATTTCGTATTTCACGCCGATGATTGGCCAACACAAAAATCACAGTATATAGTGTGTTTGCATCAAATAGCTGTTATACCTTTAGCAGATTTGTTTTTATCTCTGTCACTTCTACCGGCATTGGTGTGTTAAATGCGAGGTCATTTGAGAACTTCTTGGCAACAGACCTACAAATCAACGAGCGTAGTGATGAACTTCTAATCTCATATGTAACTTCATGTGGAATAACCTCATTCTGGTCGCATTGGGTGGTTCATCATCTTTTTAAAGGTTTGAATGTTACATATCTTAATTGATTTAGTGCTTATATTCGCGGCTAGTTCTAAGTCAACACTATGAAAGTTGGATTTAGATTCCCAGTCTGGTAGGATTTTTTAAACTTCCCTGAGCATGGAGTATCAATGTGATTGCCTCGTGATATGCGAATACAAAAATGGTAACTTGGCTTCTGGAGCTGGAGCACGATAGGACACGTGACCCATCAAATTGAACATTTCCTTCACTCCTCTTTGTACTTAAATTGCTAGAATTGCTCTGAAAAAAAAACGGGTTTCATTTATTTTGATAAAAAATGCTCAAAGAAATTTCTTGGTTTTCCTGAAATAATGTCCAAATGACATCCTGGAGGAAGTTCTGAAGGAATAATTGAAGAAAATTCTTAGTTAGAGTTTTGAGGAATTTTTGGATTTATCCCCGTAGTAATTTCTGAATGATTTTCTGATGAAATCCCTGGAGAAAATTCTGAAGGAATTCTTGGAGGAATGTCCACCAAAATTCTTGAAGAAATTTAAGAATGTCGGGAATTTCTTCAGGAGATATCCGAAATTTCATCCTAGAATTTTGGAAGCAAATGGCGGAGAAAATTACGAAGAAAATACTAGATGAATATCCGAGGCAGAGTACAGACGCTTACGCGAAGCACGAGGGATAGAGAGAATCTACTTTCAACAGTGTAATCCAATAGACTAATAAATAAATACGCAATACTATATTTTGATAAACAATACCCAAATAAATTTGTGGGTTTACTTGGAATATTTTTCGAATGAAGTCTTGGAGAAAGTTCTGAAGGAATCAACCTGAAGAAATTGCTTAGAGTCTTGAGGAATTTCTGGATCTATCTTCGTAGTAATTTTTGGAGGATTTTCTGGAGGCAAGGATGTTATCGATCATTTAGTAATTTGCGTTCGATCATTTAGTAGTTTGTCAATAACTCATTCCAAAAGCTTAATTTGAAAATGTGTTGTATGGTGGACTTCTAGTGCGAAGCTTTTTCTACAACTCTGCCTAATGGTACGTTGTTATAATTTAACTAATAACGGAGTTATGGCGCTAGTTGCAGTAACTTAGACTAAATGATATCAAAATTCCAATCATTTAGTTTAAGTTACTGCAACTAGCGCTATAACTCCGTTATTAGTTGAATTCTAACAACGAACCATTTGACAGAGTTGTTTAAAAACCTTCGCACTAGAAGTCCACCATACAACACATTTTGAAATTCAGCTTCTGGAATGACTTATTGACAAACTACTAAATGGTCGAACGCGAATTACTAAATGATCGATAACATCCTTGTCTGGAGGAATCCCTGGAGAAAATTCAGGAGGAATGTCAAAAAAAAATCTTGAAGGAATTTAAGAATGTCGGTAGTTCCTTTGGAAATTATATCTGATATCTGAAAATTTGTTTTAGAATTTTGGAAGGAAATGGTGGAGAAAATTCCGAAAGAATTACTAGAAGAATAACCGAGGGAATGGAATGTTTTATGGAATACCTGGAAAAGTTTCAGTGGAATTGTTAAAACAATTTCCGAATGAGTTTTTTTAAAAGTATGTGTGTATGTACAGTTATCCATTATTCTGGCTTGAGTCTTGCTCTGTATACGGCTCCACCCAAAATTACAATTGAATTTGAATACAATTCTGCTTTCAATGCACTGCTGTATGAACGGCAAAAAACGGAGGCGGGAGACCCGTAAGCAGAGACACTTACGCGAAGCCATCAGGATCTCCTTTCAACAGTGTAATCCAACAGACTAATAAATAGATTCGCAATCCTTTTTGAGCTTTTTGAGGGCTAGCTTTTTTGAGGAAGGTGCGTCAAATCCATTACAACTGTGGGGAAGTGTACCCATCTACATGGGTAGAAATTTTTATTTCCAATTCCAAAAAGAATTTCTGAAGGGATTCCTGATGGAATTGTCAAAATCAATCTTAGAAGAATTTTTGTTAGAATTCCCAGAAGAGTTCCTTAAGATAATTTTTAAGGTCCTAAGAAGTTCCGAAGCAATCCCTAAGGGAAATTTCAAAGAAAAAGCTGGTTTCATTTGTGGACGTTTCTTGAAGGAATTCCTAGAGAAATTCCCGATGGAATTCCTAACAGAATTTTTGAAGGTATATTAGAATGAGTTTCTTGATGTCTTAACGAATTAATTCCTGAATATATTTTCTAGGGAATTATTTAAGGTATTTACGAAAAAAAATCTGTAGAAATTTTCGAAGGAACTCCTGCAGTAAATTCCCAAGGAATTCTTGAGAATATCCGAATATCCGCAATCTCGATATTTTGGGAGTTTTTATTGGCATGTAGTCTTGTTTCTAGAGTCAAAACTGAGTTTGTTTCGCTACTGTCCAGGTTTTCGAAAAAAATCTTAGAACATTATAGGAATTTCTATTTAAGGTCCAATAGCTATTTGTTTGGGACATCCACTAAAAATCCTTCATTTAAAATTATGTTCGAAAATCTTTTCAGGTTCTCGTTTGGTTATTCCTTCAAGAATAGAGTCGAAGTTCCTCCAGGAATTTCTTCAAAAATCTCTTTAGAAAAACCACAGGAATTAATTTGAACAATCCTCCAAGGATCCCTTCAGAAAACCTTCCGGGAAGGCCTTTTATTTATTTTTCAGAGACTTCTTTGGAACTTCCTCCAGGAAGTATTTTAAAAAAAATCTTTCATTAAACTATACAAAGTTTCTGCAGGAATAACTCTGGAACGAAACAAAATATGGAATTTTCGAAGAACAAAATTTCCGAAGATTTTCCAAAAGAATTTCAGAAGAGATCGAACGAATCGACCGAACGAATTCTTAGAGGAATTTTAAAAGAAATTTTCGGAGATCTACAAGAATATCTGGAAAAGTTTCTAAAGGAAATTCAGGAGGATTGTCCGAAGGAATTCCTATAGGAAATTTGGAAAGAATTCCTGGAGAAAGTTCTAAATAAATTCCAGAGGGAAATTTCGAGAGAATACCAAAAATATATTCCTAGAATTTTAAAAGAAATTGTTGAGGAATTACTGGAAGAATTTTTATTAGAAATTCCAAAAACAAATTCCTGAAGGAATTTCTAAAAAAAATCTAAATTCCCTCTGAAATTTATTTTAGGTTTTTTTTAGAAATTCCTTCAGGAATTTGTTTTTGGAATTTCTAATAAAAATTCTTCCAGTAATTCCTCAACAATTTCTTTTAAAATTCTAGGAATATATTTTTGGTATTCTCTCGAAATTTCCCTCTGGAATTTATTTAGAACTTTCTCCAGGAATTCTTTCCAAATTTCCTATAGGAATTCCTTCGGACAATCCTCCTGAATTTCCTTTAGAAACTTTTCCAGATATTCTTGTAGATCTCCGAAAATTTCTTTTAAAATTCCAAAGGATTTTTCCAAAAGGGATTTCCGAATGTATTCCTAAAACAGTGTCCGTAGGTATTCCTCTTGAAAGATTTTCCATGGAAATTTTCTAAGGAATTCTTAAAGGAATTTTCAAGGGAACTCCTAAAAAAGTTTTCGAATGAATTTCTAAAGAAATTCCCAAAAGACTCCGTAAAGTAATTTCTAAGGAAATTCCTGAAGGAGCTTTAGAAGAAATTTCGGAACGAATTTCCGGAGAAACACCCAAATAAATTTTTAAGGGAATTCTTAGAGGAAGTTCTGAAGGAATTCATTAGGGAAATTCCTTTTTCGAATTTTCTGAGGAATATCTTAAGGAATTTCCAAACGAATTTCTGGATTTGTATCCAGTTTGTACTTTCCAATGAAATTATGTGCTGTGATGCGGCAATATGCTAGTGGAGGATTTGATGTAAACTTTTGCTGTGGACATACAAGCTACACCTATTAGGATGTTCACTTCATCAGTCTGACTGTAGCTACTAATTGTACAAAAAAATAATAAAAAGCATCATATGGCTTGCTGCGTGAAACTTTTTTTCTCAACTAAAAATTCTTCACGCCGAATCGCGCCGCCGCCGCCGCCGCCGTACACTGCTTGCGGCGTGACGCCGCCGACGCCGCCGCCGTTCACAAATACTTCGGCGCACAGGTCTAATCCGATAGTCTGTTGCTAGCTACGGACGCCGGATGCTACACGCTCCGTGAAATCTTTACAAATGACGCAATGCTGTCGTAGACGCCACCTAAGCGAAAAATTTTCATCGAAAGATGAAAACGCTATTTTGAAACCTTACATGATTTCGTGACGGTCACCAATTTTGAAATTGAGCATTTTTCAATGGATGGCCCCTTCTTTAAAGCCGTTCAAAAGTTCATGGAAATTTTTATCTATTTGACTGCTTTTCTTGTGGAAATTTTCTAATTTTTTCATTGCTCTTCATTGATTATCCAGCTTCCCACGCTCGCCATAATGGCGGCTACCATAAAATAATTTGACAGTAACTGCTTCCGACGCCAAGATGCTTTCGACGCTATTCGACGATACCATGGTATCCGAGCAACCATTTGGTTTAGTTTGTTTACTGCAAAACCAAGAAATACTCTCAGGAAAGAACCTTTACATAAAAACAATTAGGGGAACAGACGGCTTTGGCAGGTTTTGTTCTTTTATTGGCAGGGGGGTTTTTGTCGACCGAATTTTATGAAATTTGGCCACAATATTCTTTGATATGCAAAGAATGTTTGGGCCAAATTTGAGCATAAGCAGTCATAAAAAACCCCCCTGCCAATAATAGAACAAAACCTGCCAAAGCCGTCATTACCCCTAGTTTGATTTCATTCAACTATTTCTTCATTTTAAGACATTTTCCATCATCTATAAGAAGTAGTGGCAGCCGACGAGTAATGTGGATACGGATAGCTTCGGTAAATAAGCTTCTCATGTCCAATTAGCTCTGCATTTTCACCCCAATTTTCAGAAATGATCAAGACTTCCGACACATCGCCGTACCGTTGTTGGCTTCCATTTTCTTCGGTGGAGGACTATTTTCAAAAACCTCATACCCTGATTATATCGTGTAAAAAATAACTCAGTTGAATGAGGACTGTGGAAAATATGATCCTCAAGGAAATATCTCGGCAAAATGCAATATTGGAATTAATTATTTACAGTTTAATTTGTTAAAAACAATTGTGTTCATGTTTCAGCTTCCGTTAAACGATTATATTAACAGTTTTAAAGTACAAATCATTAAAAGTGTGTTGTACAAATACAGAACTGAAGCACCTTATGCTCGGCCTCATGTATCCAAGTACATTAAATTGAAATACAGGAGATTTTTTTTATTTGATCTCCAGATTGTTAGTGAAAGCAATTACCCACTATCACCTCCTGAAAGCAATTACCGATTATCATCTCTGATGAATATCGATATAATGATAGAATGAAGTGAGAATTAGTACCAGGAATAAGTTAAGCTGTGATCATTTATAAAAAAAAAGCATCGTTCAAATACTATTATAACATCTCATGTGAGATATTCAAGTCTGGTCTACTTCTATGGCTTGAGAATTGTCGATTTCAACTCATCTCACGTGAGGCGACCGTGTAATTCAAATGGAAGGCAAAGATAATTTCCGCTTCATTCGAAACGCCTCACCTCACCTCGTGTGAGATGTAGAATAAGCACAAAAATGTAAAGATACTGAAATAGAAAAAATCTATTTCACTACTATTTGGATTTCAGGCTTGTTTGTTGAAATCAATTCTTTATATTCATTATCCCATCTACGTGATAAAAAAGCAAAATAGACTTATTAAGCTTATTAAGTTTAAAATGAATAGCTCCAAACTTCTGTTCTATGTTTTGAAAACTTGTCACGAAACGTTTTCCATACATATTTTTCAGGTGCTTCCTTATGGCATTAACAAATTTTGAAACATTGCACCTCGAAGTACTTCGATTCAACTTTTTCAGTTCATTAAATTTTATTGAAGTCTGTTGGTTAAGAGTGTAGGTATACCTACTTCGGAAACAGATTAGATGTTTGGAAATTCACTCTGAAGTATAGAATTAATTGTAGTATAAAAAAATAAGTTTTTTTTTCGTTTGATGTAATCACGACTGTGATAAAGCCACAACATACCAATTGGCCGCGATATTAAGCGACAGAGAACCATTGGTTTCTGGAGCAATCACCATCGGTTTCAAAGACGTCACTTTTATCGACTGTTTGACCAGAGATGAACGCGAGAGCCAAGTGTCTCCATGTCCGATGAACCTCAACGATAATAAAAATCACTAATTGGCCTGGTACCAATTATGAGGCAGACGTCCGTAATCCATGACCAGTGGCCTGATAAGGATTCAATATTCATCGTTGATTTTCCTATTTAAACATTAAAATGCCCTGAAAACGGAAAAAAATGGTTATGCTTAAACTCTGATGAACTTTTTCATAGATGTTTTTTTCCTGGTTTTTTTCTGCTATATGCTTCTTCTTCTTCTTCTTCTTCTTCTGTTCGCGGCTGACTGTCATATCATGCCGCTGGTTAAAAGGGCTAGTGACTTAGACTATATGCCCCTGCTATATGCAAGTAAATAAACAACAAAATGGTTGCTAAGAAACTATTTCAGCGTCCATAACGCGCCAATAACAGATCAGCGTCGGAAGCAGTTACTGTCAGAATTGTTTATAGCAGCCGCCATTATGGTTAGCGTGGAAAGCTGGATTCTGTAAAAAAAATTTTTTTTATGGAAAACAAATATTTTGGGGAAAACGTTGTACTTGTTCATTGCTAATATTGATTTACTTATGGAAATATTGTAGTTTTATTCGCGGAACATTTTGATTTCTTTATGGAAAAATCTTTTTTGCCTTTCTCGTACAACAAAGTTGTACCGAAAGGCTATCATTTCACTCCGAAAACGAACTTTTTATAGGAGCCTATGAGACCCATAGTATTATATACCAATCGACTCAGCTCGACGAGCTGAGCACATGTCTGTCTGTCCGTGTGTATGTATGTGTGTGTGTATGTGTGTGCACAAAAGCTATAAAAAACATTTGACAACTTTTCGTATAGTAATCCTTAACCGATTTTCTCGCAACAAGTTTCATTCGACAGGGGACAAAGCCTTGTTGATCACTATTGAATTTTATAACGAACGGTCATTGCATTTAAAAGTTATCGGAGTACATCGGACCATATAAACCCCATATAAGGTTGGTGTCTTAACTAAATGCGAGAAAGGCACCACCAACGCTAGGTGGATTAATCTGGGTTTTTCTATTATTTTGTCTTTATTAGGGAGACTTGCAGCCCTGGGCTGGCTCGCCTCTTCTAAAAATCATCTTTTATAATTCCTTTTTTTGCATTTAAAGTGCTTATTAAATAAAATATAAATTTTATTTATTTTTTTTGTGGAGAATTCTCAATTGTTTATGGAAAATTTACACTATTTGTGGAAATTTTATATTAAATTTATTTATTGCTCATACCCAGATTTCTTTATTGGCATTTTTTTATCTTTTTAATAAATTTTTATTTAATTTTATTTTTGCTGCCTTTGTTATCGGTTGGTTTTGGTAGCAGAAGTTTCCCTCAGAAAAGCTCCACAAAAAGCACAAACTGCAATTTCCCCAAGAGATGTCGCAACATTGGACGCTTCCTTTGAAGCTTATTGGTAAGCAGGGTAAGCTCAGCGTCAGGGTAAGCCCTGGGAGAAGGTAAACAAAATCGCAGACAAAACAAAAACGATCCAGAAGTTTTTTGTCTCAACCATTGTTGATGTTGTGATTGTGAAATGTACGTAATCGAAGTCATGCTGGTGCATTAATCATCGTGTTTTATACTAAATCCACGCGTAAATACAGCCAGTTTGAACAAAGAAGATAGTAAGTTTATTTGGCAAACATTGACAAAAAAGGTTTTACCCCGAAAAAGTATCGAGGTAGGTGTGAAATTATTAGTTAATATTACTGTAATATTATTTCCATACGAATCGTTCACCGATTCAAAATGCATATGAAAACAAAACAAACAAAATAGGAGGGATAACGTATACTCAATTTATTAAATATTTCTAAAATATTAAAGCAATATAGTGCAAATTGTTGAATCCGGGACTATGTGAAAAAATTACAATGCAAATATTGTGATATTAAATCCTAACCTCACTTTATATGTTCAGTGTTCGGCATTTTATTAACGAGGGGCTCTCCGAAGATGTTTTGGTGATTTTCAGGTTTTTCAGCACTTCGCTCACAAATTCAACACTAGGAAAAATCTCGTTCGTGACTACGAATAATGCAAAGAATTATTATTTACATGAAAATTAAGGATTGATTGAATAACAGTAGAAAGTATAAATCAAAAATAAATTAACCAATGGTAGAAATTGCTCCCACCATCTTTAAATTATGTAACATTCGAGGATCGAATTTCGAAAAATAAACATCTGGATATTATTTTTAACATTTTTCGGAAGTTCTTGGTTGAAAATTTCTTAAAGGGAAGAAAAGTCAGGCATAAGAGGTTATTTTTAGCGTATCCAACAGTAACACCAACACCAAATCAAGTCGTAAAAACTTGAAAAGCTTAACACCATAATGCATCCAATGTAATTTTTGATCAATATGGAATGATTCTAATTAGTGCACACATAACCACTCTCCACGCGAAGTACAAATATAATCTATAATCAAATAGAATGTATGTGTGGTCTCTAATATGCAGTTATTGAATTTATGTGTGGGTACAAATTGCATATATTATATGTGCAGCTCAAATCCGAATTTTTGAACTCACGACAATAAACTTTTCTCCTATTAGTTGCAAGTTTCATTATTGCGCATCTGGTGCGCTGTATAGCGCATCTGGTTGCGAACAATGTGTACCAGTTGCGCAATGATGCGCTATAAGTTGAACGCGAATAAAATCGGTTTTCGTGACTTCGAAATTCGATTTTCAACTGGAATCATAATATTTGGGTCGCCAAATTGCAAAAATTTATGTGTGCGACAAATATATTCAATATAAAGAATTTTTTCGGTGTGGAAACACACATAACCGTTATTAACTAATAACCTTTATGTGGATTCTCATATAGCGGGTGGTTATTAACGCACACATGAAATTTATTTGTAAATTTCTTTAGATTTTTGCCAGTAAAAATGTGTGGATTTTTATTAGTGTAGAAAATTGTCATTGTAAAGCAGACCCCAGACCAAGATGAATACACTAGTAGGTGCTCCAATCTGCCAAGTTTATGGAAGAGAAGAAGGCGGGGGTGAAAAATCCATTTTCAGTGCAAAACGACAACAAACCGGCTGGCTCTCCCATACTAAAATCCAAGATGGCTGAATCGTGAATTTGGCAGATTGGAACACCTAGTGGTGTATTCATCTTGCCCCAGACGACAGGAAAAGTTTGACAAACTCTTGAAAATTGAAGAAAAAGATTGATGGTGTGAGTGCGATCCCAATATGGTCGGGGTTCAGCCAAACCGCACCAAGCGGCTTTTCGACTGACTTGTGATATTGTCGCGCTCTTTTCGACGGAGGCTGATTGAGATGATCATGAACAAAGTGTTTATCTTGGGATGCATAATATTTTGTTCGTAGAAGGACAACGAAAATAGTTCCATATCGATTTAAACGTACATTTGCAGAAGGATATCCTCAGTTATGGGGTTGAGGGATATCCGATACGATTTACGATCAATGGAATCTACTAAACGAAAGTTTGTGCAGAAATAGCTACGGCCACGCCGGCTAATCAGTGGAAATATTTAAGAAAAGTTTGATGAGAAAAGTATTGTCAATATATTTCTCGTCTGAGGTCTGCTTAATAAATACATTATTATTTTGGCTCAGTGTAGTTATTCAGCGAATAAATTTTTGCTTTTTCCCTTTTTTCGCTTGGTAATTTTCGCCTACACTGATAAAAATATACACGTTCGATTCATGTTTTTCGGAATATGGATGATTTCAATCGGCTTACACCATCAACTCTAGTGGATTTCACATCTCTGAGATGTTCTTCTCACACGCAGTTCAAATGTCAATGTTTATGTCGTATTCCATACTTGTTACACCACGAATTGATGTGCATAACAACGGATACTCATAACAAAAACAAATTTGACCCATGTGTTTCAAAATGTACAAATTTCAATCAGCTTACACCATGGAATCTAATGCATTTCATATCACTGAGATGTTCTTCACAAACTCAATTCAAATGGCAATGTTTATAGCAAATTCCATACTTGATACACAGCGATCTCATATATTGTTCCAACAAATGTTATGAATTGATTCAAACAAACTTGAGTAGGCATTCGAATCATCTAATTGTATCACTCTTTCGAAGAGAAAACATGTGCTTTCGTATAAACTAACTTTTTTTCAGCTGATATTTTGTAGTAATTTAATGTTTTGCTAAAATTCTGTTTAAAAACAAGAAAAATATTTGAATTAAGTCGAGACACTGTAGACAACGAAATACATATTGGTTACGGTGGTTGAATTTGATGGGTTAGTACTAAATTATAAATGACAATAAGTAAAGCCATTTAACTGAAAAGATCCAAATTACATTCTTATAAAGAATAATCTAGGTACTAGATTCTTTATGAAAAAGTCTTAATATTTGACATATGTCTATCTGGTAGCCCATAGGGAGAAACATCGGATTAGAAAATGTGTTCCTATTGACAAAGGCAAGTTGATTCTACTTTCTCAATGAAACATATTTTTAAAGCCGTGCTTATGAAAAATATTCTCCTTTCCGTATAAACAGCCTGAATTTTGCAAGGAGAGTACACCAATATCGCAGCAATCCAACAAATCACAATCCAACAATTTTTATCAGGGGACTCGAGATCTCGGAAATAATTCAATGGTCAAAAGCTCACCGATACAATAACCAGCATCTTATTACCAGGTAAGTTATCAATGAAATACTTTAGAAAATGCCATACTTCTATTATGTCAATAACAAATATTTTCCTTCCTTTAACATTCGAGTAACAGAATGTAATCAGAACGGTTAATTCCTTCGAAGAGACATGCATACCGGTCAGCTGGAATCAACATATCATGGCCAGCACATACTTCTTGACATTGTGGATGACAATGGAATCGGTCGTAGGACAGTAATGAAGCTTTTTGGTCCACTGAAGATGGAGACGGCAAGGATGTGTCGAGTGTAAATATGCCAAGGACAATGACACCCGATGCTATACAACTAAATGATTCAACTTTATTAATTAGGAACTTTATTTAGCGATGGCGAAGACATTTTATACATTTGTACAACATTTGTTTTTATTTCATTTCATCCGTCCAGATTTCGATTTACGTTAGAGAATTGAAAACCAATGAAAGATTGTTTTTTTATATACCTCCACCGTTGATTCGTTGGAAGTTATAGCAAAACAATGCTTTTTGAATTTGGTTTCGATTCGATGACGAAAATCGGACTCCGGGCGGAAATTGTATTCCTGTATCATTGTAAACATATGAAAGAAAACACGAAATACATTCATTAACAAATAAAATTCATCACGATTATACATCAAATTCATTTAGAAAACAAGCGAACATGCCAAGCCATTCAATCCAAATCGATTTGTTTTACACGTTAATACCGTGTGGATGGTTCATGAACGGATGATGAGTTTTGATTGAGCGAAGTCGTAAGTTTTACACATGACATTGATTTGTTTTGACAATTTGCGCAAATGTATGTGTAAAACACACGGTCCTCTTGTGTATTTTTTTTATAGTGTATTTTCGCCTGAACTTGACAGTTGTTTGACGTTTCACACTGTATTTCGATCTCTTTCTCTCCAACGGAATTTTCTCTGAAAGCCAGACAGCGCATGTTTTCATTCTCGATTGTTCGAATCAGTTTCCACTGCATTATAAAAAGCATTTTCAACCAGTGAAGTCGAAACTAATAATCTTCCACTTTGCAGGCGCAATAGCGAACAAAATACCTGCTGTGCAAATAATCATCGTAGCTGGACTATCGGTGCTTTCATAGAACAAACAAAAAGGTAACTCGTGAATTAAACCTCAAAATGGCATCCAAGGAGGAAGACAATCTTCCGGAGAACAAGAAACTCGCCCGAAAGGAGAAAGAACTCGGAAACGAGGCTTACAAAAAGAAGGATTTTCCGACTGCCTTGACTCACTACAACGCGGCCGTCCAGCAGGATCCAACGGATATTACATTCCACAATAACATCGCCGCCGTGTACTTCGAGCAAAAGGAGTTCCAGAAGTGCATCAGTGAATGCGAAAAAGCCGTTGAAGTGGGGCGTGAGAACCGAGCGGACTACAAGCTGATTGCGAAAGCTTTCACGAGAATCGGAAATGCCTACCGGAAGTTAGAAGATTACAAATCCGCTAAGACTTATTTCGAGAAAAGTCTTTCAGAGCATCGAACGCCAGATGTGAAAGCTCTGCTTAGTGACACGGAAAAGAAGATCAAGGAACTGGAAAGACTGGCCTACATCGATCCAGCAAAGGCAGAACAAGAAAAGGAGAAAGGCAACGATTGCTTCAAGAAGGGCGATTACAGTGCAGCGGTCAAACACTACACGGAAGCCATCCAGCGCAATCCGGAGGATGCAAAGTTGTACAGCAATCGAGCAGCTTGTTACACGAAATTAGCTGCTTTTGATCTTGGTCTTAAAGATTGCGACACGTGCTGTAGATTGGACGAAACCTTCATCAAGGGCTGGATTCGCAAGGGAAAAATTCTGCAAGTCATGCAGAAATCATCGGAAGCTCAGACTGCCTACCAGAAAGCGCTGGAAATTGATCCCAACAATGCCGAAGCACTGGAAGGATACCGGGCGTGCACAATGGCTGTGCATTCGGATCCGAAGGAAGTCTGGAAGAAGGCCATGAACGATCCGGAGGTACAGCAAATCCTCAAGGATCCAGCGATGCGAATCATCCTCGAGCAGATGCAGAATGACCCGAAGGCGGTTCAAGAGTAAGTCTTTTTGCATAAGAATAATCACAAATAGTCTACGTTTGCATGACATCATTTGTGCACGAGTTCTAAAAAATCTTGTTTGTAATTTGTATTAACAAATTAGAGGAGGCGTGGGTCATGGCGATGATGGGCACACTTTTTAAACCATACCTCATTTATATTTATGTTACTTCTTACATAGATGTTTTGGACATCCTGTTATTGCATTGTAATTCATAAAAGAATCTCTTCTTTATGAACACAAAACTGTTTCCCATATTTTGAAGATTTATAAAGATAATAAATGGGACTGATTTGCTTTTGTCGTTTTTAACCCTAGCAATTTCTGGCGGTAGTTTGGGATTTCTTTTTACTAGAAATTGCTCTAGGTTCTGTTCTAAAAAAATCTTCTAAACTAGCATTTGTATAGAATCCTCCGGGATTTCTTTTGGGAATATGTCCAAGTATTTCATACCGAATTCCTTGAGGAATTTCATCTCATTTAGAAAAGTTTTTTCAGTCATTCATTTATAAAATCCTTCGGAAATCCCTACAGAAATTCATTAAGAAGTTTCTCCTCTATGTAGGATTTTCTTTTACGAATTCCATCGTACATTAATTCAGCAATTCAGTGCGAAATGAATTAAGAAATTTCTGAGAATATTTCTTAAGAAAATCTTTCTAAAATTTCTTTAGAAATTCATTTCAAAATTTCTTTGGAAATTTCTCTTAGAATTCCTAATGAGTTTCTGAAGGAATAATTGAAATAATTTCTGTAGAAATTCCTACAAGAATTTTTTTTAAGACAGAATCACCGTCTTCGACCAGAGGTCGCACAGACTGAACACTTAACCCTTTATAAGGCAGACGAATCTAACTCAACTCAAATGTATGTTTGTTATACAATTATTAAACAGTTCAGAAACATTGAAAAATTGGTGGTAATACCTATAGTTGCCGCTGCCCGACAAGTGGGGCAACATTGGTGGCAATATATTTGCCACTGTCTTGCAAGCGGGAAAACAGTTTTACGTAAAACACAAGTCAAAACAAGGCACGTTACATTTTTAGTGAAGAGTCCTAGTCGGAAAACGCATTATAAGTGAATTTTTTACGGTTTTGTTCCCAAAAGGGAACCTTTGGAAAAAACGCAATTTGTCTCTTTTTTTGCCTTTCTCGTATACAAAGTATACGTAAAGGCTATGTGTTCGCTCCAAAAACGAACTTTTTATAGGAGTCCCGGAGACCACTAGTGTTATATACCGATCGACTCAGCTCGACGAATTTAGGTGATGTCTGTGTGTCAGGATGGCCACTGAACCGGGAAAACCGGGAATTTTATTTTTAGTTTTGTTTCGATAGACTAAATAAAATCTATCATCCACTAATTAACTTCTTGTTTGTTTTTTAAAACATTTTTTTTTTTGATAATTGTTTACATTCTATTTAAATTTTAGGATTAATGAAATGCTGTTTGAATGAGTTTCGTTATCAAATTGTTATAGTTTTTTTTATTGGGATGTACATTTTTATAAGGAATTTTTATGAGCTCAGAAATCCCAATTTTCCGTGGTTTCTCAACAGTTGAATAACTTCTTCGTTTCCAGCATAACAACACAGAAATTCTTTGACAATCATAGGTTTTAGAAATCACGTCTTAACTCAAGAATTATGTTTACAGAAATTTATCAATCTTTTAAAATGATTTTTTTCGGATTTTCTGGAAGATTTTGCCTTAAGTATTGAGGGTTTATGAGTTTGAGTCCTATCGAATGAAAGTGGTTTACCTCCAATACACTTTTCAAATCAAAATCTTCCACATAATGTACATATTTACATCAGAGATTTTTAGAGAACGGTAAATAAATAAAAACGCAGCTTAAGTGCCAGAGATTTCAGAAATTTCAGGAATAAATTTTTCAGTTCAAATATTGAAGAAATCATAATCGATAATAACCCTTTTGCTTCTAAGATCCTTTCACATATCCCAGCTTTCTTCTCGAAATACAAATACATTAGCTCTTAAATCTGCTTGGTGTTATATGTTTCTTAGTTAAAACTTCTAATTTTTTTCTATTCAAGAAAACACACTTACCGTCTATAAATCTGATTGATAATTTTAGAAAATTATATCAGCATTACAGAATTTCCCTAAAAACATCAAGCATTTTAAAATCCGTTTTGAAATTCTCAGAGAAATCTGACAAAAATAGAAGTGCTTTATGATATGAAAACATCTCTCATCTTCAACTTACTTTTTTCGGTAATTGTTACTATTTTTCGGAAGAACGCTTTGAAGTTTTTTTCAAGAAAAATATTTTGCTTGAAAAATCTTTGCTTAGCTTAGCTTAGACTGACTGTACATATCAATGGTTGCTACTCCGTGATTGATCAGAACTGGTGCAAATTGCACTACGATCCAAGTAAATAGTGGTTGGGATTTACCAACTATTCTCGAAGTGCATGTTTCAGCAGCTCGCAAATATTGATCAATAACGGCGCCGGCCAAGTCCTTACATTCAGTTGGGAAACGGAGGGAATGTGAGTGTGTGGTAATTGTTGCTACTAGAGACCGAGAATACCTCTGCATCTCCACATTTACCACGGGAAGGAAGTAGTGTTAGTTGGGTGGGGTAATCAGTAACATAGATCGGGATTCACCATGGAAAGTGATGTGACCTATGAAACTTCTACACAGCAGTATTAGCATTTCTTTATTTGTTCAATTGTTCATTCTTCGCGAGAATAAACAATCAATCGGTCAAAGTGAGCGATTGTTCATTTGAATTTCGGATTAGGCGCCCGCGTTATCATTTCATTAACGTAAGAAAAGTAAAAAAGAAACGGGATTGAAAATAATTGGTAGTAATCGGAAAGCTAATGTTATTCAGCAACCCTTATTTTATCTCTATTTGACGTTAAGTAAGAATGTAAATTTACGTTCATTTTACATGTCGTTTATTTTGCATTACTTTCGCGCGCGCGTGTGTGTCACTTGCCTTGACCAGTATACCGTAATCAGGATCTCACTGGTATTAATCCTGATGTGCCGGTTGGCACTCGTGTTGGGCTTGTGCGCTTTGAGCGGCACACGGTCGCTTCCCAGTCTACATAAAATCGCACATGGTGCAATACAAGATGCTAAATTGGAGACGACATATGTTGTGTGGAAAAGTATCTCTATCGCCTGCACTTCAGCATCCTACACGACACCATATACGTTCATGTGTTGACTGGGTTTGATAGGGCCTGCTTATGGACACATGCAGCTTTTTGTAGAGGTTTAACAGAGCCCACTGTCAAACCCCACCACATCCTAGGCAGGCCCCCTAACTCGCAGTGGCCATGGGGAGGGGTCGTCAAGCCCTTGGACATAGTCCCTGCTGCCCCTCTCAAGAAAAATATTTTGCTTGAAAAATCTTTGATATATTAATCACAATTTGGATCAAAATTATATGTAATGAGCTCGTTTATTTTTCAAATAAGAATTTACAATGAAAAATAATTGATAGCAATGCTTCTATCACTTACCAGAGATTCGTTTTAAATAACGTGTTGCCAATGGTATAGAAAAGAAAAAAACGAATGCAGAAATAGCTTTGATTCACTTCTAACAGTGACTGCTAGAATGGTCAAGATGTAGGTATCTATAGGATGGAGATGGAAACCATCTGGAATTGAACCCATGGCGTATAGAGCAGGAACGAGCGTTTGCCTTAAAACTGCCAAGCCTGTTACTGAAAAAAGCGTCACAGTGGAATTTACTTAACGGGCGGTTTATTAACATATTACCATATTGTTTTCTTTGATTTATTTAGGATGTATTGTACTACAATTCCACAGATTTTGATGGTGAATTTAAGTCACATAGAACGATCGAAAAAATGTCGCGTAAAACAAGGACAGATTGATTTGTCAAAGGAATGCAACACCTCATTCCTCGATCATATCTTTTCTCGATACACTTGCCAGGAAAGTTCAAAAATTTGAACCGGGAAAAAACCGGGAATTCAAAATTGGAAATTGAGTGGCCACCCTGGTGTGTGTATGTGTGTGCGCAAAATAATCTCACTCATTTTTCAGGCACTTATCCTTAACCGATTTTTACTATGTCTGAAACTTGATTATGCATATCTCGCGTCACATATGATTACGGCTTATAAACCAAAACCATGATTTTTCATTTTCTAGCATAAACGGTTGCTTTGTAAATGATTCTTTATCGTAGGTAAAACTCCGTACTTAATATCTCTTAAGAAACACATTTATTGCAATTTTGAGTGATTTGCACCATAGTGGTTTTTAAGTCCTTTGTTGGCGCCCTTAACTACCATGCAGAATGTTTGCATTGGTTTTTAGGCCGTTCACTTTTTATTGTTTTTTTTAGAAAAAACTAGCTTCAAGTTATTTTAAAATGTATATTCTTACTAGGTTTTTGATATATCGCATAGCAGAACTACTCTGGCTAACAAACCTAAACAAATTCGATTGTGTTACTAGCTTTAAGTAAACGGCTTAAAAACCAGACGTGTTGCCGGTAATGCGAGTAAACGGCGCGATTTTTGTTTTAGCTGAAATATTGAAGATTTCGAATAGTTTTTCAAATAATCTTTATCTGCTGTTATAATATAACCATTTACGTATGGCATTGACATATTTTTTGCAATAAAATGAGCTTCTACTTCAATAAATGAATTAAATTACTCATAGAAAACTTGAACCTCATTTTTCTCGATTCAGCATTGTTGGTTTTTCGGCCCTAATCATATGTTGCTCGAGATATGTACAACATGTGATAGATTTAGTTCGGAAAAGGTATTGGAGGGTAACCGCCCCTTCGGTGGGGTTTGATCCCACGACCCCAGTTCGCATGACAGGTGCTTTCCCTACTAAGCTACGAAGGACCTCCGTCGTCCACCGCAGCTTAGCGGGTACTGATGAGACCAAATTCCCAGCACCAGGTACCAGCCGATCTCTCGCAATACATTTTCAGAACTAACTCTCTCAAATGTATTTTTGAACACATCATGTCAACCAAGTAGGATGAGTATTTAGTATTGTCCGGCTCCTACACACTTGCTTCATCAGCAACGGCGCTCAATGAAGTAGGGTTGTGTGAGGTTGTGCCAGTTTGGTCGTCAGATCCCAACACGACCACACAAGCGAAGAGAGATCGCCACTCGAGATCAGTACATTCAAAGTTAATTGCCTATATGCCGGGTATTAAGCCACCCGGAGTGGAAATTAATTACTATGTCTGAAACTTGATTATGCATATGTAGGGAAAGCACCTGTCATGCGAACTGGGGTCGTGGGATCAAACCCCACCGAAGGGGCGGTTACCCTCCAATACCTTTTCCGAACTAAATCTATCACATGTTGTACATATGCATAAACAAGTTTCAGACATAGTAATTAATTTACACTCCGGGTGGCTTAATACCCGGCATATAGGCAATTAACTTTGAATGTACTTAACCGATTTGCTCGCAACAAGTTGCATTCAACGTAGAATCTTGTCCAATTGTTTCGTATTGAAAATCGGACTATGGGTTTCGAAGTTATGGCCAAATTTCATTTTTTTTACATAAGAAACACACACAAAATTCTCACTCATTTTTCAGGCACTTATCTTTAACGGATGGGACTATGGGATTCGGAGTTATGGCCAAAATACATTTTTCGAAATCTCACTCATTTTAGTCACATATGTACCCTCAGCCGATTTCTTGCTCGCAACAAGTTGCATTCGATGCAGAATCCGGTCCCAATGTTTCCTGTTGAAAATTGGCCAGATCGGACTATAGGCTCAGAAGCTATGGTCAAAAAACTTTTTTTTTCACCAAAAGTGCGTAGAAATTACTCACTCGAAAAAAAAAACGAGAGAGGCACCATCACCGCTAGGTGGATTAATCTGGGTTTTTTTGTTAAATATCTTGGCAGTGCATATGCACAGCACATGTTTCGAAATGAACAAATTGATATGAAATGAGCGAAAAAGAATCCACGTATCTTGGAGGGACTCGAACCCTCAACCTCCTACTCTCTAAATAGGCTTGATAATCCCTACACAACAAGACCACTTAAAGGTCACGTTTGCGGAAAAGCCATCAGAATCCGAGTACCAACCTCCACCGCGATTAGCTCTTTTTAGCAATTTCGGATGCTTGATTTTTCCAATTTTCACATGTGCACAGTCCACAGTCAAGCGAGCTGTCATTTGCTGGATCCAATCGAACACGACGCTTCAAATGAGCTTGAAGCAATGGAGAGTATTGAGATAGTGCTGATAAATTTATTGGAAAACTATTCCAAAAATAGAAAAAAAAACTTGAGTCCGATGAAAAGGGTAAAGGAATTTGTTCTGGGATTTACTAGTTGAGCAACATTTTATTTATTTTTCGCGAAAAAATGTGGGAAAAGTGTTTATGCTTTCTGAAGGCAACTTATAAAAGCTTTTAATCGTGCGAGGGCTTGAAATTATTCAAGGGATGCCAAAATCTAAGAAGATTTTTTCTGATTGGAAAATCTCACGGATTTCACTCCGCCAGAATTTATATCTAGTGACTTTAGTCGCGATGTACTCAGACGACTAATGACGGTGGAAGACCGACACAATTTTGTCAAAAATCCGAAAGCCAAATATGCAGAAAGGGAAAGTATTTTTCATGCTAATCACGCCATAATCTAACACAGGAGATTCAAAATAATATATATCTTTGTCGTTTTTTAAACGAATTATAGCTGAAAATCATTCTTCCACTCGAAACTTACGATCTGTTCGAAAAAATTGTTCTCAAATTGATAGGGTAACCGGCGGTAATGTTGGCCCTGGATGTAACATTGGCTCTTCACGCAAATTAATCAATATTTCAGCGATAATACGTCGATTTGTAGGGAGATATTAACCACTGCTTCTATAGAAAAGTGTATCAAACACATATCTGCTTCATAACTCTAGATTTATACACTTCTTAAACTATTACAAGCATTTATCTTGCGTGAAAAATCACTTTGACTCGGTTTTTTAGCAGCCATGTTTCGTTGACTTATGCAGACTGGCTGTACTAGAGTTTTTCTTTTGCCCAATAAAAGAGTTTTCTGAATGAACATACCTGCTTTCGCACATCAGATGAATGGATAACAACCACACTATGTCAGATATCATTTTTATTTCACAATTTCCATTAGTATAGCGACATAATTAACCAAGACTTTTTTGGACAATACTGGGGGCACCCGTAGCCAAATGGTGGCATGTGCTTTCGATTTGTAGCACTACGCTAGTATAGGTGAAACTCTAAAATCAAAACATTCTCACCAATAACCCGTACTGGAGAAAATAACCAAAAGCTGCAGATAGAATATCCGATGCTTGCGATTAGGTTGCAAAGAATTTTTGTTAAAACAGGTTAATCCACTCAGCGGTTAAGTTTCATTCGCAAATTACATAACGCTAAACTCAACCCACACCAAGCCTCTAGTAATGCTTCATGTATGGTAGGATTCTGAAATTTATAAAGTCCTTAACGCTCAGACAAGCACCCTCCCACAACCTGAAACAGCATGCAGTTTGTAAATGGGCCCTCATGACGCTTTTCTCGAATCACGATATAATCGCTTTCATTCGTAGAACTTACCAAAAATAATTGCCTACCTTACGGCTTCCAAACTCAATTCAAGCAAAAGCGTTTCAAGCATCAACCTTTCGTGGTTCGATACACCATTTTCTTCATAATTTCGCAAATAAATGATTCAATAAGTGTAAGAACATTTAGTTTTATCATCTTTCGCACGAATCCTACAAACATTTTCCCATTTAATAATGGAAAGATACAATGGATCGTATGTTTCATTAGATAAACTTTCAACGTCATTTCATGTGAATAATTTCAAGTCAAATTACTTGACAAATACCTTCATCATAATTTAGATTTATTATTGCTTGCAAAAAGTATTTTGATCTGTAAAATGATACCGAAAAAGTATTCTTTCAACTCGGGAAGTTGAAACACGTGAGAGTTTTGAGAGGATTCACAACAGCTGATCGATATAGAGAGGAGTGGAATCAAACGCACGTACCAATCATAAAACTTCAATGCAGGCAGAGTTAAAACAAGCATCCAATAATTTTATTTATGAATAATTGTGTAATAATATCAGGTAGTTGGCACAGTTATAACTGTTTATGCACAGTACAAAGCAAGGAATTGCCTAGAATAAGTTTTACAATTGGCTTTCTTTAGTAGTGCGTTATGCATCATCCCCACCTAAAGCGTTATTTACGTTTTGGAAAAAAGTTTCTTGGAGAGTATCGCAAGAGCTAGAGCAACACAACTGTCATGGTTTCAACTAGCAGTAAATCTCAAAATTATGCGGCAGCCAATAATTAACGTATGCAATTTGTTTGAAAATACAACATGAGGGCTAAAACATGTAGCCTTTTTGCAAGTGCAGTTTTTAATACAGTTTTCATTTTTTTAAACTTCTACACTTGCAAATATGGTAAATATTTGGGAAATAAACGATTCATACAATAGTATTTTCGTTAGCATGTCCTTGGTAAACGTGCTACTGGGGGAATCTGAAACGCACTCTCACAGTCAGTGTGGTAGTATTTTACATGCAACCAATTAGAATTCACGCTCAATCAGATGATTTGATTTTCTCTATTTGTTTGCATGCTGCCTTCATTTAACGCAAGCAAAATGACTGGTACTATAAACAGCAACCCATCTTTATCTCTCGTATGTTCGAAATCAACACTCACTCGTCCGAAGTGGGCTGAAAAATTATCCACATGATAGGGACAAGGATGCCGACCTTTTGTCCATTTCTCTCGAGACTTTCGCTGGTTTAAATGAGATATTGCGGACATTCATCGTCGTCTTTTGCTATTTGGCGTCAAAACCAAATGTAAGCAAGCTGGCTGGTGGAATAATTCTGGTTGGAAATGCAATATATGAAGATTTGTAACGATAAATGTGCTCAACCGTAGCATAATGGGCCAAGGTTTGAGCCGTTACCCCTATTTAAATTTTTTATGGCTCAAATTCATCTGGGGTGTTACTAGGTTGCAGATATAGCCATTACATGGGAAATAATAAGTAAAGCTCTTGTTAATAAACGGAAAAGCATATAATTTGTTGGTGGCAATATAATTGCCACTGCCTAATAAAGGGTTAACATCTAGCATGAGACAACGGACAGGACATTCACACTACATCCAGTGGACTAGAGGAGAACTTTTTCTCATTATCGGGACTGGAATCAAACCCACACCTCACATGCGTTTAGACGATTCGTCTAGACGATTGACGTCGCTAATCGCACGGCCACAAAGCCCACTATTTTTATAGGTTTTTTCGAATGAATTCCTATAGGGAATCCTAAAGGGGTTTCTAAGGAGATTTTAAAGGAATCCATAAAAGGAATTTCGGAAGGAACTATTTAAGGCACGATTGAAGAAATTCCCGGGGGAATTTCGGAACAAACAAACGTATGGAGTAATTTAATAATGCCAGAGATTGCTTCTGGAATTCTTTATGAAATTTGTTTAGGAACTTATCTTGAAATTCCTTTAGGAATGTATAAGATTTTCGTCTTTCAATTCTTAGAGGAATTCCGAGAGGAAATCTCAAAGAAATTACTTAAGGAATTTTCGAAGGCACTACTGTAGGACTTTTCGAAGCATATGCTAAAGGAACACCTGGAGGAAATTCCGTAGGAATTTTAAAAACAATTTTCGGAGGAATACATGAGAAATTCCTTAAAGAATTAGCTAAGGTTCTTCTTAATGAATTTTCGAAGAAATTTCTGGATTCATGTTCTCATGTTTCATTTCTGGAAGTAATTTCCGGAGTAACAGAATAAATTTCTAGAGGACTTTTCAAATGTATTCCTGGTAGAATGCCTGAATTTTTGAATGAGTTTCTTGAATGGGTTCCTGGATGTATTTCTTGAAGAATTCTTAAAGGTATTTGGCAAAAATGTCTGGGGGATTTCCCGTTGCTATTTATGGATGAATTTCTGAAATAACACCTCGATGAATTTTTCAAGAAATTTCGAAAGGAATCTCTAACGGAACTCTTGAAGTAAATTGCCAAGAAATTCATGAAATATTGAAGATAAAATCCTAGAGAAACATTTCAAAGAATTCCTGTATGCTCAATAAAGATTTGCTATTATAATGGCAAGCACTTCTATATGATCAATTTCTCATTTTCCTTTCCTCCTTATTTAAACATTATTTCAAAGCTGCTTATATGTAAATGTTATGTGTGCATTCAATGCATTTTTAAAATCCTGGAAATTTATTGAAAACCATGGAAAAATCAGGGAATTTTAATTTTGGAAATGAGTCGCCACCCTGCTCATGTGAGAATTGTCTAAATCGACCACTTTAGAGTCATGCCCGGCGTCCTTATGCCATCGAATACCATTGCGTTAGTCTCAGTATCAGGCCTGGTAGCGGGTAACTTTTTAGTGACTTGGTCACTTTTTTCGGGCAAGTCACTAAAAAGTCTCTTTTTTCGACCTCATGTCACTAAAGTCACTTTTTCTCGCAAAAAGTCACTATTTTCAACTATTTTGAAACTATTGATTAAGATTTTTTAAATAAAGCTTTATGTATCCGTCGGATGATGCTCTGATCCTGGTGCAAATAAAATTACGGATCTTGGAAAAATGAACTCTCAGAAACTTCGCCAGTCATATTTAACTCGCTGCTTTTATTGGCATTTTACCAGTAGCTAACTAAATGTGTTTATGTCACAATTTATAAATAATTTATACTGTCATGCAAGCAGGAGACCTGCCGATTCCAATTTTATTTTAAAGCTTAAATTTTTTACAGTAGGGGAAAGGTGGGCAGACTTGATTCCTTGGGAGACTTGATCCCTTGGGAGACTTAATTCTCCGCTATTTTACCGAGAGCTATATTGTCGTGAATTGCATATCTGTCCCATCTTTGCTGGGTTTCCTATTCATATGGGGCAAACATGCGATTCACGGCAGTATAATAGTATTGTTATAGCGTATTTTTATTATAGATCCTCTAGACAAATGATCGTTATGTGGCGAGCATTTTTTTTATTGACAACCTTATTTACTCGATTATTTACTGTGTTGTTTTTAAGAGGCCACGCAAAATTTGAACAACTTCTCCTAATAATGACAAAATGCTATCATTGCTATGCTAAATGATCTTCACTAATAAAAATGCCAACATCCCACTACATTTTCCGGATAATTGGATTTTGATTTGTTGCCACACTATGAGGAGACTTGACCTATGAGACTTGAGAAGTTTGAAAAAAACAATTCAAGAAAATAAAAATTCCTCTCAAGCGGCTAATTTTTTGAACATGTGAAAGGTGCAATGAAGGGTTTGCTCTAAAAAAAAATTTGGTTAGAAATCAAAGAGAGAGAATCAAGGCTTCCCAATTTTGAAGATTGCATGCGCTATCGAATTCCATAGCAAAAATCGTTCATGAATACGCAAAGCAAATTGGAAAATCTGCGTAATTTGGAGGAAAAATATTTAAAAGTTCAGAGAGCATGATCCTGCAGGTCGTGCGCTCAATCCTAGGCTCCTTGTTCAAGGTACAAACAAGGAGCCTGGGATTGAACGCACGACCTGCAGGATCATGCTCTCTGAACTTTTAAATATTTTTCCTCCAAATTACGCAGATTTTCCAACTTGCTGTGCGTATTCATAAACGATTTTCAATTTCAACGAAGTTCAAGATTCAAGGTTCTTCATAATTTTTGCTTCGTTTTCTACCAAAACGATCCGTATTATTGTTATTTTTGCACTTAAAATTCCAATAAAATGCTCTTTCACGCAGATTTTTGCCTAGAAATCATTTTTCGGAAAAGAAAAACGGATCTTAACTATATTTTGCTCACTTCCAGTAGCGTAACAATTTGATGTGCTCGCAAGACTACTTATAGTTTCGAGTAGTCCTGCTTTTGATAGATATTTAGTAAAATTTTCGTGGAATTAAAACAGAGGGCAATACAATTTTACTTAGTCTCTGAGTAGATAAAAGTTAGCGTGTACGATTTTTGTTTCTCATCTGAGTTCGTTCTAAAGCAGATCCCAGACGACGGAAAATTGTTATTGATTATTGAAGTAAAGGATTGATGGTGTGAGTGCCATGCCGGCTAATCAGTGAAAATATTGAAGAAAAGTTTGATGAGAAAAGTATTTTCAATACATCTCTCGTCTGGGGTCTGCTTAAGAGAAAAGAGTGGTGAGTGAAAGATGTTTTCCGCCACAAATTACGAAAAAAAGATTCTCATTCGACCCAAAAACGCTTGATTTCGTCTCATCAAACTTGCAACTGAAACTGAAAGTCACTATTTGGTCACTTTTTCTGCAACTGAAAGTCACTATTTGGTCCCTTTTTTCGTCAGCTTTGGTCACTAAAGTCACTATTTTGACCTGCATGGGTCGCTACCAGCCCTGCAGTATATGCAAATGCAAAATTGTCACAGTCGCATTTAATCACTGTGGATGTTCTGATTACACCAAGCTGTAAGGCGCCAACGTCCGAATGCAAAATGTATAAATGCAAACAAAGTATAGATGAAAATCGTTCGGTTTTTGTTGTTTAATTTACTTCTATCTAGTTTATCTATTATTAAAATCATTCTA
Source organism: Armigeres subalbatus (assembly GCF_024139115.2). Classification (NCBI taxonomy): domain Eukaryota; kingdom Metazoa; phylum Arthropoda; class Insecta; order Diptera; family Culicidae; genus Armigeres; species Armigeres subalbatus. The sequence goes on from NC_085140.1 coordinate 252,457,425, forward strand.
TTTTTAAATCTCGCAATCTATTTTTGAAATCAACTCTATCTATCTCAAACAAGCGACAAAATAGAATCAACGACAAAGCTTTGTTTTTGTGGGAGATAATAATGACAAAGATCAGAAAAAAATTGTCAGAAACAAAAAAGAAGAAAATTTTTTTGCTAACTTTTCATCCAGTTATTTTGCATTATCTCTACAGAAAATTTCGGTTTTATGCTATCGTAGTTTCTGCTTTTATGCAAATATTCGAAAATCTAGCTCTGATTATGAAAAAAGCATCGTATTTTCGGAAATATCAGAGCATGTAAAGGAAATAATTCTTGTCATATTGTGTTCGAGTTCTGATAAAGGCCTTGTTGCGAAGCGTGTTTGTCAGTAACAAACTCTGTTGATGACAAAGGGTATATTGTTGGGCGTTGCTCGAATATTGATTCCCTGGTATTTAGTTATGTCTGGCATCAACACAAAGATTCATCAGCAATTGTGCTCGATGAAGTAGGGTATGTGAACTTACCAGTTTGGTGGTCAGATCTCATTCCGACCACATTCATTGGTTTTAAGAATAGATTGCAAGAGTTCGATTATGTGCCTGGTGTTAAAAATTTGATCTTATCAATAGCCATCGTAGCTTAATAGGGAAAGCACCTGTCTAGCGTACTGGTTTCGTGGGATCAAAGCCGTCCGAAGGAGAACCCTCCAATACATTTTTCGAACTAAATCTTTCGCATGTTACGCAATTGCACTAATCGAGTATCATAGTAATTAATTTCCACCCCGGGTGACTTAATACCCAAAATAGGCAATTAACTTTGATTGTACTACATATTTTTGTTATTTACATTATGTATTTATCATTCTAAGTGTTTGATCTTGTGGCCCTACATTTTTGTGTATATTTTTGTTCATAATGTTCCAAAATGTTTTGATTGTAGCTTGTAAATTAAATTTTTGGTGTCTTGTTGAAATTCATTTCGTAAAGTGTCTCTCGAACAAATGTATACTGTCTACATTCCGGTGGTTAGTGTGGTGAATTGCGCATAGCTGCGCCAAAGCGGGACACTGACTGGTGCAATGTTAGAATGAGGGCGCTGTTCTTGTTCTAGATCCTAGGGCCTGAGCTTGCGGAAGCCCTCTGATAACATAAAGTATGTCGGATATAAAATGGTTATAAATGAATTCAACGTTTCAAAATTACTCTGTGGTAAAGTTTTGAACGCAATCTCAGGTTTTGTCCGGGATTTGTATAAGGTCCCGCCACTGTGCACTGGTTTGAAGCGACCAAAGCCATAAGCGTCAATTTTTCGATCCGGATGCTCCAATTTTTTCTTCAGCGTTTGACGAAAAACACCGTGCTGTGAGGCTGCTCGCTTCACAGGCATGCCGGGCGGTCATGCTGGCGCATGGCCATTGTTTCCGCGTCGAAATTCATACCACGTACGTATCATCTTTACCGGTCTTTACGAAATCACAACATCAGTTTGTTAGTTGTGTTCAAGGTTATGTTCAATCCAAAGTGCGATTTAAAAAGTGACCCTTTTGCTCCTGCTGGAGGTGCCTCTTTGCCCCGGATCGTCAAAAGTGCATTTAAATGCATATTTTCACGGAAAAAGGTGCCACAGCCAGTAGTATTGAGTTGGGAATACTTGTAACTTTCAACTTGGTTTCAACTTTGAATAACCCTAAATTAATATAAAATACTCTTCGAAAATCCTTATTTTATGTGATGTCAATATTATGATTTTTGACCATTTATTCAGAACTTGTAATACAACATTTGACGAATATTACGTTATAAACTAAAGATATTCGACTGTAAAGAAGTTTAGGGAGTAATCGATTATGCTTATATTATTACATTTTACAGCGAAGTCAAAGGGTGTCCTTCTTGCCCGGGCTAAGTTGGCCCGGTTTCCTTTTTCCTCCGGGTTCCCCTATTTTAGGCATTCATAAAAAGTAACATTCTTTGATAATTTGCTATCTCAGGAAAATTTCCTTATCTGAACCGGGAAAACCGGGAATTAGAACTGGGAAATTGAGTAACCACCCTGATTGTGAGAAATCAACTGAAATCGATTAAGTTGAATTCACATTAATCTGAGCCATAAGCCATGAGCTAGTTTTTGCGAAACACGTGTGGAGGCTTTTCTTCAAAAGAACGTCCATAAATTACGCAACGCTTAGAGGGGGGTTGCGAGAAGTGTGGCGATCCATAAGAAAATGTCAGATGATGCATTCAAATAGTGTAACGTAGGAGGAAAGGAGTTGAAAATTTCGAAATTTATCGTTACGTAATTAATATACTTCCTCAATTAGACGGCAGCGAAAATTACTCAATGTTATAATCAAATAAATAAATAAATGATCTTGGCCGGAATACACCTATAAGCCATAGGTTTGACAATTTTTTGCTCAATTCCTCCAGAATCGTTTTTATCATGTGCACTCAACGCTGCATAAATCACAATAATGCGATATACCTACCTTGAGTAATTTGCAATTCAATCCCCCATTTTCAAGTGCGACACTTAACACACACAATTGAGCTTAGACTTTGGAACATTAAGCAAAATTATTTTTAATTTCCATCATTGATGCTTATTAAGTTCTATTTCATTTTTTTTATCCACAGGCATCTCAAGAACCCTCAGGTGGCATCGAAGATTCAGAAGCTGCTCGAGTCGGGCATCATCCAAATCTATTAAAGGCGAGAGCATGCATAACGATGGGTTTCCGTAAGCAAGTGTGTTCAAAACAAGGTGTTAGGTAAAATAAAAATCCGGCAGGGTCAGCTAGCGCCAGTCGTCTGAATCTGCTCAAAGCAATTGGATTTGTTTTCATCATATTTTTATCGAATTACCTACATCATTTTTTTAATGGCCCCCGTTAAGCACCGTTCGAAGAAATGCAAATCGATTACGATGAACTCTTATTATTGCTTAAATAGGTGAATACATGAGGAAACCAATATGCTTAGCAGATTTGCAACAAATACCAATCGACTAAAACTTTACAATTAACGTTACGGACATGAGACAACAACAATTGCCTAGATAAAGCAAAATTACTACTACCAATAAAGGAGCAACAGTAAGAAATGCATAGTTACAAACTAGCCTGTAAACAAAAGTAATATTTGAAGTAAAGCTAGGTCTATTAACAAAAATAATTGCATGACGACTTTTGTTTTCCTCGGATATCACATCACAATGTCTCTTAAACTATCCAATGTTTTTACAGGGTAATTCTAAAAACCATTAATGGCAGATAAGTTGGTCAAACACCTGACGAACCTGTGATCAAGGATGTTATAGATCATTTAGTAATCTGCGTTCGATCATTTAGTAGTTTGTCAATAGCTCATTCCAGAGGCTAAATTTCAAAATGTGATGTATGGCGGACTTCTAGTGCGAAGGTTTTTCTACAATTCTGCCTGACAGGTCGGAATTCGAACCAGGAACAATCAAAGTAGTCAATGATATATTTTATATTCATACCTCGCTTCCTATTCGAAAACCATGAGCTACGCGCCGTCGAATAACTAACTTTGGTGCTAAGACTGAAATGTCCCCTTCTACAGGTTCCCTGGCGGACAATCCTTAGGTTCCGGAAGCGGCCAGAGTCATCAATGGTCCATTTTATATTCATACCTCGCTTCCCGATCGAAAACCATAAGGAACGAGCCGTTGAATGATTAGCTTTGATGCTTAAACTAAAATGTCCCCTTCTACAAGATCCCCGGGGACAATTTGCAGGTCCCGAAAACGGTCAAAGCCGTCAGTGGTCCATGTTATATTCATACCTTGTTTTCTGATAGAAAACCATGAAAAACGAACCGTCGAATGACCAGTTTTGCCGCTAAAACTAAAATGTCACCTTCTACAGTTTCACCGGGGACAATCCGTAGGTACCGGAAGCGGTAAAAGCCGTCAATGGTCCATTTTATATTCATACCTCGCTTTCTGATAGAAACCATGAAAAACAAACCGTCGAATGAACAGTTTTGGCGCTTAAACTGAAATGTCCCCTTCTACAGGTCTTTTTAATTGGTTTTTCATTATTGACGTATCAGAAGACTTTTGGAATGTAATCATAATGAAAGATCGGTCAAAAAGCTGGATTCAAATGAATTTGTGGCCTGGTCCCTTTTAAAACTCCCGATCGGCACCGATTCTAAACAAATGGCCATATCTTACTTGATCCTGGTCCGATTTCGAATTTCAACATATGGTTCCAATCAGAAAGAGCCCTACTTTATTTGTGGTTACTGTGGGGAATAAAGTGAGTCTGAAAAATGCATTTGCATTTGTTGATTACATTGATGAATAAAGTGGAACGTATTTCTTATTTCATGATAAAAATAATGAATTATTCCATGATGAAAATAATGGAATAAACTTAAATATTTAAAAATGACATTAATAGAAAAAATGATAACGAATTTTAAATTCAATCGTAGTTAGCATTTGAAATGTCAGCCTACTGAGATTGAATTTCAAATTTCTTCTCATTAGCTTCTTAGTATGCTGGCATTTCAAATGCTTACTACGATTAAATTTCACATTCGTTATCATTTTTCCTATTAATGTCATTTTTAAATATTTAAGTTTATTGCATTATTTTCATCATGAAATAAGAAATACGTTCCATTTTATCCATCAATGTAACCAACAAATGCAAATGCATTTTTCAGACTCACTTTATTCCCCACAGTAGCCTTGCAAATCCTCGCGGTTCTATACTATTCCCCAGAAAACCATACCCCAGAATTCCATTTCCCAGAATGTACCATTCCCCAGAAAACCAATCGCCAGAATGTACCATTCCCCAGAAAATCAATCCCCAGAATGCACCGTTCCCCAGAAAACCATTCCCCAGAATGTACCGTTCCCCAGAAAACAGAATACAGTCAAATTTCACTCGTTGGGCTATCTTTATATGGGCTAGGATTTAGTTGGGCGCCCGTTAGTTGGGCTGTAGCCCATTTAAAACGAAGGTGGACGTCAAATTATGACATCAACGGCAGTTTTTTTTCTTTTTCGCAGTTGGCAGCTCTGAATTTCTATTGTATTCGCTGATTTGACAGATGAAATCTCAGCCCAACTAACGAAAGTCTTTCACTAGATGGGCTACGAGTTTAGCCCAACGAGCGAAAGTTGACTGTATATAGATAAACATGATTTCATTTTCTTGTTTTTTTACAAACATCATCGCAAGACCATAATTAAAATCATTTTCTCTTGATGAGTTGGATGTGCAATGGCCATTGTGGTAATTATTAGAAACTATAGTTTCAAATACAATGTGCCTTTTGGCATAATGACCATAAGGTGCCCGCCAGAGTAAGGTTCCTGTCAGAGTAGACGCGCCTACGCGACGTCGCGCGAAAATTGCACGCAAAGAAATAACAATCAATAATAAGGAGCTGTCAAATCGTATGGACGCTTCGTTTCGCATTGCATTTCGCGTCTACTCTGTCTGCACCCTAATCGTGATGTGCGATGCGACGCGACGCGACTTACGCAAAGGAATAACAATTATTATCAATGAACTGTCAAACTGCAATGTCGCGTCACGTCGCATAGCATGGTCACGTCTATTCTGACTTCAACCCAAAACAGAAAAAAAAAATTATTTTGAAGCATGCCTTGATTGAGGAATCAAAAAGGGACCCACGCATGTGCCCGGAATACGGCAATTAAGTCAATGATTCCTTCTTTTAGGTGCCTTTGCATTTGCGCATTTGCTCGGAAAAGGGCAAATGAATGATAAATTTTTTTGACTCACACATTTGCCTGAAATACGCCTTCCTTTAAATCACGCGTTTGCACGGAGTGTAGCAAACAAGTGGATGATGCCTTCTTTTAAAATATGAATTTATCTGCACTAATAAAAATCTACAGTTTCATTGAACAAAATTAAAAAACAAATACTGCCGTTACACGCATAACTGTCTCATGTACATATGAATGCCCGCTTACTATAAGCATTTGCCGGAAATAAGGTGAATCATAATTAAACGCTTCTAGAAAAGCACACATTTGAATATAATAAGGTCATTTTTTTTCAATGACTGATTTAGGTTCACAATAATAATGCCGAAATATTACTTTATGTGAATGAATCCTTACAACATGCCGTCGAAACAGGAAGCATTGCGGCGCGCATTGTACACTTTATCAAGTGAACCATGACCATGGGAAAAGTACGACAAAAGTCGAACATTTTAAGCGTGAAAATGTTGCGAAAACTGTCATAGCATTTTCTGGTCAACTAAGCTCTATTGTATGCAAAGGTAATTGTAAGGCCAAAATCACGAAGCAACTCATAAGCAGGATCAGAAGCAGTATTTCGAAATTCGATGTGGCAGAGCCTTCCAGCGGTCATGTCATACCAGCAAAACTAAGCTGCGCCGCACGGCGAACCATGGACCATATGCTAATATTCATTAGTCCAAGTTTGAAGACTAAGGGCATCTCTTTGTATAACATAATCTATTATATCAGATTGAACTGTACTTCTTTGTAGTTTTTTCCCGAGCCGTTCTTTTTATTCTAGTTTTTTAGTTGCCAAAATCTTTTTTCTTCATTGCAGGAATCTTTTTAAAGGTATGAAACAATTCTGGGATATGGTGCATTCTGGGGAATGGTTTTCGGGGAAATGTTTCATTCTGGGAAATGGTTTTCTGTGGAATGGTACATTCTGGGGAGTGGTTTTCTGGGGTATGGTTTTCTGGGGAATGTTATAGAATCATCCTCGCTATTCAATCAGCGGAAAATTTGTCTTCAAAATTGGAAAGCGTGTTTACGCTCCAAGAAATGAACACTGAATCATCATCGTTTATTTTCATTCGAACAATATTATTCTGTTTGTAACCACAATTAAATGGTCGGGGTTCAGCCAAATCGTACCAAGCGCCAACGAAAAATTACCGATTTTTCTGTCAAAAGTTTCGTTTATCAGATTTAATTGAACGCAAATCGTATCGGATATCCCTCAACCCAATAACTGAGGACGCTTAAATTGATATGAAACTATACTCAATCCAGTTGAAACTCGAAATAGGGTGCTAGCGAAGTTGGATTTTTCTCACAATCCGTACGTTAAACCTAACTCTGGAAGTGGTGCGCTGAATAGCGCTTCGCGATATGAAAACAGCGCACCACTTCCGAAGTTAGGTTTAACGTACGGATTATGAGAAAAATCCAACTTCGCTATCCCCCAATTCCGTTTTTCAACTGGATTGAGAATATTTCCGTTGTCCTTGTGCGATCAAAATATCACAAGTCAGTCAAAAAGCCGCTCGGTGCGGTAATAATCCTAATACCCACCACAAATTCACGGTTCTGAACCTACCTTCGAAAAACCCGGAATATCTCCGGTATCTGATGGTCATGGTCAGTTCCATGGACATATGATGAAACTACATTAAATTTCTACACTGAACCAAATCATCCGCCAGTTAATGTATGAAAAATCATCCAGTGGACTGTTAATTTGATGTTTCCTAATACTGAATGATACATCCGTTTGGATGATTTTCTGCTCGAACTTGATTTTAATGTATATCAGAAGTTGAATGCGAAAATGACAAACATTATCCCATTTTGCATTCACATCATCACTATAACTAATTTCATTCATGGGCAGTGTGATGATTCGATTCATCTAGCTCATACACTACTAAAAATCCACACATATTTATTGGCAAAAATCCATAGATTTAACTTATGATGTATATCAGCGCACACATAACCATTCTCCACGCGAACTACTAATAAAATATATATCCAAATAAACTTTATGTGTGGTCTCAAATTAGCAATTATTTAATCTATGTGTGGTTTTATATCGATTATATTAGAGTGGAGCTATTGCAAAAATGTATAACGGCGACACATATATCTTATATAGATATTTTTGGCAGTGTATGAAAATCATTCAAATGGGACTTTGGGTTATCGACAGTCAGAAGAGAAGAAGATTTTGCACTCGCAAGTTGGTAAATTTCATTTCTTTATTGCAAAATTGATTTTGAAAATAGCACGTACCTTATTATAATTGCATTGTATATATTGATTTTGCCAGTGGTCAAAAAGGTCTTTTCAAGATGAGCATATACAGAATGCTCTGCTAAACCCGTGGCTAAACCATTTTGTGGCGATTCACAATTGACTACGATGTGCACAAAAGTTTGTTTTTGTCTAAAGGAAAAACCTGGTAACGATGTACGAGGTAACGATATTTTCAATCTGTTTGTAGGTAAGCTTATAGATTTTAGAATTAGATCCCATGAATAAGGAAAAGTTATTTTTTTCTCGATGATATCGTAGTAATGATCTACAAATGAAAGTCTTCAAAACAGGTTAGCGCCAGGGCTGGTGTAGTTTCCGAAAAGTTGGCGAACCACTTTACCGTTCTATATCATCAAGGTTTGATATTTTTATTTTCATTATTATTATTTTCATTTATGATTAATATGAGACTATATTTTAATTATTATGAGTAGAAAAAAATCCAATAATAATACAAAGTTCTTTCTTATTCGAAATAATTTTCATTAGACAGTGCTAATTCGATTACCTTTTAAATGAAAATCATCCACCTATTTACTTGTTATGATTATCATCCGAATGATTATGTGAAGCATTCTGGATGACAATCATATCGATTTTCATAGAATTGGCATATGATAAACTGAATGACGGTCTTTTGAGAATCATCTGTTTTTAGTTATGGGGCTTCAGTGAGGCAAAAATCATACTGTAACTGGCGGAATTTTTCGTTCAGTGTAGTTCAGGCATCCCTTAATTCAAGACAAAATTTTCAAAACGACTTATCTGCTTTTGTAAACAAAGATTCAAACGACGATTTGACGAATCTGATAGCTCTCCCACGCAAACCAACACCACCAATAGGTAGGAGAAGGTTTCCGCTACCTGTTGATGGTGTTAATTTGCGTGGGAGAGCTATCAGATTCGTCAAATCTTCGTTTGAATATTTGTTTACAAAAGCAGATAAGTCGTTCAGGGTTGTTACGACTACGCGGATTTCGCGATTTTCGCGGATTTCGCGGATTTGGCGCGGATTTACATAACGATTTTAGGGTTTCGCGCGGATTTGGCGCGGATTTAGTTTTAGGTGAAAATTTCTAAGAAAAAATCTAAGGAAGTTTATTTGAAAATTAGTTTTATCATAAAAACGTTTATGCCTATCTAGATGGGCTTTATTTTCATTACCAAATGTTGTTGAGAACAAATTTACGTTTCAAGTTTATTAACATTATTTTTTGGATATGTCCAAGTCCTTATTTAATGGCATGCATTACACTCTCAAGCATCATTTAAACAAATGTTATGAGGAGAGATACGCCACTTGTTGTCATTTTAATCCATTCTAAAACACGACGCACATAAACCATGTCTATTGAAGGACATGAGCACCCATTTCCATCTTGTCAATTTCTTCGTAATTCCAAGATATTTGTCAGTTTCTGATTGGTTGTTTATTTTACGATGAACCACTCAGCATATCATTTTTCAAAAGTCGTCAGGAATTCTTTCATAATATTGGAATATTTTATATTTCCTTTATAACATTCATCTAGTACGAATGAAGGTTTATACAACAATTGAAAACATAAAAATGTTCTGTGATTTAATGCTGATGCTTCATTTTAATAATTTCTTCCGCAGAAAGTCGATCAAAAATTAGTAGATGATTCTCAAAAGTTATTTCTGGGCTCTGGCGGGTTTTTTATGATATTTTCGGTTAACTCCGGTGGTATTTTACAGAATTGCCAAAAGAAAACGAAGAAACTTCCTAAAGAAATTTCCACAAGGACCCTATGATGATCCTTGTATATATTCCTTGCAAATAAATTTCCACAGCGTAAAGAGGATTTCTGCAGCATTAAAAACCCGAAAAATTATAAAGATTATATAGGAGGAGGTTCCTGGAGCGGTGACCGCAGGAATGACTATAGAAAATCGAAAAGAATTCTTGAATTTACAAAAGAGTTATAGCGATGGTCACAGATATTTCTTTAATAAGTGCTCAAAAATTGAACCGGGAGTTTTTCCGCAGGAAGTCACTAATCAATTTCTGCAAGAATTTCTAAAGCGATTTCCGTAGGAATCATGAAGGGATTTCTGCAAATAAGCTCTGAAGGAATATCTTCAGGTTATTTGTAGAGAATTTACTTGAACTCACGACAAAATTCCCAAATGAATTACAAAATAGTTTCCCAGGGGAATTTTTGTAAAAATACTCGGAGAAATTTCCACAGATGTTCTCGGAAGAATATCCACAGACAATTTGGAGCAACTTCTGCACTTCAGCAGATCCAAGGGCAGTTGGAATTCGGCAAACATTTCCATGAAAATTTCCGGAGGATGACCCGCAGAAATCTTTGGGATGAATCGGCGCACGAAAAATGAATTTCTACAGGAGTTCTCGGAGTTTTTAAATGAAATTCCAGTAAGAATGGTAAAAAAGACTGCGTGAATTTTTAGAAAAGCTTGTTACAAGAATTGAAGGAGAAATAACGGACTAATTTCTGTTGGACTTTACGCAAATTATTCTGCCGTATTTCCAAAGAAATTTCTTCTGAAATTTCTAAAAATATTCCTCTGGAATTTTTGAAGGAATTTACACTTGATTCTATGCAAGCAACTATGTTAGATTTTGTATTATTTGTTTCTTGATATGAATTCAAATATTTGTTTCACAGAAGTTTTGTTTAAAAACGGAGCTTCATTGTCTAATTCCTTAATATCTAAGCAAGTTTGTCTTGTGATCAATAACTACAACAAAGCTGCCTAATTAATTACTTTAAAGAAAATTGCGGTTTTGCCAGATATTTTAATATTTGGCACGTTTATCGTTAATCAACTATGATCAAATCTGGCCTTAACATTCATTTGTAATAAACGTACCTTGTGCAGAATTTTATAAAGTTCTATCAACAAAAAAAAACTGATAATAACGGAACAAATCATGCCAAAGCCATCATCTAATCCAAAAAGCGGTGCTTATGCAAATAGTTTTGACTGTTTAGTTCTTGTTCTCTTGGATTCAGTACTTCTAGTGGCGAATAAGGCCATTTAGAAGGGTTGTTATATTTACTGCCGGTTTATTAGTCCTATTAGCATTTTGATACAAACATATGTTGCAGTTTTAAATCATATTTAAAATCAGTAATAATTGTGAAAAAAGAAATTTTTGAGAAGACATTTAACGTGTATTTGCTTAGAATTTAGATCTGGATCGCGCAGATTTGGCGCGGAATGGGTTTCATGTCGCGCGGAAATGGCGCGGATTTGATTTTAGTCGGCGCGGATTTGGCGCGGAAAATATTTCAGGATCTCCGTAACAACCCTGGTCGTTTTGAAAATTTTGTCTTGAATTGTCAAAATCAGATAATTGTAGACCAACATTTGAAAAGGGCGTAACAACCAAAATTTATTCCTTCTGATTCTTCGTCTACGTACACTGAACCAAAAGTTCCGACAGCCACTGTATGATTTTTGCCTCATCCAAGCCCCATGACAAAAATCAGTTGATTTCAAGAAGACTGTCATTCAAACCTATTCAAACCGCCACATGACAAATCAGTAACAAATTAAATCATTGTTTTCTGGAATGCGAATTATAATCATTCAAAAGAGATTCAAAACAAATGGATAAGTGGATGATTTTCATCCAACAATGGAAAGGTTTACCCGTCAGTTATCAAACGAAATTCGGTACCAATGAGAATGAAGTTGGTATTAAAAAGTCTTGCTCAAATCATTTAAGACTAATAAAACAAATAATTGCATCAATTTGAATATTTTATTATTGAATTTATTTATATACATGATAACATATAAAAATTAGCATGAACATTAATCGCAAAAGCTCAGCAACTGCAGAAGCCTGCTTGGAGCGCCATTTCTTTCCGATGAAGGCCGAGGGTAAAATTCTTGTTGGTGCTGAGGAAGAGAACATTATTAATGAGTTTTTCTGATTTCAATCTGAGTACAAATGTGGGGTCAGGCTCGAGAATCTTGTCCACGGCTTTTGCTCCCATGTTTTCAAAAGGGTGGGATTAATGGGATTTCTGAATGTGAAATCAAAAATCTGGCCCTATTTTAAAGACCAAAATCCAGTGGAAAAGTTTCCGCAAGTTTTAGCTACCTTAAATAGTAAAGAACTTACCGTTTGTGCGAACAAAACGAGAGATCGTTTGGTTGAAAGTCGATCGCCGTGCTTGAGATGGGGGCATAATAATGAAGGGAGCATTTTCGCTACGGCCACTAAAACTTGCTTTGCATTTGCAATGGCCCTTGAAACGTTGTTCTGCTACTGTAGACAAATCCCTCAATATCATTATCGACATAATCTATAAAAGACACAACTGTTTTTAAAGGTTATCGTTTAAAACACACCAAAAAATTACTTACCAACTAGTTCTTTCGACGCTGAAATAAGTACTAACTCTGCAAAGATTGAATTGGATGATTTTCCGTTAAATGAAGGTTGTAGCGGTTGTCATACTATCCACGAATGAATATAGGTATAGGGTGAAAGTAAATGCAGAGTGGGTTACTATTCGTCATATTCACAGTCAAGTTTTGTATTATTGTATGTTAGGTTTGAGTAGACAATCATTCAAATAGACATATCATTCAATAAAAGAAAACTCCAATATTACAGTTCACTGAATGCGTTTTCATTCATTACAAGGCGGGTGTTTGGGTTCAGTGTATATAGCTATATACAAGGCTATATAGGTGGAAGAAGAATCAGAAGGAATAAATTTTGGCTGTTACGCCCTTTACAAATGTTGGTCTAGAATTGACATAGTTATAACACATCTAATTATGACCAAAATTTACCTATCCTAGTTATTTTGGACATCCCATGTACATACTCATGCAATGGCGGGCATAGAAAAGCTTTCAATTGATAACTGAGGAAATGCTAATAGAATACTAAGTTGAAAAGCAGGCCAAGTTCCAGTTGGAATGTAGAGCCCTTGAAGAAGAAGATTGAAGCCTTAAAATGCTTAAAATATCATTCCAACAGCCAGCCAGCAAAAGTTTGAAAAAAAAAATCAAAAATCGGTGGCTCAGGTGGTGGAGTCTTAAAACACTTTGTAGGACTAATAATAATAGCCATACATCTGTTTAAGCGATTCATAGTCCACTTTCTTCAAGTTCTGCTTCAATCGGATCAATTCAAAGTAACCTACTTTTATCTACCACTCGCTCCTCCAACACAACCGTAAATAGAATTTGAGCTAATATTGTCCGTAGTTTGAATTATTGTTAAACGAAAAAATTTATTCAATATTATAAGGATTTGTTGTTTTAAGGGAAAGTTATCAGATAATTCAATTTTCTATTAGTTTACTATTATCCGATGATCGTAAAGAAGACCCAAATAATATTTTAAATATGTTGTAGCTTGTCAACAATGCTTTCTACATATATTTAAACATTCTTGGCTTTTCCTAAAGATGATGAAAGTAATAATAGTGCTTATAATCTGTTTTGATTACGAAATTTATAACATAATATGAAATTAAACGACAACTTCTTCATCAAAATACTTTTTATCATAGCTTGATCATGATAAAGCTGTTAGCCGGAATGAGTTCTCAAAAATAGTGTTGGATACATTCTCAATATTTTTGAAGATACTGTGAATTTCGTTCAAAATTTGATTAGAACATATGTAATTTATTCTTTAAAAAATTGACACATTCAGGCTTCTGATTAATTATTTATTTATAATTTACTCCCAAATGAGATTGTTTTCAATCCTCTGCAATGGAATTGCCATAGCATCATTATTCTATAAATGAATGTGTACAAGGTACAAGATACAACAGTGATAACCCAATTTTTAACATGTTCATGTTTTGTCTACACACTTAGTTTTTATTTCTGCAGCTCGGCAAAAATCCGCACAGCCGTGCGTCAGCCAAATAAAAAACTGATATTTCAGCAAAAACGACGTTTGATAGCTGATTTTCAGAAATTTTGACAGAAATCTCGGCAAAAAACATGTTTGCTGGGGCACGGCTGTGCAAATCTTGGTGAAAGTTCAACATTTTGCTGAGATCCCGGTTAAAAAAATTAAGGGTGTACCCCCGATTTCATGACAGTTTTAAAATGATTTTTTCACGATCCAATTTTGCCACATTTTTGCCTTTCTCGTACAACTAAGTTGTACCGAAAGGCTATCATTTCACTCCGAAAACGAACTTTTTATAGAAGCCTCTGAGACCCATAGTATTATATACCAATCGACTCAGCTCGACGAGCTGAGCACATGTCTGTCTGTCCGTGTGTATGTATGTGTGTATGTGTATGTGTGTGCACAAAAGCTATACAAAACATTAGACAACTTTTCGTATAGTAATTTCGTATAGATTTTCTCACAACAAGTTTCATTCGACAGGGGACAGAGCTTTGTTGATCACTATTGAATTTTATAACGATCGGTTATTGCGTTTAAAGGTTAAGAAGAAAATGGTACATTGGACCATATAAACCCCATATAAGGTTGGTGTCTTAACTAAATTCGAGAAAGGCACCACCAACGCTAGGTGGATTAATCTGGGTTTTTGTACATAATTTTATACTCAGAAATAATACTAAAAACAATTAATGATTTTCATCGTCTGTTGCTTATAATAAATCATTTCAAGAACTTAGGAGTCTTAATTACTTTATATTTGTTCTCGATACATTTTATAATGAACGAGAAAAGCATCATCACCACTAGGGGGATTAATCTGGGTTTATTTATAGAAATTATAGGTTTTGGTATTTTTAATTTATAGAAATAACAGCGAGAACTTTAAAATAAAGTATTGTTTTATATACTGATTTCATATCGCATAAAAGCGAGCAGTTTTAATGTGCAGCGTTGTTGAATATGTTTCAATCAATACTTATTAAGTTTAACCCGAGTAATCGAGCGTCTGATCACCAAGAAGGTGCGAATCCAACAGCGTCTGTTCTGGCATCTAGCGGCTGCTATTCCACAGAAGCTATATCTAAGATGGCAGCCACATCCGGTGTGTACACTAGTTATAAATATTTACTGTTTCCCGATATATCTTAATCTTTTCTGTAATCCTGAAAAAAATATAGGTATTTGAAATTTACTGCAAAAATATCCATTGCTGCCAGATATGTTTGGATCTTGTTTATGCAATTTCCGTTTTGATATTTACTGCGAAAATTCGTCACGCACCCTGTAATTGTATTGGATTGTTTAAAATAATTTGAGGCAAAGATATGAATTTGATGAAGACATACTTAGTGCCTGGGTGTCCGATTGTAATGGACTTTATATTAAACGTAAGAAACCAGTAAATTGCAAATAACCTGCACACTTACAGACACACAACATTACACTTTTTATCTTTGTTATACACAATAAAAAAAAGTTAAACGAAATCTTACTTGGCAACAGGCTATCTCTTTCCCGCCCAAAAACAAAGTTTTTGGTTGTAAATCAAAAGGTAATCAATTTTTCAATATTATCCGGCAATTCGGCCGTACGAAAATATTTTTTTGTTTAACATCTTGTCTGTGCATCGAATATGTTATATGTTTCGAAATGGACACATTGAAATGAAATTTGCGAAAAAGAACCCACATGTCTTGGAGGGACTCGAGGGTTTACGTTTCTAAACATGTTCTCCCGCGCTTCAGCTATCACACTCTCCCCGTGATGCCTTTTCTTTCTGCGGTGGATTCGTTTCTCTTCTGTCTTTGCTACACTGTATCTTTCTCTATTGCATCGCGTACCAGCAAACCAATCCTGGCAGCATCTTTCTCGTCCGTCACTGGCACACCTCATCGAACCAACCAATCCGTTGGCGTCCCTGTACAGTGCCCAACACTTCTGCGCTGTTGTAGCCACAGTTTTGTGAGATTCTATAACATTCCTCACCATTCACCAGAGTGCACCACATCCCAGATTTTTTTTTCATACCTTTAAAAAGATCGCTGCAATGAAGGAAAAAGATTTTGTTTCTATAAGCCAAAATCTATCATTGAAGAAAAATTACCTTATCATATTCACGCCGTTTTCCTAATGACATGAATGGTCGCTTCTAATTGGTATAGGCAAACTTCCCAGAAACAAATATAGAATCCGCAATTAAACACTGTACGCATGTTTTAAAAAGTATGTTTGAGCAAATGCGTGTTTCTCTAGAATCGTCCATTTATAATTCGCCTGGGATTCCTATGTACATGGGACATTTAAGCGTATAACGTATTGATCTAATTAAGCTAGAACAAATATTATTTTCTTCTTTTTTTCCGCCCCTCGATTTTTTGTGGCTTTATTTTATTATTTGATGGTAGAATTCAAAATTTGATTGGAAAAATCAATAAAATATTGATCTTTCCCAAAAAAGTCTTTAGGAAAACTGATGAGTTTTACGATTTTATTAATTTATCCATTTAGTTTTTTGTTTACCACCCCCTTCGTTATACAAAGACCAACATGACAAAAGAAGGTTCGTCGATTAAGCCGCAGCAGAGCATCAAGTTGGCATAAATTTAGTCGGTCTTGACTTATGAACTGATCTTATGATATTCAAACGAAGGAATAATTTACTTTGTTGCCTTATTCTGAGCCGATGCCGTAAAAAGAAAAAGTAATCATTTCTTGAGCCTTATTTTGGACAAACGCGTGCATAGCACAAAAAATATAGATTCATGTGTTTTATTCCGGAAACAAAAGCGCCTTTTAATAGAAGGATCGACTTATTTGCCTTATTCCTGGTACATGCGTAGGTGCCTATTTGATTCCTCAATCAAGGCGTGCCTCCAAATAAGAAATTCACTTTTTCTGCTTTATGGTATTTATGCCAAAAGGCCCATTGTATTTGAAACTATAGTAACAATGGCCCTTGCACATCGAACTTATCAAGACAAATGATTTTATGTATGGTCTTGCAATGATGTTTAATAAGAATAATAAAGGAAAATATCGGATAAATAAAGTCGGTTCCTAAAGTTAATGTTATAAATATTAAATATTAAAGTTTCTTTTATTTATTTGCGGCATTTGAAACATTATTTTTACATACGTATTCAATTGTAGATAATAATTTGTTTGCCCTCTTTATAATGAATACTTCTAACAATCTTCAGTGGATTAATAACATTTAAAACATTTTTGAACCATGCTCTTACCTTTTGAATAACCGCTTTTTCTGTGTTAGTCGCTTTGATGTAGTTAAATGTTTTCATGTTTGAGTGAAACGAAATTGTCTTATTTCTACACTTTTTGTTCATCGTTTATCTCATTTATCAATTATCGTATAATTTGTAATGGGTTCAGTAGGGTATCAAGAAAACGAGGAAATAGGGGAGAGCATCTTTAAGAGAACACTATTCGTTTCATTTGATTAACTCCAAGTAAATATACGAATAAAATGTCACGTAAAACTCGTACCACGTTCTGCAGCATTCGCTTGAAAGGAAAGCTAGGCTAACGGCGAAAGAAAATGAGCTGTTATTATAGAAAGCTACGTCCTAAGTATATACAAAATTCACAATAAATTTGTTCAACAATTGTTCGCTGTATGATTTATGTAGGGAGTCAGTCAAAAATGCTTCGAAAAATCTATCGCACTAAAGCAAAAACAAGCGGTCTCTTCCCAATCGTTTGACGACAATTTGCTAAAAGCATCAATCAAAGGCGCATTCATGTGAAAGCTTATCGTAATCGGTTTTGGCTATGCCAGAGAATAAAACAAGCGCAGCATCAGAATCATTATTACAGTATTAGGACCGGGTGATAAACTCTCGCTTGTCTATTAACGTTGAATGTTCTAACCTAAAAATATGGTTGCTGGCGTTTCTAAAATACAGATAAAATGTTACTTCATTATATCTCTGCTACAGGTCCACTCTTGACTACCACTGCGTAACAATTTTATTAAAACTCTTGGGTAATTTAAGGCCACACAAGCATTTTCCTTCGTCTTCGAAATTTGAATAACTTTTATAGCATTGTAGAATAGAGTTTTCCTCGCATTAGATTTGCAGTTCAAAGTTTATTCGAACATTAGTGTTTTCTCTACAGTATTTGTGTAAATTTTCTTCTGTTTGAGCATAGTTCTTTCTTTTAATTTCAGTTGACATTATCATGTCTGATTATTGAACAGTTTCTATTGTAGAACTTTTATAACACTGTGTTAATTTTTTTCGTAACGGACAGGATTTTTTTGTAGTTTGACATGAGTGTAGATATAAGTAAAACGGCGTGCAGGATTCGAGTTGTTTTTTTATTGTAATGTGGTTGTGTGTCTATAATCAATTGTTTGAATGACTTATATCAAACGGCCACTGTTTCAAAATGTGAACGCCTAAATTATCTAACCTCACCTTTAAAATCACGTTTTTGTTTGACATAGATCTATGTATATAGATTCAAACGAAACGCAAACTAGTTCGTTTCTGAGAGTTTGTATGACTTTCTGTGTTTTGCCAGTAGATTAAGTGCTGCATCTATACAACCCCTCGCTTTATTGTAAATATTTGAGTAAGTGTTGTTGATTATGGCGACGTTTTTTCAATACTTGTTTCGTTCTTTTATATTTGGTTTAAGAATCATATTTCTTTGATTAGGAAAAAATGAAGAGTAAATGTGTTACTGCAGATCTATTTACAAATGATCAAGTTGGCTGCTCACTTATGCTACTAGGTATTTAGTATACGAGTTGAACACTTGATAGTATGAAGTAAGATTGTTAATTTAAATATGGGCAATTCATAGAGGGATGGCTCAACCTAGATTCGATTTGTTCCAGCAAACGACGGTTGAATGAACATTAAAATGTGGCGAAAAATCGCTTACTATTTCCAGATTTTATAATTTTAGTGATTGCAAAATTTCCAAATGAAGAAAATTGGTCACGCATTCTCATTTCGATATTCATAGTCCATTTTGATGTATTCCCAAAATTCTCCATTACACAGAATGTTACGTTTCAACGGAAACTTAATCTGTCTTACTACGTATTCACAGTTATGGATTATTTTACGTGAGAAAAGTGCAAGTCGATAATGCCCGTGTCTTTCGAGAGGTATTATAAGCATAAATGATATGTTTTGCAAAGCTAGTCCTGAAACCAATACTCAACAACAAGATAATAATAAGGCAGGCAAACTGATCAAACAAAGTTTGGCATCATAATATTAGCAAATAGAAAACATATTTTAAAGGTAACAGCAAATATAAATCACCACTTGTTTTAGATTTCTTTTAAACAGATTGTTTATTCCGTTATCGGAAACCAACATCAAGTTTAGTTTTTGATTTGCTCTCATCGATTTGATTCCTATGAAAGGTTTTCCTGTCATAAACTTTTTATATTTAACTGTTAAAAAAACCAAAACGACAAAACAAATGATCGATTTTATCTCAAGCTTTACTCGGATGCTTTTCGAGTTCGGTCTTATTAACACTTTTATCTGGTCAGAGATAAAAAAGGCAAACAAAAGTACATAGAGTCAAATTTGAAAAGCGCATGCACCACAAAAGAATCTGAGCATAGTTTGATAACTGAACAAGAGAGTAATTAGGAAACACTTTGGGCCCATTCACAAATTAAGGGGTGGGAGGGTACCTATCAGAGCGTCTCTTTCATACAAATAACGTTACGAGGGGATGGATGGGGGTTGAAAATTGTCAATTTCTAGGTTATGTAGTTTGTGAATGAACCCTTTAGATATTTTTTATCAATTTTCTATCACACTTTTCTCGGGAAGCCAACAAAAAACAAGAAGAGCGGCGAAAGGGCAAAGATGACATTACATTACATCTCTATTATATAGGCCAGTATAAATATTATTTGCTTTTTTGTCCTACTGCTTTTGAAAAATTAAAAATCAATTCGAATATTGATAATCAGTTTTTTTTAAATACTTTTCCATAAAAATACAAAATTTTATTATTTGCTGATAAAAAATTGAATCCTCCCTTGAATAAATTAAATTTGGTCACAAAATTTCGAAGGGAGAGTAGACATAAAATGCAAATCAAATGTATTCCCGCCTAACTTTTTATAATATTCAAAGATACTGTTGAACAACTGCTAAAATACCGATTCGGACACTTTCTCAGCATTGAATTATTGCTATAAATTAATTTAAAGCTTTTGAAGGATAAAACCCTAATATTTATAGAATGCTTCCAGATATCACGGGATAATGTTTGGGATTAATTCTTAAAAAACTATGATTTGCAGCGACTATCATTTCTAGAACCAGCAAAGTTTGGCGAACATAAAAAAAAGAAATTTGAAGAACTCATTGCCAAATGTTGCTTTCAATCTTCCCTCGATATTACATTTTTTATGACATTTCCAATGATTGTGATTGTTTCTAACCCATTAGCAGCCAACCTGATTTTCCTAAAATAAATAAAATCTACTCATTCCAATTACAAGACAAAATAAATGGAAACAAAGAAGAAACATATAAAACATTCATATTCATTTCCGTTACATTCAATTTGTGAAATGGAATTTATCACTTTCATTATTCGGCACATTGGCAATACGCTCTCATTTTATTCTTCCCCCTTCCATAAGCGCGAAGCGATCACACAATCCCACTATTTACTAAACGTCTACTTATTCTTGAACCCATAAAGAAAGCAACTGCACTTTTTTGTTGTTCCGTGTAATGCCGTTTCGGCCGGCTTGGGCATTTATTCCGAAATATCCCGTCAAAAAAAAAAGAAACAAAAACATGGTTACAGATTTTAAAAAAAATCGAATTTACGCACTGCCAATTCGAATCGGCTTCCACATGTCGGTGTGGCATTTCCCAATTCCCCCCAGATAAAATAAAAAGATTTATATCACTTCTTTGTTATTTGTTGCTCTGATGAAATCATCTCTCGTACCGGCTTGTCGCCACCGGTATATTGTAGGTATAGGACGCGATGACGGTGTAGGTTTCCGGTTTAAAATTTCTCCACAGCCCTCGTCTAAGATCTCACCGTGAAATCGTGATGCACAACCGTCTCTAATGATGGCGTAGGGATAGGTTCTACGTTTGGAATTTTGGCTGCGGCACCACGTTACCGCTACTGCTGGCATTTTGTCGGGTGTTGTTCTACGAGTGCACTCATAAGAATGGGTTATTGGATTTCGAGGACACCGTTGTAGCACCTGCCTGTAGAAACAAAAAATAACCGGATTAGTTAACAAATTACTAGCACTTTTAGCACTCTTTTAGCGTCTAACACTCGAGCACGCACGCTTTTGTATGTACAACACTATTGCACATGATGAAAGGTTAATTAAATCCCTGTTTGACAATTACAAATTAATGTAAGAAGAGATTCTAATATATTGTATGACCCGTAAGACCAAATCCTTTCCCTATAATAGCGTTACATAATTTGTAAATAGGCCCTAAATCAAAGTCAAAATTCAAACTAAACATCCTTAAAGGCAATTCTTACCATGAACGGATTTCCGAAATGTCCAAAGTGATTCGTGGTAGCCGTCGTCGCGGTACCATTGAATTGCGGCATACCCGTGGGGATGACACCCCCCGTGGGATGGAAGGCATTGGTGAAACCGATCCCGTTCGTCACATTTCCGTTCTGCATGTGCTGCGGATGTACGAAACCATTCTGGTACGGTGACGTGGCGTAGAAACCATTGCTTGGTGGCGTCGATCCGGGTATTGTCCAGCTCATCGTTTGCGATGGCTGTGTCTGCTGTTGGAACGGATTCGCTGTCTTGAAGGGATTCGCTGAAGGAGCTGGGGTAAATAAAAATGAAAAACTATAATTAGTTCCTGAAACATGTTTGGTTGCGGCTAATATAAAAAGATACCTTGATGCACTTCGTTGGTGTGATTTCCATTAATTAATCCGTTGCTATTACCATTAGGTGCGGTGCTGATATTGTTGTTGTTAGTTTCGTTTTCAAATTTGATTTCCCGGAACTGATCATCCAAATCTTTGAGTGCTGCATACCTATCTACGGACGGCGTCATTGAGTTAAGTGCAGCGGAGGATTTTGCGCTACTGGATATCGGAAGACCTATGAGAATAAATGGGAAAATGCATATACCTATTAGTATTTATAAAAACAGACGTGATTTTAAAAATTAGGATTTAATCAAATTTAGAAATTGGTACGAGTAAAATAAGCTCATCTATGATGATAAAAATAGGAGGCCAAAGTCGCTTAGAACTATGTCTGAACAGGGAATAAAGCAACTCATAACTTCTACGGTCATCAACAAAAAATGCAATGCACAAACTATAAATAGGCTAATAAATTGCAACAGAAACATTCCTTTATCCTGTTTCTTAAATTGGTACATAATAATTAGGGGGAAAGACGGCTTTGGCAGGTTTTGTTTTATTATTGGCAGGGGGGTTTTTGTGGACCAAATTTTATGAAATTTGGCCACAATATTCTTTGATATGCAAAGAATGCTAAGGCGAAATTTGAGCCTAGTCAGTCATAAAAAAACCCCCTGCCAATAATAGAACAAAACCTGCCAAAGCCGTCATTCCCCCTATCTATTGTTTCCGAAATCAAGAACATTTATTTATTGAAACGGAACTCGAGCGCAGTCATCTTCAGCATGGTCCCCTGTCAATCTGTCAGTTCCCAACGCACATAGGCTTTCAACTTAACACTATTGAAGCCCTTGAGCCTCAGATGAAAAACTTCATGAAAAATTTGGATTTGTTGCGACAAATTCTCAACAAATTATTTTGTTGCCCATTGCATTGAAAAGGCAAGTGGGCAGTTATAAACGAGAATTTTCCGTAATTTGTCTCAACAGTAACTTACAAGGTTTCAAAAACTTTGGTTCCAAATGAAGAAAATCATTTATGTTTGATTCGTCTATTAATGACAATGGCCCCACCACACAGGCGCTGTCAAGACGATCATTTCTATAGAAAACATAATTTGGATCTCTTTTAATGGAGAATCCAGATTTTAGATACGTTTCAGTTATAATGGTGATCAGTGGCGTTTCCCTAACCTCAATCTACGTGTGCACTGGGTTTAAATTTGAGAAATTGGTGTGCGGAAATGCATACAATAACTAGATTTTGATTAGTTTAAACGAGTCTGATAATTTTATTTCCCATTTGAGCTGTCAAAATACAATAATTTTCATTTTTTGGGCTAGTGCACAGGTAAAAAGTGAGGTTACGCGACGCCACTGATGGTGATATAAAAAATGTGAACGGGTAAAAAGTTGAATTAATTCATTTTTCTTACCCTTTAAAAACGGGCATTAAAATTTACACTTTAAAAAAAAATTGGATCCAGTAAAAAATGTTGTATGAACTTTATACCAACCTCATCTGCCGTGTTACATAAAGACATTGCGGTGTCTACTCAGTGTGTGGGACACTTTCATATTGATGGGCGATATGCAAAGGCACGTGATCGGGTGGTGGTCGATCAATGAAAGAATGTGCAGGTTGAGGATCAAAGGCCAGTTCTTCAACTTCAGCATAATTAACGTCCATAGCCCACACTCCGGAAGCACTGATGATGATAAGGACGCATTCTACGTGCAGCTGGAACGTGAGTACGACAGCTGCCCAAGCCACGACGTCAAAATCATCATAGGAGATTTGAACGCTCAGGTTGGCCAAGAGGAGGAGTTTAGACCGACTATTGAAAAGTCCAGCGCTCACCGGCTGACGAACGAAAACGGCCTACGACTAATTGATTTCGCCGCCTTCAACACAGCTATCCGTATCGGTACACCTGGAGATCACCACTGCAGACAGTATCACAAATCGACCACGTTCTTATTGATGGACGACACTTCTCCGACATTATCGACGTCAGGACATATCTTGGCGCTAACATCGACTCTGACCACTATCTGTTGATGGTTAAACTGCGCCCCAGACTATCCGTCATCAACAATGTTCGATACCGACAACCGCCGCGGTACGACCTAGTGCGACTGAAGCAACCTGATGTCGCCACTGCATACGCGCAGCATCTCGAGGCAGCGTTGCCGGAAGAGGGTGAGCTCGATGGGGCCCCTCTTGAGGACTGCTGGAATACAGTCAAGGCAGCCAATAACAACGCAGCGGTGAACAACGTCGGGTATATGGGATGATGTCGACGGAACGATTGGTTCGACGAAGAGTGCAGACAGATTCTGGAGGAGAAGGACGCAGCGTGGGCAGTCGCGCTGCAGCAAGGTACCCGGCAGAACGTGGAACGCTACAGACGGAAGCGGAGACAGCAGACCCGCCTTTTTCAGGAGAAGAAACGCCGCCTTGAGGAAGCGGAGTGCGAGGAGATGGAACAGCTGTGCCGTTCTCAAAAAACACGCAAGTTCTCAAAAAACACGCGAGCCGAAATGTGCAGGGATAAGGATGGGAGCATCTTGACGGACGAACGTGTGGTGATCGAAAGGTGGAAGCAGCACTACGAGGAACATTTGAATGGCGCTGACAGTACAGGCAGTGAAAGTCAAGGCAGCGGAGGAGATGACTACTTCAGTCCAAGCGGACGATGGAAGCCAACCAGCCCCCACTTTGATGGAAGTTGAGGATGCCATGCAACAGCTAAAGACCAATAAAGCAGCTGGTAAGGATGGTATCGGAGCTGAGCTCATCAAGATGGGCCCGGAAAAGCTAGCCACTTGCCTGCACAAACTGATAGTCAAAATCTGGGAAACTGAACAGCTACCGGAGGAGTGGAAAGAAGGGGTTATATGCCCCATCTACAAAAAATGCGACAAGCTGGAGTGTGAAAACTTTCGAGCGATCACCATCATTAATGCCGCCTACAAAGTGATACCCTAGATCATTTTCCGACGTCTGTCACCATTAGTGAATGAGTTCGTGGGAAGTTATCAAGCCGGCTTTGTTGACGGCCGCTCGACAACAGACCAGATCTTTACTTCAAAAATGCCGTGAATACCAGGTCCCATCCCACCATCTGTTCGTTGATTTCAAGGCGACATACGACAGTATAGACCGCGTAGAGCTATGGAAAATTATGGACGAGAACAGCTTCCCTGGGAAGCTTACCAGACTGATCAAAGCAACGGTGGATGGTATGCAAAATTATTTGAAGATTTCGGGCGAACACTCCAGTTCGTTCGAATCACGCCGGAGCTAAGACAAGGTGATGGACTTTCGTGTCTGTTGTTCAGCATTGCGCTAGAAGGTGTCATGCGGAGAGCCGGGTGTAACAGCCGGGGTACGATTTTTAACAGATCCAGTCAATTTATTTGTTTCGCGGATGACATGGACATTGTCGGCCAAACATTTTCAAAACTGGCAGAAGTGTACACCCGCCTGAAACGTGAAGCAACAAAAGTTGGACTGGTGGTGAATGCGTCAAAGACAAAGTACATGCTGGTGGGCGAAACCGAGCGCGACAAGGCCCGCCTGGGAAGCAGTGTTACGATAGACGGGGATACCTTCGAGGTGGTCGATGAATTCGTCTACCTTGGATCCTTGCTAACGGCTGACAACAACGTTAGTCGTGAAATACGAAGGCGCATCATCTGTGGAAGTCGGGCCTACTACGGGCTCCAGAAGAAACTGCGGTCGAAAAAGATTCGCCACCGCACCAAATGTGTCATGTACAAGACGCTTATAAGACCGGTAGTCCTCTACGGACATGAAACATGGACAATGCTCGAGGAGGACTTGCAAGCACTCGGAGTATTCGAGAGACGGGTGCTTAGGACCATCTTTGGTGGTGTGCAAGAAGACGGTGTTTGGCGGCGAAGAATGAACCATGAGCTCGCCCAACTCTACGTCGAACCCAGTATCCAGAAGGTAGCTAAAGCCGGAAGGGTACGATGGGCAGGACATGTTGCAAGAATGCCGGACAGCAACCCTGCAAAGATGGTGTTCGCTTCCGGTCCTGGCAGGTACGAGACGGCGTGGAGCGCAGCGAGAAAGATGTTGGAACAAAGGGCTATGTCTGATATCTCTGCTCTATTAGATACCATAAAGGTTAGGCGATTGCCTATGTAAGCCAAGTTCGGTACTACTTAAGTATTCCATCAAACTGGATCCCCTCAGATTGCGATCCGAACTACCAAAGATCTACCTCAACACTGCCGACAATTAGCGGTGTAAGTGTAATATATGATAACTCGTTTGAAAGCATCTGTAGAATGGTTCATCAAGTGGTAAATAAACCGAACAATATACGTTTTTTTCTTAACGGGGATCCACCAGTTACATCAATTATGACAGCAAATACATCTAAGGTCGTTAGTTCAGAGATAGGAGGAAAAAAAAAAAGATCAACAACGATAGCATTGTGAACAAGTACGTATTAAGGTAGACCACTCTTATATGAAAAACCCAAATTTATCCCCAAGTGGTGATTATGCCTTTCTCGATTCGATATGTTGGATTCGAATTAATGTTGTAAATGCTGTGCTAATTGCCTACATCTTGGCGGTTAAAATATTTGATGCAACTCTATCACGCTGTTTATAAATTACTCAATAATTGAGTAATTTTTAAGCAATTATTATGAGAGTAATGGATTGCGTCATGGCTAAATTGATTAATGACTTAAAGTGTGCATGTAAACAGCGTATTTGTTAAAAGAAAAATAGAAATATTATTCAAATCGAATGAGTTATTAGCAAACAAAAACAATAGTGTCCAACTAGGAAAGTTTCTCCGTCGAATGAAACTAGTTGCACTCGAATCGGTCAAGTCCTTCTATATGAAACGTGTTTAACAATAAAAAATTCCTGGGGCTACACACACACACACACACACACAGTCAGACATGTGCTCAGTTTTTCGAGCTGAGTCGATTGGTATATAACACTATGGGTCTCCGAGCCTTCTATCAAAATTTGGCTTTTGGAGTGAAATTATAGCCTTCTGGTACAACTTTGTTGTACGAGAAAGGCAAAAATCAAAATCATTTTCTCGAGACGTATATATCCCTTTAAAATAAAGTTTTTTGCTCCCAGAAGCTACTGTAACAATTTTAGCCAGGTCAAGTCTAAGTGTCAACGAGCGTGAAATTTATATGGGAAAAATCGACTAGATATATGTGAAAATGCATACTAAATACTTTCCACCTTTTTATCTCTATGTGGCGCTGTAGTCATTCAATACCGGTCATAAGTGACATTTACTATCTTTACACTATTACGAAGAGGCTCCAGAAAACTGCGAGTGATTAAGTGATTAAAAGTTATACCTAGATGAAACAATTTGAAAAAAAATAAATTACTCCCCCGAGGTGAAACGCTCCATCCAAAAAAAATCGCATACAAAGTCGATCGGAGAAGGTAGTGAGCCCCAATATCGTTAATTTCATTATCATCAATTTCAAAACTAGTATCGAACAAACGAAGTAAATCGAAGCAAATCGATCCTATCGATTCTGCATGTAGAATAGCTGGATGGCTTGTTTCTCCCAGCTGAAAAACCAACATTTACTCTACATTCTATAACTTTTTTATTTTTTAATAAAATCACTCGTGGTTTTCAAGAGCCTCTTAGCAATAATGTAAAGATTGTAAATGTCACTAATGGGCGGGATTGAATGACTACAGCATCACCTAAAGATAAAAAAGTGGAAAGCATTTGAGCATGAGCATGAGCATGAGCATGAGATGATCGTACAATTCGTAGTTGCTACTCCGTGATTGACCAGAACTAGCGGAATTGCACAAGGAACCAACAGATGGGACTTGGGATTAGCACTCCATCCTCAATGTGCACGTTCCGAAAGCTCAACATTTGAAGGTTCAATAACGGCGCCGGCCACGTCCTTACGATCATCGAGGAAAGGGAAGGAATGTTATTGTAACAACCGTTGTTTTAGAGACCGACGAATCGTCTGCATCTCTACGGTTGTTACGGGAAGGAGTATTGTAGGTAGGGAGAGGAAGTGTCATTACTTAGATAAGGATTCACCTTGGTAAGTGATGTAATCCAAGTAACTAGCATGTTAATGTTGACGCGAGAACAAAGCTAAGATCAGCTACGACGTATTTTGTTGTGTCATTGTTCACCCAACGTAAGGGCAGACAATCAATCGCTCCGGTAGAGCAATTGTAAATGGTTTGTGATAATTCTAACATAATCTGCTCCTGAAAAATGTATGCTGGGTGTTTCTGTAATTGTAATATTACGTGGTCCCACTCAAGAAATGGCGCACCGCACATAAGAAAACATCACAATGTTATTTATTCATAGATTAGCGGCGAGACGTGAAGTTTTGAGCAAATCAACCACTTTCTTGCTTTGTTATAAATTATTCAGAATACATCAATTTACTAGAAAGATCAAACATTTTTCATTATACTAATTTTCAATGAAAGCAACTTGCAACACAGCAGCAAATAGAATATCCATTACGTAGACGAGCCTTGAAACTATAGCCTAATTATTGTTTCTATACATTCCTTTACACCATAAAACTAAACTATCTCGCATTTCGTTTTATAAATTTTTTATCGAACTTCGTGTTTCAGCAAATCAAATGTTTCAGCAACAAATCACTCAATAATGTCATAAAAATATTTCTATCATGCTGACTGCCATGGAGGATTATTAACTAATAATTTGAGAGAGCGTTGCTAATTTCCATTTGATTAATAAAACTCAAGCTGATGTCATCAATATAAATAAATCGTTACCTTTATGGGAACACCCAGTTAAGCCGGCACTAACCAGATTGATTTGTTCTTAAAAATGAGATTATGACAAATCGTGTATACCGTAATCGATAAGTGTAAATTTGTAATAAATGTAATGAATATAATGTCTCAAATAGCTGTGCCATCAGCGTAAAGTTGTCAATTCAGAGATTCAGTTTGTAGTTCTGGCCCGGTTCAGGATGTTCAGTGTTTTGTAGATAGAACATAATTGTGTTTTTAATTTCTATGTATTTTTTCGATCGTATTTTTGGTCGTGTGATCAATAAACCTCAACGATTTAAAGAAAAATCAAGTTGCCCAATAAAATGTCATAAAATAGAATTTTGTTCAATAAGTTTGTTGAGATTAAAAAGGCTTGTTCATCTCGTGCAATCATTCGCATTGAATAATGAAAATATACCTAATGTGGGTTTTTGAATATTTTTTTCTGAACCATACAATCCAGCTTGCTTTCACACTAACAAAAATACTAGCCATATGAAAGAAAAATACTCCCTTGCGTGATGAAAACTCCTATGATCCTCTTCTGTTCTTGAATAAACTTATCACTCACTTTAGCACTTAACACCACATGTTTCTGATTCAAATTAAAAAGCATTGAAGAAGAAATCTTAAAATACGAGAACATTAAACAGAGAAAAAACGCGTGATCTAAAAAAAAAAGTGGAAAGCATTTTCCCATATATTTATTCGGTTTTCCCATATAAACTTCATGCTCGTTGAGCATCCACTTAAGACTATTACTCTCTTAAGACTATTACCACTCTATTACTAAAACAGCGAAAATAGGGTTCCTGCACCAAAGCCACTTGGGATTTGCCAATTTGCATAAATCTACATAGATTAAACGTTGCTGTTTTTTATGCTGAAGATTGATTTGAGCTAACTTAACTGAAGCCATTGCGAATTAAGATAATACACTCCACAACTTCAGCATTAATATGAACAACAACGATGAATTATATCGTATCAAGAACGCCAAAGACGAAACACAGTGTACACTGTGAAAAACGCATAATGCGAATCCAAATACAAATAAAAACATACTCTTAAGCCCACCCTTATTTAACTTCAAGTTGAGATTGAATAAGAGTAGCCGATTGTCTCGGAGAAGCTAAAAGTCAACTACGCCATAACTTCGGTTAGCGCAGTACAGGCTCACTACTGTGAAGGGTTCCCTGGTGCTTCACAGACTCCGTTAGCGGTTAGTCCTTTTTATACCCCCCTCCTCCCCTCCAATCATTCGTCTCCAGTCAGCCTTGCGAGCAAAGGCATAGGATTCCCAATCCTACGGATGTTCCATTGCACTTGCCACACCAGATACATGCTCATGCAATGGTGGGCATAGAAAAACTTTCAATTAATAACTGAGCAAATTGAAATAGTTGAAAATCAGGCCAAGTTCCAGTTGGAATGTAGAGCCATCGAAGAAAAAGAAAAAGAAGAAGAAGAACCATTCATTCGTAGGCACGGTAAAGCATAAAGCCGCGTCACACTGAAAATTAGGGATCACCTGTATGGTGGACTTTTACCACCGGACCGTAGCGTTATTCTTATCCAGATAACTCGCTGCCGAAACCACGCGGTTATCTGGGCTGTTCGTGGAGGAAAGAGTTTTTCATTTCTAGCGGCAACACTTCATATAAGTAGCCACATTTTTTCCATTAATGTCAAACAATATAGTTACTTTGGGGAAAAGTTAGTTAAGGTCTGTATCTTTCCATTGGTGAACATATTACTACATGGTTTTGACTTGAAAAAAAGTTATGAGCGAAATACGGAACTAGGCCCACAACCGGAGACACTTTCTTATACAATGTTTGCATAACACCAACTATGGCCATAGTTATGGACAAAATACAAAAAGATGCCCATAGCTGAACCTCTTCCCCAAATATTGAGGGTTTGCTATTGAACTCAATGAGCCTTATTGTTTTATTCGTAGACTGAAAGATCGAAATAAGTTCAACAAACGTTTGGCCGAACTGGTCGGTTGGCCGAATAGTTAAAAAAAATACCTCAAATTACGAGTAGTGAGAAGTGTGAAATTGGTAGTGAGAAATGCGAAGTTAGTAATGGTAGGTGAGCATTGAGAAGTAAAAAGTGAGATGTGTAAAGTGTGTGAAGTTAGAAGAAAAAAGTGAGAAGTTAGAAAAGAAAAGTTTGAAGTGTGAAGTAGGAGTGAGTAGAAGGAAGTATAGAAATAAGACATTAGAAGTAAGAAGCGAGAAGTAAGTAGTTCAAAGTGAGAAACAAGAAGCGAAAAGTGAAAAATGAAAAGTGCTTGCGTCTTTCTGGAACTGTCTTCCTTCTTTATTCTTTTATCTCCCTTCTCCATTCTTTCTTCTTCTCTACTTCCTTCTTTATTCTTCTCTCTTCCTTCTTCCTTGTTTCCTTTTCCTTCTTCATTTTTTCATCCCTCTTCTTCTTCTTTCTTATCTCCTCTTCTTCTTCTTCTTACTTATCTCCTCTTCTTCTTCTTCATTCTCCTTCTTCTTCTTTTCCCCTTCTTCTTTTTCATTCTCACTTCTGCTTTACCCTTATCCCTTCTTCTTCTTTCTGCTCTCTTCCTATTATTTTTTCTCACTTCTTCCTTCTTCCTAAGTTTATTATTCATTCTCATCTCTCGTTATCTCACTTATTACATCTTATGTCTTACCAATAACGTCCCACTGCTCATTTCTCACTTCTCACTTCTTACTTTCCACTACACACTTCTTACTAATCACTACTCACTAATACGGTTTTTATTTTGGGTTAAAAACTTGCCTCAACTGAAATTATTTTTAATAATTTTAAAATTATAGAAACGATGTCTTACGTAGCTCCGAATATTGATCCGTACCGTAAGGGACAATCTTTTGCATCATGGTTTAAGCGGTTAGGGTACCACTTTCGTATCAACAAAGTAGCAGATGCCAACAAGAAAGACCACATGTTCCTTCTTGGAGGTGATTATCTTTTTGAAGTGGCTCAGAATTTGTACTTTAGTGAGCGGTTGCTTGATGAAGCACCACTTGAAGAGCTAATCGAAAAACTTAAGCGAAAATTG
The DNA here is from genome assembly GCF_024139115.2 of Armigeres subalbatus. Classification (NCBI taxonomy): domain Eukaryota; kingdom Metazoa; phylum Arthropoda; class Insecta; order Diptera; family Culicidae; genus Armigeres; species Armigeres subalbatus. The sequence goes on from NC_085140.1 coordinate 252,489,171, forward strand.
GACAAAATGGATTCAGCCTTAATCCAACGTTTCAAATTTGGGTCCCGAGTACAACAGTCTGGTGAAACAGCCAGTGAATTTCTTTTTTCGCTTAAACTCCAAGCTGAGTATTGTAATTTCAAGGGTGATAAACAGGATCGTATACTTGATCGCGTACTCATTGGCTTGTCGGATGACGCTTTGAGACAAAAGTTGTTAGCGGTAGATGGGGACAAATTGAATCAAGCTCAAGTTGAGAAGATTATATCGACATGGGAGTTAGCTGCTTCTAATGCAAAAACATTAACACATGATCATTCTTTTGAACAAATCGCTTCTATTGTTGGAAGCCGAGATATTTTTTTGCAACGCATGGCAGATTCAGTTCATGGTTGTGGCCCAGTGAAGCGCCATTTAGGTTACAGACATTCCTCAGCGGTTGGGGAGCGCAACGCAAAGCCATACTATAGACACAACAATCGGGTCGACAATTGTTCACAGTTCAAACAAGTGAGGTCTCATCAGGATCAGCATCGCAGACATCAGGATGCTCTGATTCGCCCAGGGGAACTGAAGAATGAGAGCCGAATCGTTATCGACCGAAGAGTGTGCGACTATTGCGGAGTGCCAGGACATATTAGAAGGAGGTGCCTGAACCAATTCAAGAGGAGTCCAATCAACAACATCAACTTGAAAGAAAGCAGTACACATACGGACGATAATTTGTCGAGTGAGATAAATTGTTGAGAAGACAAGACTGATGACTCAGACCAAGGTGAATTTCAGTGCATGCATGTTTCTTCCATTAACAAAAGTCATCCATGTTTACTAGAACTAGCTATTCAAGGCATCAATATGCAGATGGAGATTGATAGTGGCTCCGACGTTTCTGTAATTGGAAAGAAGCTATTTTTGGCTAAATACAATGTTCCCCTGCAGAAAAGTTCTAAAACTTTAATAGTGGTAAACGGTTCTCGATTGAAAATTGCTGGTGAAGTTATAGTTTCGGTTATATTTCGGAATATGAAGGCAAAATTGAAACTTCTAGTATTGGATAGTAATCATGATTTTGTTCCTTTATTTGGGAGAACCTGGTTGGATGTTTTCTTTCCCAACTGGCGTAATAGTTTTGAAAAACAAGTAACTGAAAACAGAATAATTGAACAACACAACGACTTAATGAATTATGTCAAGACTAAATTGTCTGATGTTTTCATTAAAGATTTTTTGACTTCTATTAAAGGTAATGAAGCCGAATTGGTTTTAAAATTTGACACACCTATTTATAGGAAAGCTTTTGACGTTCCCAATGCATTAAGGGATAATAGTGCCGATATTTGTTTGCGATTCCCATTGGAGCAGTCAGTTGCTGATTTGGACAAAAATTTTAGTGCTTGTGATACTTCTGCTGTTATGGCAGAGCAACCAAAACAGTTGATTAATACGAAATGGATTCCTTCCACAAAACTTTTTGGTAGAATACACCAAGGATTTTTCTACTACAAACATCACGTTCATTTATTGAACGTTGATGGCTTTTCAAATAAAATGGAAGTTGAATGGATGAAAAATAGAAAGGAATGTGAAAAATTGATAAAACTACTGTTAGCATATTTGGCTAAATTTGGGTTTCCAGACAGAATGTCAGGTAATAGTCCGTTATTCAATCCTCATGATGTCAATAACTTTTTTGAGAGGCAAGGAATATGGGTTTTAAACAGTCCTCCGTATAATCTTGCTATTAATGGCAAGGCGGAGAGAATAGTTCGTATGGTTAAGGACGTAATGAAAATGTTTCTACTTGACCCAAAATGCTCATACGCAAAACTGGAGGATCTAATTGGACTATTTATAATAAATTTTTCAAAATAATATGACGATGGAAGGATTTATTTCTTCTCAGAAGGTTTTAGGCTATACTTTCAAATTGTTAATCTATATGATTAATGTAAAGCAATACTACAATAACAGTAAAGTACCATTAATTAGCTGTGATTATCTCAATGAATTAATTACTAGATCTAATGATGATATTGGCAAAAAGCATAGAAAAGATCTTTTGGACAGCCTGATGGCTGATGATGCCTTATGGTACAGGAACAGTAACCCTCAGGATAAATGGTTGTATGCTAATTTTCGTAAACGTATTTGTAAAAATATTTTACAGACTACAGTTGGAGGCGGAATGACGGCCACGGTACTCCGAAGTCAAATGAAGGCCGTTGGCGATGCGCGCGTCCGGAGATGTCAATCGATGATGGTACATGTCGATCCCTATGTCGATGATCCCGATCCATTACCACAGCGAAGAACGCGTGTCGATGATGAGTCAGCGAAAAGCCCTTCCGGGGATTCTCGGAGTGAGCATTGTGGAGGTTCCAGTCGCCGGTCAAGCCGCATCGAAAGAAGAATAAGTAAATCGAATTTGGCGCTCGATGGCCTGCCAAGGTATTCGAAAAGAAGAAATTATATCAGATGTGATCGAATAATTGTTTGGTAAATATTTGAAAGTTACGTTTCCTTCTCAAGTCTTCTAGACTATCGAAAGTCTTGAAAAAGGGAAGGATTGATGTGTACCTTAAAATGATTTAAATGTACATTCCGTGTATTTTATGGTAACATAATTTATAGCGAACGGTAATGACCGATACCGTTCTAATAAATGGTCCGGCGACTGTCGGCCTCTTTCAACACGAACCACCAAGCGAGTAACATCTCATTTACAACAGCTCCGAAACCCTTCAAGTATTATTATACTTTTATTGATTAATCGTTTCCTCCGCGAGTATTCTCCGTTCGGTTCCGTCTACCTCAGTCGCTCTTGCCGGTTATAATATTCACTTCGAACATCTAATTTCTCACTACTCACTTCCACTTTTCACTACTCACTGCATACACTGTATAAGTAAACATATTTCAACTATTCGGCCAAACGGCATTCGTCCAAATGACCCTAAACCAATAATTTAATGAGCTATTATAGGTTATTTTGTTTTATGAAATATAATTGATCTACTTACTATTGAAAACATGCTACTGCAAGCGAAACTAAAGAATATCACAAATATTTACGCTTAAATTAGTGCAATTGAATAGCTGAGAACAAACTTGCAGATAATAAATGACTGATTACTACAACGTTCTGTCACGTGCAAAGTCATCCATTCTACTGATACATGAATGCATACATAAATTCTACCAACAGAATATTCAGAACAGCTATCAAACCGAACGATGCAATAGATGCAAATCAAAATCAAATCAAAGAACACGCCTGGGGATGGAACGATGACAGCAGACATCAGGCAAATAGAAACTGATGAGCAGCAAAGCAATAAAACAAATGGAACAACCTGCCAATGCTAGTAGCTACAAAACGCTATAAAGCAAGTGAATTGGAAACACACAGACAGCCACTAATCGACACCACTTACTCCATCGATTCTGATTCGAGCTGTGATGCGGTTGCTGCGGCTGTTGATTCTGCTGGTGTTGTAGTTGGTGCTGATGAGACCTTATTGAACTAGTTGATGACGGGTTAGTTTGGCCATTGCCACTCAAACTGCCCATACTGCCAAACATGGGCTGTGGTTCGTGGGACGGCCACTGTTTGAACTGTTGCCACAGATTCCATTGAACGTTACTGTTGCTGCCGTTGTTGGCAGAGGAGGTAAAGTTCAGACTACTACTGCCGCTACCATTAGTTACAGGCTGGTAGTTTTGAAAGTAGCTGTAACCATTCGTTCGCTGCAGTCCCGGCCCACTGCAGAACGAGTTACCTCCTCCTACCGCCTGGTGATAATCACCGAAAACCGCAAACTGACTGCCATGAAAGTTCGAGAGATCGGTGCCACTGACACCTAAACCACTGCTGATGGCGTTGAAGTTGGCATCGTTGTTATTTTTTAGCAGATTATAGTTATTGATGAATACATCGTTATTTATGCTATTGACACTGGTTGTACTGCTGCTGCTGTTTGTCGTGCTGCTATCAATGCTGTTGCTATTACTGATGAGACATCCTGTACTTATGTTGCCTTATCGATATAAAGTTGATGTTGAGCAGTTGTAATGGTAAATGTTTTGAAGAAATAGAAACAAATAAAGCTCAATGTAACGAATGTTCAACAGAATAGTCAGAATAGTTTGAATAATTTATATGAAATACATATAAATAATCTCTCAAAATATTTTTATGAATGATCAAAGCAAAAACAATATGTTAAAATAATTTTTTGTTTGTTCACTTTATTAAAGTGATATTTTGAAAATTATTTGAGTTCATCACTTAATAAAGTAAATGATTCTTCCAAACTAAAAATAAATAAAAATTATGACGAATACTCAACTATGTAATGCTATTAAGTTTCATCTATGACTATTGCTTTGCGCCGAAAAATCAAAAAAATTGTTATTACTTTGTTTGATAATGGTTTCTTGTTGATTTTGTGAAATATTATCAATGAAATTACATTCGTAATCAATTTTATCACATTTCAATAAACTTCAACGCCTAATCAGCAAATGCTAGATGAACCTTATAAAACCTGCATAAATTTTCGCATATACAAAAAAACATTTCATGCAGTATTGTTTGTATTTGATACAAAACTTGTAAAATAAGTGCAATTTTGTATATGCCATAATTAAATACAGGTTTTGTAGAACTGTTTTATATTATTATGAGAAAATCAGGTGTCTGCTTTTGGGTGTTTTCTTGAAAGGAAACATCAATGATTTTATGATCTAAATTCAAAAATTTGTTTGGGTGGTATATATTATTATTACTTAAAACTTTTAAGCTTCATATTCCTACTGTGAAACTCACCTGCTGCATTGTAGATTGTGTTATGTTCGAAATCAGCAAAGTTCTCTATGTCGCCATTGGTTTGCCCGTTTGTGCCGTTTTGAGTCTGCTGATGTTCATTCGCCAGATTCCCGTTTTCGTTGAATCCATTGCTGAGCTTGTGATTGCCACTATTTTTCAGTCCATTATTGGCGGTCGCCGCTCCATTTACACTGACGATGTTTGCATTGCTAAAATCTGCCACAAAGTCCGAGTCTGGTGTGAATTTGTTATCGTTCGCACTGTGGGTGTGACCATTACCGGCACTGGTCAGTAGACCGTTCTTCTGACTTCGTTCGAAGGCGCTTCCGTTCACGGTGCCATTCAGTCGCAGATGATGATGATTCGAGTGTTTCTGTGGCGTTGGTGGCAAGATTTTTGGTGGATCACTAAAGAAATTACTGTCGTCTGGAGTGAACTGTTGCTGAAACTTAATATTTGTACTGGAACCGGTGACTGACGAAGCCTGACTACTGTTTCCATTCAGGCCACTGCTGGAGTTTGAATTTGTTCGGCTAAGTCGTAGCGACGTGGGCGGAGTCAGTGTGATAGTTTTCAGTGGCACTAGATTTTCGGCACCGTTCCTACTACTAAGATTACTACTACTGGTGCTGATACCGTTGTTTGCTGACAGTGAAACCGTCGCGCTGGTGGTGTTTGATGGCAGGGATTTCAGAGGACTAGCGGGTTCCAAGTAATACCTGAAAGTAAAGCAAGTAAACCTATCATTATCTGTGGCTGTTATCCTTCGACGCCAAATTTCAATTTTTAAAATTTACAAGCAAATTGCGTTTTATATTTTTGAAGCATCAACGGGTTTTTGTTAATATTTCGACAGTGTTGATTTGTATAGGGCCTCTTGTCTAGTTTTACCCATACGAAGCATTATCTGCCCTGGTTGGATCAATTCAAGCTCCATTAATTACGTAACGCAAAAAATTTTCAACCCCCTTCACGCTATGTCACACTTCTTGTATGAAGCATTTGAAATTTTTGTATGGATTTTCACACTTCGGTCACACTTCCCTCTAAGCGTTACATAATTTATGGATGCTCCCTAACCATGTCAGACGTATCCGATGAATTGGTTCGTACACATATGCGATACGAACAAATGTATTTGGTAGAATAAGGGGGTTTATGAAGTACACAAAACCTTGTTAGAGTCACACCGCAATGTGATTTTGATGAACTTAATATCGATAAACGATTTTAGCCATGCCTTGAACCGATTTAGAAAAATGAATGAAAAGAGGAAGTCAATATTTCATATTTATTGTGATTGACGTAGATGTATCAAAAGTTGCCCTCAATTATACAGCTTGAATGAAAAAGCATTAAGACAACACTAATAACAAATGGGCCTTCGGGACACTATCCTACGACACAAACCTACGATGTACACATTCCCAGAAATTGTCCATTCAAAAAATTTAAAGCGGACGCGTGGTGTGTTATTCTTTAATAAAAAATCACCAAGAGTTTTTTGGCTACAATAAAATTTCCACTAAGAATTAGAAATTTTCCATATAAAACAAATATAAATTATCACTTTTAAATGCAAAAATTGCAATTATAAAAGAAGATTTTTCCATAATAGGAATAATAGGAAATTTGCTCCGTCGAATGAAACCAGTTGCACTCGAATCTGTCAAGTCTTTCTATATGAAACGCGTTGAACAAAAAAAAATATTTATGGGCTACACACATACACACTTTTGGAGTGAAATTATAGCCTTCTGGTAAAACTTTGTTGTACGAGAAAGGCAAAAACACAAAATTTCCATAAGTAAACAACATAAACAATTGCAAAATTTTATACAAAATAAATATTTTTTTCTATAAAAAATTGAAAATTTTCTACAACGTAATCATTTTGTGGGGGGATTTCAGCCAAAATGTATAGAAAAATACACCTCCGTCACTCATTCGATCTGGAAATTGGTTCTGATTGCTCGATTGACCTCAGAATTGCAAAAACGGCAGTTGGTATGCTACAGAACAATTTCACAGAACATTGTATGATGATTAAATGAACTTTTATATAGGTTTCGGCTGATGCGATTCGATCAAAAAACCCAAAAATACACAAATCAGCTACTAATAAATCAGCCGAAAATGATATAAAAGTTCATTTAATCATCATGCAATGTTCTGTGAAATTGTTCTGTAGCATACCAACTGCCGTTTTTGCAATTCTGAGGTCAATCGAGCAATCAGAACCAATTTCCAGATCGAATGAGTGACGGAGGTGTATTTTCCTATACATTTTGGCTGAAATCCCCATACAAACTTCAAATCAAATGCGCCAGCTTATGCAACAAGCGATTGAGCTGAAAATTTCAGAGATTGATTTTCTCACCCAAAGACACAATTCTGGGGGGGGTGCCCCGTGGAATTCGACAACATTTTTTTCTCCCCATAGTAATCTGGGCCAGTCTAACCGAAGATGTTCTGGATTTTTGGAGGCCATGTCAAAAACACATTTTTTCTGCCGCTCGTATTTTTGTGTGGTTCGAAGTAACATCGTTGGACATTATTTTCCTAGAAACTAGATCTTATTGAAAATTCAATGCGGGCGGTTGCGCTAGGATCCGTTGTAAAACATACGAGATATGGTCATTTCAGTAAACCTGTTTCTAGATACTATGGTCAATTATAATTCAAGCTCTATCTGGTAAAAGGGCGAATGTCGCAAGAGAGAATTCTCTTCGTCGACTTCCCCTCTTTTAAATAAAAGTGACAAGCAGAAGATTTCTTTGCAGTTTATCACCTCAGAATGCAAATTCGCATTATTTTCTATCGTGGTGAGGTGATAAACCACAAAGAAATCCGCTGCTTGTCACTTTTATTAAAAAGAGGGGAAGTCGATGAAGAGAATCCTCTCTTGCGACATTCGCCCTTATTCCAGATAGAGCTTGATATATTCTTCCAATCACGTATATATTATCCGGTACCATATCAATATGGGTATCAAACTTCAAGATTTTTTATGGAGATGCTTCAGGAAGCATATTCAGGACGATCAGTTACCCTGACCGCTCTGTAGTAGGTTCCAGGTGCACCGGGGGAAGTGGCCAATTTGAAAAACGTTCAGAACCCTATCAATATGGGCATCAAACTTCAAGATTTTCCATGAAGATGCTTCAGGAAGCATATTCAGGACGATCAGTTGCCCTGACCACTCTGTAGTAGGTTCCAGGTGCCCCGGGGGAAGTGGCCAATTTGAAAAACGTCCAGAACCATATCAATATGGGTATCAAACTTCAAGATTTTTCGAGGTGATACTTCTAAATGCATTTTAGAACCAGCAGCTATCATGACCACTCTGTAGTAGGATCCAGGTGTCCCGGGGAAGTGACCAATTTGCAAAATGTTCGAAACCATATCAAAATGAGTATCAAAGTTCAAGGTTTTTCATGGAGATGCTTTTTATCTTCAATTATTTTTACAAAATAAATATTTTTTTTCTATAAAAAATTGAAAATTTTCTACAACATAATCAATAAAGAACAATAAAAAACAAATAAATATCCATAAAAAAAATACAAGAAAAATTTAGGGTGGTATACAAGACACGACCGCTCGACGTAAACTACGTAAAACTAAATATAGAACACTGACTGAACCAATTATTCCGCTCTATATAGAAAAGAAGGAACTATCCCACCGACACTACTACCCAGCTTCAGCAGCATCTCCCACTCTGTGAGGGAGTAGGGACTCCACTGTCTAGCAGCAAGGTCACCCCATTTAATACACCCCAGTTCAACACTTGATAATACCCTAAAAGTAGGCAATTACCAAGAATTGGAACAAGTTGCAAAGGGGACGCATGATACATGAAAGAACTGAAATTTTCAATAGTTTAGCGATGATACTCAAAAGTTTCAATAGTACTGGCAAATTGGTGGAGAGTTTATAAATCGATTGAAATATGTATAAATCTTTAAAATCCATTGAAAGATAAAGGACCTATTAATGTTACAAATTTTACATGATTTCGTGACGGTCCCCAATTTTAAAATTTCCATTTTACACCCTGTATCCGAGTCTTCCCCTTAGACATAGTTTACGTCAAAAGCAATAAAATTGATGAAGTTTCTATGAACTTTCTATGAACAACCCTTTGAAGGAAGGGGAAAATGCTCAGTTTTTTTGCTTTTATACATTTTTTTTGCAGTTTCTAATTTTTTGTGGAAAAAATATTAATTCTGTGTTAAATTTTGTAATTGTTTATTGCTTATTCTTTTTTTAATCGAAATTTTGTATTTTTTTCGTGGGACATTGTAATGTTTGCTTTTAAAAGTGCTAATTAATTTTTGTTTTGTGCAAAATTCTTAATTGTTTGTGGAAATTTTATATTTATTTATTACTTATACCCTGAATTCTTTATTGGAAATTATTTTTTTATAGAGAACTTTTGGGGGGAGTTTTTGTTTGAGTCACAATAGGCACATCACACTTAAAAATGTGAATGTTATCAATATTATTGGCATTAGCTAGCTATGTTTAACTGTCGCAGGAGGTTAAAATACGCATGAAAATTGTTACTGCTGGATGGTTGAAACAGTAGCAGTATTTGGCACTAACCTCTTCCGTTCGTATTTGTCGATCATGAAATCTCGGTGTTCCTGTTTGATTGCTCGCTTTGGATCCCACAGACCCAGCCATGTTGTGGTGCATGTGTCGTTGCCATTCTGCCGAACAAAGTCGATTTCCTCCTGTGTGAACGTGGCCATCGAAATGGATTTGACGCGATGTGGCGGAGTAAGCCCTCGTCTGTAATGGAAAGAGGCAGAAAAAAAACAAAAAATAAGCTTGCATGATAAAACAATTAGAGGTTTGTGATGGCTGAATGAATGACCAAGTTGTTGAAGCGTGCATTAGTCACGCACAAGGAAATAAGGTTTTCATCACTTCTGGAGGCGGGAATACACGGCGATTCTGTTTCAAACGCTAGACACCGTGAATGGCTACATAGGTATGGTTTATATTGTATAAGTAATAAAGTATGAATCACCGGAGTAAGGTACAAGAGCACCTCGGTGCGAAATATGCTTGTCTAATGAATTAAATAGGGGGAATGACGGCTTTGGCAGGTTTTGTTCTATTATTGGCAGGGGGTTTTTTATGACCAACTAAGCTCAAATTTGGCCTAAACATTCTTTGCATATCAAAGAATATTGTAGCCAAATTTCATAAAATTTGGTCGACAAAAACCCCCCTGCCAATAATAGAACAAAACCTGCCAAAGCCGTCTTTCCCCCTACTATAAAAATAACTTTTTCACAGATTGTGGCGTTTTTATCATTTCTCGCTTAATATTTCAAAAGGACCTAAGTAACAATTTATTCATGAATTGATTTGAGTACTGCAATCAAAAGATTTTATATTGGTCTGTTGATTGCACAATTTAAATTATTTCATGAAAAAAATGTTACTTAGGTCCTTTTGAAAAGTTAAGCGAGATTTCCTTCCTTTTGTCAAACATTATTTCAATGTAAAAATATCTGAAAGATTTCATAAGATTTACTTAAAATATCCCTTTAATCCAGCGGTTCTCAACCTTTTTCTTGGGAGGTACCCCTTCGAATTTTTACATTCATTGAGGTAGCATTTCTCATAAGATATATGAAAAACGGACCTGAAATCTAACGGAATATATGGCTCTCCAAAAATGAAATCTTCATTATTCTGCGAAACTTTGCAATTCAAATTAATTTTATACATCAAGCTTCCTATAAGGCTTTGAGGACTTTTGGAAACTTCCGAGCTTCTTGGAGGAGATTTCTAAGCCTCCTAAAAGAAGGTTTCCGAGCCTCTTGAAAGGAGATTTCCAAGCCCTTTGCAAGAAAGCTTCCAAGCCTCTTGTAAGTAGGCTTCCGAACTTATTGAAAAAGGCTTCCGAGCCTCTTGAAGGGAGACTTCCGAGCTCATCGAAAGAAAGCTTCCGATCCTCTTGAAAGTAGGAGCAGGCTTCCAAGCCTCTTGCAATGAAGATGCTGAGCTTTTCGGAAAGAGTAATAGGTAATTAAATTTTCACTTGAGTTGAAACACTTAAGGTTTTTCCTCGCTCCGGCATACTTTCAGAAAGGCAGTTTAAATTGTTGAAACTAAATCTAGACTAAGTTAGTAAATAGTTGTAAGTAATGATTGTATCATTTATAATTTGGAGTGAAATTGTATTCTGTTGGTACGAAAAGACGGAGAAGTTTTGCTCCCATTTGAGAGAGAACAAAAAGAGTTCAACTCAAACGGGCGTTTCTTAAAAAATAATAAATATAATAAAATAAACAAGAGTCTTCATGCCTCTCAAATGGAGGCTTCCGAACAGGGAAAGGAAAAATCAAATTTTAATACAATTTGAGTTGATCAACACACGCGATCACACCATTATTGATAAAAACTCGACAGCGAGTAAGAATCGTTTTACCGTTTGCCCTAACAGGTCGTTTGTGAAAAATGGTCGTTTGATAAAAAATGCCGTTTGACCAAAATTGTTTGATAGAAAAGGGCCATTCGGCCAAAAATGTTATTTGGCCCAACGGGTCTTACACTGCCGTAATCTGGCAAAGTGACGTTTACTCCATTTTCCAAAAATGGTGTTAACGAGTAGTACTCATCGTACTCTTTAACAGAAAAATGGAAATCTTGTATGTTGTAAAATGGCACTTTTTTAGATTACGGCAGTACAGTCAAATCCCAATTACTGAACGGGTAATATGTTCAAAAATGTCCACCCGTTTGGCCAAATACCATTTTTGATCAAATGGTCTTTCTCCCAAACGACCATCTTGGCCAAATGATCTTTTCGCACAAAGGACCACGTCGACAAATGATATTTTTGGTCTAAATGACATTTTCGACCAGATGAATTTTGGCCTGATGCTTTGTTCCGCCAAATGACATATACGACCAAACACCTTTTAGTCCTGTAGCCTGTTACCGAATACGATAACAATTTCGTAGTCCACCCTTGCTTGCACGACATTAACCAGACTAATAATACTTATCAAATATAGAATTGTGAAACTACGCATGTAGTAGCAAACTGGGTAGAATAATAGTACAGATCATTTACCGTTATAAGATTATTCTATCTCAAACGTGTAAGATTACTAACGCTACCAAACGACAACACTCGCCTCCTATGAGCGAAATATCGCGGAGGCAACCCGAGATCCGGCGGCGAAGAAAAGTGAGAATAAAGGTGGGAAAGAGATTCGTCGCATCGGGATCAGTCGGCTGGGAACTATAAGAGTGGCCAGTTAGTCAGTACGTGCGTAATTGCCAGTTTTTTTTAAATCGACACCAACTCCGTGTTGTGACCGCTTTTCCGCTGAAGTAGCCGAGCCTGCTGTGAAAACCTCCCCTTCTTCACGTTCCGTATACGGAAGGGTTATCGATAGCCGCCGCCATTGTCGTTGTGCCGGAAATCGTTGTTGTGTACCCAAGGGAAAGGCTAAATTGAAAATTCCATCGACAACGTGTGAAGAGATCTCCGTAGAGCAAAACCGACGTGAGAACCCACACCGTCCGCGATTCCTATACCGTAAGGTTACTGGCGGAAACCACGGAAACGCAATCACCATTCCCCGTCAGAAGTCGTACTGAAGCACCCGTGAACCGGTCCGAAGGTCCAAGCAAGTCCGGTGAAGAAGGAATCGCCTCGCATTCCCATCAGGTCCACGCCAATACCACGAGGATTCATTGAG